>NW_026096061.1:646611-1074552 GCF_023614345.1 Adelges cooleyi
GTACAAAAAAAAATGCATAAATAAAAATAGGAATCTTAAGTAAACAATTGTTGTAATAACAGTTGTGGCATAATTGCAAATTCCAATTAAAGAAAAAAAGTGCCGAATTTTTTCTTCTAACTACTGACAAATTTTCAACTTAAAAGTCTTAAAGTTGCGACTAAAAAACCCAAAAAAAACTTGTTCGCCTCCTAGGGGGATGAAAAATGGGTATAATTTAAATTTGATACAACTGACGCGTATGTGTATTCCAAATACATAATCCTTATAAATTTAAACTCGACCCGACTCTTTTTTTCGAAATTTTAGCCAGTAAAAGTTCTAACTAAAAACTCGCATGGTTTATGTCATGTTTTTTCAAATTTTAACTGTGAAGAAGTGAACTTTTTTTCAACATTAACCCCCCCCCCTCCCCTCCAAAGTACCAACTATATAAAATTTGTGATTTATAGAGTTGCTACTCGAACGAATTGGTCCGGTATTACAAAAGTTACACTGTATACAGATAAAAAAAAAGCCTACATCATAGTAAACCAATACTTTCGTCGTTTTGCACCAAAGTTAAAAGATAAATTAATACAACATTTAAAACAATTGTGTTAAACCTTGATTTTCTTCAAAAACTAAACGGTGTTTGTTTTAATGAAATTAAAATCGGTGTCACTTTTGGTAGTTGAATTCAAATTCATAAGTCTTTACTCTTAAAAAATAAATATCGTTTTATTCGAATACCAACTTAATAAGATATTGAAATAAAAACTAAACCTGTTACAGAATGCTCTAGAATGTTCCTAGATAGATTTAGTTATTAGTTATCTTAATTTAATTATTCACTAAAAAATTGTTCTAAAACAATGTGGTAGAATATCGAAATATTGAATGTTACAGTATCTTAAAAGTACAAAGAGTAATAATAATACCTAACTAAACAAATTATAACATAATATATAGCATAATACACGATGCCTGTGGAAATGTAATCAAATTATTACAAATTATCCCTAGGAAAATATTAGGTAATTTATTTTGGACAATGGTTTCTGTCTAATATAACAACCAAATCAAATTTTTTATTGATACTCGTTTAAATCTACAAGAATGATGATTTTTTTTTGTTTAATAAGAAATTTTTGGTATCAGATAGTATAGAAAATATAATACAAAATCGCATAAAGCAAATTTAATATAAAAAAAATTGTTATGTCGTTTAGAACACAAGCCATTGGTTTTGATTTTCACATTAAATGTGTATAGTGCTTGGGCACCTGTGCACACGGGCTTACATGATATTTTTACTTACTGTGGCAGTGTTTTACAAATTTTACTTTGAATTGTTACATTTAACATTATGGGTTGTATACAAGAATGAAATATTATATAACATCAAAACCAAAGAGTTTTTTAAAGTTATTCAGTTATTGTTCGTGTTGACCTTGGGCTAAATGTAAACACAAAATTAGTTTTTGTTCAATTAACCAAGATTAAAAATCAAAATTATCAAATTAAAAAAAAATTTTTAATTGTATTAAAGCCTAAAACTGGTACTTGAATATCAAAACTTCACAGTAACATTTTGGATAGATAACAATAAAGTGTTTAATGATTTGATACATTTTTTTTAAGATTTAAAGTGTTTATGTTAAAATGTACAAAGTCTAAGAAAAACGCAGTTTTCCGACAAATAAAGAAAAACTGTGGTTCCGAATTTTTTCTTCGATTAATATGTTATGGAGACATATGAGTTTTACTTATTCGATAATTATTTTTTTTATTGGTAGACATGGCTTAAAACAGAAATAGTCATACAATATTATGAACATAAAAATGTATAATGTGGAATACGTTATTGAAAAAATGCACCAGCCGTTTTTTTCCCATCAGCTTAATTATATGTATATATTTTAGATATTATAATGAAAAAGTGACAATGATAAAGTGACTAATAATATTATTTTATATGGGTAGATAATATGTGGGTGTGGGTGGAGCTCATGGACGTCCACGTTGTAACTGTGTCTCGAGTGATTCTCCTGCTTGGTCATTTAAGCCTATTTGTCACAAATACAACAGACGTCCATGAGCTCCACCCAAACCCACAAATATTCGATTCTTTGTATAAAAAAATATTTATACTTACCTTATCATTATCACTTTTTCATTATAATATCTAAAATATATACATATAATTAAGCTGATGGGAAAAAAACGGCTGGTGCATTTTTTCATTAACGTATTCCACATTATACATTTTTATGTTCATAATATTGTATGACTATTTCTGTTTTAAGCCATGTCTACCAATAAAAAAATAATTATCGAATAAGTAAAACTCATATGTCTCCATAACATATTAATCAAAGAAAAAATTCGGAACCACAGTTTTTCTTTATTTGTCGGAAAACTGCGTTTTTCTTAGACTTTGTACATTTTAACATAAACACTTTAAATCTTAAAAAAAATTTATCAAATCATTAAACACTTTATTGTTATCTATCCAAAATGATACTGTGAAATTTTGATATTCAAGTACCAGTTTTAGGCTTTAATACAATTAAACATTTTTTTTAATTTGATAATTTTGATTTTTAATCTTGGTTAATTGAACAAAAACTAATTTTGTGTTTACATTTAGCCCAAGGTCAACACGAACAATAACTGAATAACTTTAAAAAACTCTTTGGTTTTGATGTTATATAATATTTCATTCTTGTATACAACCCATAATGTTAAATGTAACAATTCAAAGTAAAGTAGTTAATGAAAAAGTGATAATGATAAGGTAAGTATAAATATTTTTTTATACAAAGAATCGAATGTTTGTGGGTTTGGATGGAACTCATAGACGTTCACGTTGTAACTGTGTCTCGAGTGATTCTCCTGCTTGGTCATTTAAGCCTATTTGTGACCATGTGCCATCAATTTTCCTGTATTTGCTTATAGTATCATTTTTATCCTCGAAAATACATGTATGGCTAGTTGGCTCAATCTCAACCTTTTTTATGTATGATTCTGGTGATTGTGCACTAAGGTATACTCCTAGGAAACGACACTTCGGTAATAAAGAGGCCACATCATCTACAACCTGTTCACCTAAAAAATTAAAAAAAATTTTTATTATGCTAAAGTAAACTTACTAGTTTACTACTTTTCTTTATGGTGCAGGACAAAACTATTTTATTTGTTAATACGAAGTCATATAAAAATAATACACTAAGCATAGTGACCGTATTGTACAGCCATGGTAATTGTGTAAAAAGTACGTATTTGTAGTTAAAATTGATTTAGTGAATAGTTAAAAATTAAAATCATTTGTATGCTTGTTCCTATTAAATAACTTAAAATATATGTACACATAAATATATTAATAGCGTTCAAAAACCATACATTTCCATAATCAAATTTACCTAATACACGACGTCTGATTATATTTATTAAAGCTAGACGAACATATTCTCTTCTCTCGTTTGCAATGTTTTGCAATGTTCCACGATCTATAAAAATAATTATTAAAAAACTGTGTTGCGAAGAAATAATAAAAAAAAATAATATATTAGTCGCTCTTTATACATAATTATTGCATTACATTTCAAAGAATTGTGATACAAATAACTTTTGAACAACCACTTATTAGTGTTGAAACTCAACAAATGTATTATTTCTATTTAAGTCCCTAAGAATTTATTACACATTAACACTGTAGTCACACTCAACAAAAAGTTGAATTTATTAAGATCATTATCTGACATAAAAAATTTAATACATTTAATGAAGTTAAATTATCAACTCTAAAATAAGCTTTTGAGGCTATTTATGAATATCAAACAAATGGTAATTACCCGTAGTATAAGTCATTTGTAGTCTATATCCTGTAACACATCAAACATCAAATCATTATCCATTTTATAAAACCCGGTTAATATATTTTATACATAACATTCACTCTATAACTGAGGTTCATTAAATCAATATTAATTAATGCAAAATGGTATTGTATAAATTTAAATTTATATCATATACCTATGTTTAAATGAACAGTTTAAATTTTATTTCGAATGATTGTATAAAAGCTTAACAATAAAACATGTATAGCTTGGGGACTTGATGTTATTAATCTAGTTTTTCTTTAAAACTACAAAAATATTTTACCCTTTTTTTTTAAATTTATATTTACCTATTAGTTCTAGACCTATGAACCGTATCATGAGATCGAGAAATACATTGGCTTCTAAAATTTAAAATAAAATATATTATTATAATATACTTACATCATTTTTATGATTGAAACCCTGTGCCGTATTGATATATTTTATCAATAGGTACATATGATTAGTCTCAAAGTATGGGTAAATAATAAATATGAAATACTAAAAGGGGTTTTTACTTTTCGTTAGGTCTCGAACTCTAACTAAATCTGAAATTAAAACAAAAATCTTGTTTACATAAAGAATAACAAACATCTATTGCATAACAAAGAGAAATAATTGGCTTCTAAAAGTTAAAACAAAATACATTTTAATGTACCTATATTTTTTTTTTTTTAATGAAACCGATATGTCATATTGGTGTTTGTTAATAGGTACATAAGACTATTCTCAAAATATTTAGAAATAATAAATATAAAAAGCGATTTTTACTTCCTGATTGGTCTGAAATTTGATCCATAGCTGAAATTATAAAAAAAATCTTGATTGCATAAAGATTATCTAACAACAGTGTGGAAACGCTTCCATAAAGTGTAATGCATATTATTACCTATTGCATCGGATATAATATCCATGTGGTCTGAAATAATTAAGAACACATAAATTAATGTTATTGCATTTAATGTTCTATTGTATTACAGAAAGGAAGACGAAATTCAAGGTAGAAAAAACATGTGTACTAATAACTCTGAAGAAGATTTCTCCACTGTATATTCAGTACGATGAGAGTCTCTTTGGAGAACTCAATAGGTATGAAATATTAAAAAAAAAAATTTTATAAAATTTAACAAAATCTATTACCCGGTATAGCGATCAAAAAACAAAGTTTCTCTGAAATTCACATTACATATATTAATGATATTAGATTTGATTATCTGTAATAAATTATTACGTTATATAATTATAAATTAGAAGACAAAGGTCAAAGTAGAAAAAAATTATATTAAATAGACTATGGAACCCTTATGAAATATCATGGCTGAGTTGATACAGTTTATTTTCATAAACTACTATTTAGATTTCGATGAAAAATGTAATAATTATAACACTGTTTATTTGTATACAGATAAACGTGAGATTCAGTTTTTGTATTATTTTCAAATAATTGTTTTCTACTCTTGCCTTGATGTTTTGTATTATTATTATAAAATATATGATTACGGAAATTGTTGAAAAAAAATTCATCGACACTATCAACCATTGACTCAATAATATGCTCCAAACCATCTAGAATAAACAAATGAAGATTTAGGCTATACTAAAATAATAAAATAAAATAAAATTAGGTTCAATACAAATGTTTAGAATAATATTAAACCCGACTTTGAGTAGTAGTCATTTAAGTTCACTCTTCTCCCTCGATTATAGAATTATAAATCGCTAATGCATAATATACTATATTGCTCTGTACACTGTTCTACATATCTGGTGCACCTTTCTTAGCTATTAATAACAACTAAAATGTTTATTTAATAATAACTTGACAATTAGGTACATTCAACAATAATTCTATGTATATTAGTATATTATTTTAACTATAATATCTTACTTATTATAGATGTACCACTTGTTGTTAAATAATTCTTTGAATAAATCTTCTTGATGAGTTCAGCTGAGATATGTAATTTAAAAAATTTGTATAAAAACAGTGTATTTTAAAAACTTAAAAATCATTTGTTTATAATATAAAATTATTACTGACTTGAAGTCAAAAGATCATCCATATAAACCGACTCTGTGAAAAAATGAAACATTATATATTTTAAAATTTTAACTACCTTAAGTTGATAACTGTGAAAATAAAATAATTACCATCATCTGCCAAAACACCCGCAACGAATAGAAAAGTTATCAATAAAGTGAAGAGTTTCATTATTTTCTGCGAATAATAATAAATTAAAAACCATTTTATATTAATCATAGTTGCCTTTTGGGTAGAGACGAAAAGGTAAGGTTAGGTATGATTTTGCAAGGCAGTTTCAATATGATAAATATGTATGTAAACATTTTTTTATCACATCCACATTATTGACCGTTAAACTGATTTTTGTGTTAACAAAGGTAGAAATCTACCTCGAAAGGTACTTTATTTCGCCAGAATTACAGTTATTTCACCATATTGAGGATAGACAAAGTAAGAACAGGTCTGTTAACAATAACTTCAGTTGCATCGTATGAAAAAGTTAAATTATACTATTCAAAATGATAATTAGAAAATTTAGTAATTAACTAAATGTTGTTATTTAAATTCGATTTTATGAAGTGACATACACCTAATTTTCAGGCGTCTAATCTAATATACGTGTAACAATTTGTTTCTAGCGTTTTGTTTTAAAATCGTAAAAAATTAAAACATGCAAAACAATTTTTCTTAATTTTGACATAATTTGTATACTGAATAATGAAAGTTTTTTTTTGAAAATTGACTTTTTCTTCACAGTAGACTGGTTTATTTTAACGATGAACAAAACAATAAAATACATGGATGATAAAAGTATTTTTATGACATATTTTTTTTTTTAGACCTTTTTTCGAATGAGATACGAGTTCTATTTAAAATAATTTTAAAATTGAAAAAATATAAATTGTATGAAAAAGGTACACTACACTATTCAAAACGAAAATTAGAAAAATTAGTATTTAACTAATTATTGTATTAAAAATTCGATTTTATGAAGTAGTGTCACTTCATTTGAAAGTGGTTTTATTCAATTTTATCACTTTTATTTATAATAATTTCTGTAGACCTGTGACCTCTCCGTTTCCTCATTGCTTTGATTACGTTATGCCTATACTCTACTGTACTAGTCCTCTCGGATAAAATTACTTTAAAATTAATGCTTTGATGCTCATTTGTAAATACAGAACCTTCATTAAAACTTTCTAACTTTGCTGGTTTATACTGTGCTTGGTTTGGACTGTACTGGCTTGAAAAGACTAACTACCGATTTGCATCGAAGCGTTTTTTTGAAATTGATTTTATCACTTTCAGATTTAAAAATTCCTATAAAACTGTGACCTCCCCGTCTCCGCTATGCCCCGACCCAACTATGCTCCGTCCCCACTATGCCCCGACCCCAATGTACTGGTTTTTTTTTTTTGCAAAAACGTAGTGGACCAAATAAAACATATACAATGTCTTGTTAATTTTTGTTGGAATGGTCGACGATTCATGTTCCAATCGTTTGTATTCCATAGTTTAAATTATAATCGCTTATTCTCAATAAAATTAATATTTATGTATTATATACTTCCATTAGAGCAATCTCACACAAACTATTTATGCTTCATAGATTATATTATTTCAAAGCTATATCATACTTCTATTTTACTAGATTGACAATGTAAAAAATAAAATGCAACTAAAAAAACCTTTCCATAGATCCTTAAAACGTAAAGGGTGGGATAGTGAAACGGGTATTCCCATTTAAATACATCAGAAAATCGCCGTTTTACTGCCCCACCCTGCATATTAATTTCTTGTTATTTTCTAAAGAAAAATTGATTTTCTTACATTTAAATTAAAATAAATCGTATACTGGTTCTGTGATGGAGAAAACAATAAATTTTACCTGCATATATTATTTATTAGTTAAATATTACTAACGTGTGTAGCCACTAGCGGTTGGCTGTTATTTAACAATAACCTTTTATGGAGATTTTAAAAATTGTGTTTTTTTAATAATAGTATAGGAGCAGTATCATGATGTTAAATGTTCACGAGATTTAATCTAGTCATAAAATAAAGTACTAAAATTATGACTTTTAAATACTTTTAAAATATATCTTAACTTGAACATAGTAATAAAATAATGAAATATTTTATACAAAATTATAAACTAAAAAATTAAAACTAGCACGAAGTAGATTACATATCTTATATAAGATAATTTAAACAATCAAGCGTGAATCTCTTTAAATGAATAACAGTATAACAATATGCAAAACATTAGTTTTCCTTTAAAAAAATTGTGTAATAAAAAATACATTTTGGGGCGGTATACTGCATAAAAACCAACACTTAATCTGAATCCAAAAAACAATAGTGCTCTTCATAATTTGCAGGTAGTTGGACCTTATATACTCATAGTTGACCTTCGGTCGGTAATATAATGCGGGCGATAAAATAACGAGATAACGACAGTGGTTTTGTCGTGTCAGAATCATTAAGTGTCTTACCTCATTTATCTACTATAATCAGTTACATGATTAGTCGTCTGTGATATCATGTAATAAATACAATATTATGATAGCGACCATTGAATCCTAACCTAACATAATACGGCTAGACGTTACCAACAAAAAGTTTTTAGCGTCTGTTCGTTTCTTACATCTCGTACACCGTGTTTTTAGTTAAAAAAAACTGAATTTGTGTAAACTTAAAGTCAAAAGTGGTACTTGAGCACAAAACTTAATAGTATCATTCTGCGTAGATATACATAAAATTGTTTTAATGATTTCATACATTTTTTTTTAAGATTTTAGGTATTGTTGTTAAAATATTCGCAATCTGCGAAAATACAGTTTTCCGGTAATTAAAAAAAAACTGTAGTGCCGAATTTTTTTTCCGTTTAATATGTTATGGATACAGTTCTGTTAGTTTGTGTTTCTGATCATATATTTTTCGGCGAAAATATTTTTTGATAAAAAAAAACGGTTCTGCCGATTTATTTTCGGTTTTTTTACGTGCCCCCCAAATTTCTATAATTCGGGTTTGATTTTGTATTTTTGTTAATTGTTATTTTATAATTATTTTAATTTTATTTTGATGTAAAATAAACTAGTCTACAGTGTAGAAAATATCATTTTTCAAAAAGAAAATTAATATTTACCTTAAAAATTAAACTAGTTTTTGCAAGTTTTTAATTTTGAAATTTCTATTTTGGCGATTAGAGAAAAATATTGAAAATAAAAAACTGTAAACGTGTATTATGCTAAATTTAGTTCCCTGCAAAGTTATATTTTTTTAAACTTTGTACTGTTTAAACTTTTTAAGTTATAATGGAAAATCTTAATCATTTTGCTAAATATTGTATTTTTGACTTGGGGTAGAAAAAATATATATTTTTTTTATCTTGGTTGTATACGCAAGTCTACTTTAGTGAGATGTTATGTAAACGATTTTAAAAACTGCACTTTTTCACTACACATCCTTTAGTACTCTTCAATCCAAATATCATAAAAAACCAAAATCTTTTATAGAATTCTCTCCAAAATGTAGATTGTGTTAAACGATGATTAAGAATCCATAAAAAAAGCAACTAGCCATAAAAAGTCCTTATTACTGTTTTTTCACTTTATAACATTTGACTCATTAGGCTCATGTCATTTTAGTTTTAGCCGTAGTTACAAATTTTAGAGTATAATAGAAATACTTACTTAAATTGTGCAGTTGGTAAGAGGTTCTAGCACAACAATCGACTTTATCAGCCTTTAAAACTAAATGTTCTACCTGCGAATTATCGATGGGCTTATTCTTCAACCAGAAAATCAGAATCCTAATAGGTTTTTGCAGTGTAACTGTGTTCGTTTATTTACACAAATGGATAATTTGCTTAGATTCGGTGCGGAGCTGAGAAGTTATTGTATTTACAATACCTCAATATTATGTGTTTTTTTTTATTTTTGTCTGTACTCACAATATTATAACAGAAATCGTATCCGAAATGTTCTTTATTAGACCAAAATTTAAAAAAAAACACCGCTTCCTCTTCAAAAATCGAGAAACACACCAAAAACAATAACATATTTTTCAACAGAAATCTACAATACTTTATACCATATTAAAAATAGTCTTTATACTTCCAAAATTCTGTGGAATAATCTTTAAACATAATGCTGCCCATAAACACTGATAAACTAAAAAAAGATTATAAACTCGTCCCTCTCGAACGCAAAGAAGGGATAGCAGTTTTAGGGATTTAGGTTTGAAAATTAGAATTGGATTGGACTAAACTGGTTTAAATGTACTATCTACAGATTCGCATAGAAGCCTTTAAATTAAAAGTGATTTCATCAGATATCGTCCCACAGTTTAACATTAATTTAAAATCTATGTGATCAATTTCATAAAAAATATTATCTACTTCCACCATTCTGCATTTTCTACTAATAGTTTTTATTTTATCGTTTTTAGATAAAATAATTCCTGTAGACCTGTGCCTCCGTCCCTACTATGGCCCAATCAATGTACATAATCAATGTACTGGGGTTTTAATTGTTATTTTTTCATAAATATCACAAAACTGCATCACATAGAATTTAAATTCATTTAGGTTAAAATTAGAGTTTAAATAATTATATACAACACAATTTAAAGAGGTGAATGTTTTTGAGGTCATCACGTTACTTTTTCTCTAAAATTTCGTCAAACATAAAAGTTACAGCTTTTCAACACAACCATAAATCAACTTTTTTAATTAATGGTGTATTTATTTATAGTTTACTTTCTAAATAATATATGTATTATTATGCTATAATTGTTAATTGTCGTGGCCATTTCAACACCCAAATTGTTTGTATGAATTTAAAAAATAATATTATACAACAATTGATAAAAATATCTAATATTCACTTGTACTATATAAAATGTATAGCACCCAAAGTATTTCAGGTGTCCCCTTTAAAATATTTTCCTAAAACACTACCTATCAGCTCCTTAATTTGGAGAGAGGGGGAGCTCTTGGAAACTTCAGGCCATTTAAAAACTCTTAGAACTCCTTGAGAATTTTGTCAAATGTAAAAATGTTACCCAGGGCCTTTATGATGTTGATCAAAAGTATAAGAAAATTGAATTTAACATATATTTTTTTTGCTAAAAATTAAATTTAGGTCGAATAGTATTCATTGTTTATTTTGGTTCTGTGTTAAGTTAGCTGTTGTTTTTGTGTTCAAGACTCAGCTATACCGTGCTGTGTACACAATCACCCAATGTTTACACTAGCTATGCTTAACAAAAAAATCCAATAACAAAATACGATGTAGGGATCAGTTGCGATCAACTGTATACACACAATTTTTTTTTATTTTTGTCTGTACTCACAATATCACCCAAGCCACTGAACTGATTTTTTTGTGTAGCAATTTTATAAAGCAGAAATCGTATAACAGAAAAAAATATTAATAAAACACCTCCTTCCCTTTAAAAACCGAGAAACACATCAAACAAAATTTTCATATTTTTCAATATAAAATGACAATGCTTTATACCTTTTTAAAAATAGTCTTTTTAGTTCCAAAATTCTGTGGAATATTCTTTAAACATAATGCTACCAATAAACATTGATAAACCAAAAAAAATATCATTAACTCGTTCCTCTAGAAGGCAAAGAAAGGATAGCAGTTTTAGGGATTTAAGTCTGAAAAATATAATCAGGTTTGCTTAAACTGGTTTGGACCTACTATCGACAGATTTGCATAGAAGCGTTTAATGAAAAGTGAATTTCACACTTAGCATGAACGTAGAACATTTATGTATTTTCAAGGGAGGACGGCTAAAGAAATATCTCTCCCCCAAAATTTTCTTTAGCCGCCCTCCCTTGAAAATATATAAATGTTCTACGTTCATGCTAG
This sequence comes from Adelges cooleyi, assembly GCF_023614345.1. Taxonomy (NCBI): domain Eukaryota; kingdom Metazoa; phylum Arthropoda; class Insecta; order Hemiptera; family Adelgidae; genus Adelges; species Adelges cooleyi. The sequence goes on from NW_026096061.1 coordinate 658,386, forward strand.
GTGTGTATGTGAAAATAAATAGTTATCCAAAACTGGTTATCGACCAGTCAACAATTTTAGTACATTATTTTCAATTTAAAAAGTTAATAAAATATGTACGTGACCTTTTAGGTTTCAAAAATTGCCAGCAAAAAAAGAAAGTTGGGATGAGGTAAAACCAAAAAATAATTGTGAAAAATTGAGATCACATTGTATAAAAAAATATGAAAAAAATAATTTTAATTTCGTATTTAACCCTATAAGATATTGAGTAGTTCACGATAAGTGGATCACCCTGTATATTATATATAGTTTTCGGTTATTTCGATATTTTATTTAAACACAATTAGTAGCCAGAGCAGTATGTTGAGAGTAGATATTACATTTTATGCAATTGTTCACATTGTTTTCATTATTATGTTATATTGTGGTACGATGTCTCACTGATCGGCTAAATCTATATATATATAATAAAGGCAGTAGTGGGGTTGTGGCATAGTTGGGATGGGGAGGTGACAGTGATAAAATCACTTTCAAATAATCAATTCGATTCGAATCTGTGTTTAGTAGGTTCAAACCAAGCATAGTATAAACCAGCACACTAAGAAAGTTGTATAAGTAAATAGTAATAGTAAGTTAATTTCGGGCAGGGGAAAGGCACAAGACATATTTATGTTCCAATATTTTTTCTTCAAGTAAAAGATGGTACTGGTTTTTTTACCTTTCTTTAAGAATTTACTTCGAGTTCTGAATTTAATATAGCAAATTTGCAGTTGGTAGTAGTGTTGTTGCAGACAATAACGATATTATCAATTTAAGTGGAAATAGTCCATATTAATATTAACCATACTGAAAACAAATGATTAAAAAATTTAAATAAGTTTCTTAGATACTTAAATAATTATATGGTAAGTAAACAAATATTAATATACACATATATTAGTTATAATTATACAAGTAAGTAAATAGTAGTGGTAAGTTTGTTAAGGGCAGGGAAAGGGCACAAGAGATATTTATGTTACAATGTGTTTCCTTCAAGGTAAAGATGATACTTGTTTTTTTACTTTTCGTTTTGAATTTACTTCGAGTTCTTAGGCTATCAGATTTAATACATAGACCGGGTTTAATGTAACCGAAGAAAATCCACCTTGACATCATTGGTAGGCCTCTACACCTGTGTATTTTCTAACGGAAACAACTCTAAATTAGTAGAATATTACACATATCTGGGTTTTTTATAAACCTATGTATTTGCACATGGCTGATATGGTTTGAAGTAATTTATTTTTGGTGTTAAGTAAAAACAAGTTTACTTATTAATGCCCTTCAAGAAGCATATTATGATTAGTGTATTAAATTGGATAATTTGGTATAGCTTTTATGAATTGTGTAACTATTAGTATAATAGCATTTGCTGCGTTTTGTTTTTTTTTCAAACCGATAAATTTGTACACAGGGAGCTTCATATTTTTTTTTAGTTTAAAACGAAAACACGATATTATTTGAACAATTCACATGTAAATATTTTTCTGGGTTACAACTTAGATTGTACTTTGACTAAGAGACCTCTGTCCCTCGGAATATACCTTGTTATTTATAAGGTAGATTGATAAATCATTATAACCATACAAGAGCCGCAATTTATTTAGATAACAATTTATTAGGTTGTGTTTTCTGATTTATCAAGCTAGCTTCTAAATAACAAGGCATATTCCGAAGGGCAAAAACCTCTCAATCTAAGTTGTAATACACGAGCAGAAAAATATTTTACACTTGCATTGTTCAAATAATAACTTGTTTTCATGTTCAACTAAAAAAATATGAAGGTTAACTGTGTACGAATTTATCGGTTTGAAAAAAACAAAAAGTAGGAAATATTATACTATCAGCAACACAGTTTGTAAAAGCGATACGAAATTATCCAATTTAATATACTATACATAATATTATGCTTCTTGATGGGGTACTATCAATTAAGCTTGTTAGAACTCAACACCAATAATATATTATTTCAAACCATGTACAAATACATAGTTTTAGAAAAATCCAGATATGTATAATGTTCTGATGGCTAAGGCTTAACTGATTTTGTTCTTGTAAAAAAAAAAAAATTAAAACATGATAAAGTTCATTTATGCTTGTATAAACAGGTACGATTTGCTTAAAACTTCCCAAAAGGCCTAACTCATAACTTCAACATGTTTTTATCACCTTTTTTTTTATCTTTGACTTCTGGAGTTAACTTACAAACGAAAATATTCCCTTCCCCCTAATCTAAAAAATATACAAATTTAAAAGGCTTAAACTCATCCCGATTTTGGAGAATTTATATCTTTACAATAAAATTTAAAACTAAAATTAAAAATGTACTACAAACCATGCATCAAACAAGTATTGAAAAATGTCTATCTGTTTTCAAAATAATTGACATTTTACGCATTTTAGAGTACCAGGTTTTTTTTTTTTTTTTTATTATATTTTAATTGTTTCAACATAATCTTGTTTTTACAATATATTAATTAATAAGTTACATAATTAGGTAGGCATAATAGAGTATTAAAATAATTTATAAATTATTTTAATTTAGCAAATTGTACATAAATGATGAGTTGTTTTAATTAGGTCATTGATCTGATGATTCCGATGATGATTCTGGAGGTAGTAAGATATCTTGTGGGAGACGTGGCTTTAGTCGGCGGTTTTTGGTTCTTTTCCCAATTTTGAAGTGAAGGGCTCCTTCTATTGTGTTTAGTTTCGAATGAAATTTTTTAAATTGTTCATTAATCCATGTGGTTAGGTATGGTATTCTAGTGTCGTTGTGGAGTTGTGTGTTTCGCATATACCATGGGGCTTTAAGAGCTATTCTGAGAAATTTGTTTTGTATCGTTGTTTGTAATTTTTGTTTGGGATGCGGCTGCCCATATTGGGCATGCACATGTTATTAAAGGTTTTATTATTGAAGTGTATATTAGAAGTGAGCATTTGATCTGAAGTGTAGAGCTGTAATTAATTAGGGGGTATAAGAGTTTCAATCGTGTGTAGGCTTGGTTAAATTTTTTATTTATGTGCATTCTCCATGTTAATTTTTCATCAAGGTAAACTCCAAGATATTTAATTGATTGATCTTTATTATTCCATAATATAGGCTGATTTTTTATTTTTAATTAAGGTGGATTTGTATATCTCTTTAAGGTAAATATTTTCGCTTCGCTCTTAGTTGGGTTAAGAGCGAGTTTCCATTTTGTAAACCAGTCTGAAATTAGGTCTAAAGAAATTTGTAGATCTGATATTGAGTTTTCAAGATTTTTATGTTGTGTTATGATAACAGTATCGTCTGCGTACATGGTAATTGGCATTTTTGTGGAACTGGGATATCATAGCAATAAATATTAAATAAGGTGGGACCAAGGACTGACCCCTGTGGGACCCATGCTTTTATCGGGTGTTCTTCAGAGGTATCAGTATCTATTCTCACTTTAAACGTACGGTTTGTGATAAATGATGATATTATATTATATAGATAGGTTGGCAGTTTTAGTTTTGTTAATTTGGACATGAGGCCTTGGTGCCAGACCTTGTCGAAAGCCTGTGCAACGTCAAGAAAGGCAGTGGTTGTGTATTTTTTATTTTCAAATCCATCTAGTACCACGTTTTATATAGAGTTGTTTTCGATAAAATTTACACTGATGTATATTCTATATGTAGAGGCCTCTAAATGAATATAATGTGATTTACCATATAATTATTTAAATATCTAAGAAACTTATTTAACATTTTTAATCATTTGCTTTTAGTATGGTTAAAATTGATATGGACTATCTCAACTTAAATTGATAATTGTTATGGTCTGCAACAACGCTACTACCAACCACAAATTTGGTATATTAAATTATTGTAGTCAATCAGTCTAAACAAATTCCATCAATACATTGCCACATGTTGAGACGTATTCAATTTTCAGTAAATTTATAGTAGTTTTATTCTAAGGTAAAATATATAAGATCATCAATTTTCAATAGTTTAGTTAGTTGCTATAAATTCGTCATTCGATAATTATTATTGTTATTTTTTTTTTAGTTACTGTGGAACACTATTGCCGATAATCGTTTTCCATTAAGTCAGTAAGAAGAATAAGATGGATTCACAATTTCAAATCAAATATTAGTCCACAACACACTTAGTTATTCAGCTAAAAAATAAATTCAATAAAATAATATAAAAATACTTTATAATTTTAAAAGTGACATAAAGTTTTTAAACTTTAAGTATTTAAACACACATATACTTAGCATATCTATATGTATTATAATAATTATTAATTACTTATTAGTCCTACTTAAAATATGGGATAATAATTAATATGATAAATTTCTAGATGGAAGAACTATATAAATATTTAGCCCAACTAAATTATTACAGGGACAAATGTGAATTAGTTTTTTCAACTACTGATTTATTGTGATTGTTTATTAACCGGTTTTTTAGATGGACCTACTTTGTATTTTAGGAGGAGTTACTTATTTATTTTAATTTATAGCTCTCACAAGGTACATTTTGTGCCTAATTTATTTTGTTTTATTTGAACGGGTTTCTTTTTAAGACACTTATTCATCAATGATACTCTGACTTGAGGCTCTGTATAATAATATATTTAACATTTTCAATTATTGGGTTCTAATAATATCGGAAACATTTTAAATATTTTGTACAACGCTAACTAAAGTTGTTTTTTACTAGAGATATTTTTTACCCGTCTCTGGTGTTTTTTTAGAAATATGAACGGTCTGTTATTATACAAATAACATTGCCATTGGCGTCATACTATAACAAAACTGTTTCTATGTAGCTTGAATAATATTTGTTAAATAATGTCCTACTTAAAATATTTTACCTATACATATTACTTATTAGTTAAATATTACTAACTTTTATAGCCACTAACGGTCGGCTGTTGCCTGTTTTTTAATAATAACCTTTTATGGAGATTTTAAAAATTGTGTTTTTTTTAATAACAGTATAGGAGCAGTATCATAATGTTAAATGTTCACGAGATCTGATCTAGTCATAAAATAAAGTACTAAAACTACGACTTTTAAATACTTTTAAAATATATCTTAACTTGAACATAGTTATAAAATAATGAAATATTTTATACAAAATTATAAACTAAAAAATTAAAACTAGCACGAAGCAGATTACATATCTTATATAAGATAATTTAAACAATCAAGCGTGAATCTCTTTAAATGAATAATAGTATAACAATATGCAAGACATTAGTGTTCCTTAAAAAAATTGTGTAGTATAAAACACATTTTGGGGCGGTATACTGTATAAAAACCAACACTTAATCGGAATCCAAAAAACAACAGTCCTCTTCATAGTTTGCAGATAGTTGGACCTTATATACTCAAAGTTGACCTTCGGTACGGTAATATAACGTGGGCGCTAAAATAACGAGATAACGAAAGTGGTTTTGTCGTATCAGAATCATTAAGTGTCTTAATAAGTACACGGATAGGTTTTTTTCCCATAAATCGTGTGTCTACTATAATCAGTTACATGATTAGTCGTCTGTGATATCATGTAATAAACACAATATTATGATACCGTCCATTGGGTCCTAACCTAACCTAACACGGCTTGACGTTACCAACTGACAGTTTTTAGTGTCTGTTCGTTTCTCACATCTGGTACACCATGTTTTTAGTTTAAAAAAAAAAAAAATTGAATTTGTGTAAACTTAAAGTCAAAAGTGGTACTTGAGCACAAAACTTAATAGTATCATTCTGCGTAGATATACATAAAATTGTTTTAATGATTTCATAAATTTTTTTTTAAGATTTTAGGTATTTTTGTTAAAATATACGCAATCTGCGAAAATACAGTTTTCCGGCAATTAAAAAAAAACTGTAGCGCCGAATTTTTTTTCCGTTTAATATGTTATGAATACATATGAGTTCCAGTACTGCAAATTTTCAACCCAAAGTCTTAAAATTACGGCTAAAAACTAAAAAAACTTGAACCCCCCTAGGGGGGTGGAAATGGGTTTAATTTAAATTTGATACAACTGATGTGCGCAGACATACCAAATAAATATTTCTTATAAATTTCGACTCGATCCGACTCTTTTTCTCGAAATTATAGCCAGTAAAAGTTCTAACTTAAAAACTCGTACGGTTTATTTTCTAATGTATTTAAATGGGAATACCCGTTTCACTATCCCACCCTTTACGTTTTAAGGATCTATGGAAAGGTTTTTTTAGTTGCATTTTATTTTTTACATTGTCAATCTAGTAAAATAGAAGTATGATATAGCTTTGAAATAATATAATCTATGAAGTATAAATAGTTTGTGTGAGATTGCTCTAATGGAAGTATATAATACATAAATATTAATTTTATTGAGAATAAGCGATTATAATTTAAACTATGGAATACAAACGATTGGAACATGAATCGTCGACCATTCCAACAAAAATTAACAAGACATTGTATATGTTTTATTTGGTCCACTACGTTTTTGCAAAAAAAAAAAAAAACAGTACATTGGGGTCGGGGCATAGTGGGGACGGAGCATAGTTGGGTCGGGGCATAGCGGAGACGGGGAGGTCACAGTTTTATAGGAATTTTTAAATCTGAAAGTGATAAAATCAATTTCAAAAAAACGCTTCGATGCAAATCGGTAGTTAGTATTTTTTAGCCAGTACAGTCTAAACCAAGCACAGTATAAACCACCAAAGTTAGAAAGTTTTAAATTCAGGTTCTGTATTTACAAATGAGCATCAAAGCGTTAAATTGAAAGTGATTTTGTCCGAGAGGACTAGCACAGTAGAGTATAGGCATAATGTAATCAAAGCAATGAGGAAACGGAGACGTCACAGGTCTACAGGAATAGAATCATTTGGTATGCCCACTAAATGATTATTCCTTATAAATTTCCACTCGATCCGACTCTTTTTCTCGAAGTTATAGCCAGTAAAAGTTCTAACCTAAAAACTCGTAGGAGTTTTGTTTTGTTTTTTCAAATTTCGTCTGTGAAGAAGTAAACTTTTTTAACTTTTACCCCCCCCCCCCCCCAAAGTACCAACTAGATGAAATTTGCGTTTCATAGAGTTGGTATTCGAAGGAATTGGTCTGACCTGGTCGAATACCCTGTCATCGTCACTGTGTTTATATAGTTACATAACGATATATTTAATTTACAAGTTGTATTTGAGAATTTACAAGCCCACAAAATGTGTTTACAAATTAATTAATTTTGTAATATAATTTGCTAAATAAATAGTTAATTGTTTATAATAAATTAATTAAGTTGGTATACAAAATTCAGGCAAAAGTTATTTTATACCATATTTTGGTGCAATTTATTTTTTATTATATATAAAAATATAGAACAACTATCAGTTATATATAAAAATTATATTTCTAAACTTGAGAAAAAAAACCATTCATAATACCTATTCCTAACGATATTCTTATAGCTTTTCCTTCAGCCTATTTCTCAAAATAATCGACCAATTTTTTTTTTTTTATTGGATATTCATGATACGTTAAAAAATAATAAAATATATTTTTTGGTACCTAGAACAATTTAAACAAATAAAACGGTTTTTTTATTTCAACGTCTACAGAATTCTTAAACCAGAGGCCCAAAACTGGGTTTCCAATTGTAAATGTGTTAGATTTTATTTTATACATTAAACTTTCGTTGTATGAAATGCGGTAGTATATTATTTACCTCAAGTTCGTATCGATGTGGAATAACATATAATTAATAATAATAATACATATTACATTTTATAAGAACAGTCTATTTTTTGTACTATTCAATGCGTTAGACATAAATGACTTAGAATTTACTGTGTGCAAAAACACATAACATTTTCATTGTTTTAGTCTTTTTTTATTAGTTTCTTACCGATGTGAATAACAAAACATGAGTAATAGCCGACAAAAAACACTTCTCTAAATCAATGCACATCCACATAAAAACAATTTTACACATTTGGAATTTAGCACACAATAATGCGTTGGAAAAAAAAAATTGAAATCGACTTTCTTTTTGATTTAAAATATCATGTAGGATTAATTTTCGTACCCGGCATTGTTCTTATTTACATCGTGTATAACCCAATCCAATACCATTGTGATTGTCCAGCCAGGATATTGTTTTCCTCATTTGGCTATAATATATAATCTATTCTACAATGTTTTATTTAGGCACCGACATTAGAACTCCATACCGGCTATGTTAGGTACCTCTAATATCAAATCTCTATATAATAACCATTAAAATAAATTATCCATTAGAAATATAAACAATGACCCTGTCATCCAAACCAGCTGAGTCATTTGATAAAGATACAAAAATACAACTTTACTTATTCGGTAATTATTTTTTTATTGGTAGACATAGCGTAAAATAAAAATAGGCATACGGTATTATGTACTTAAAAATGTATCTTTTGGAATACGTTATTGAAAAAATCCACCAACTGTTTTTTTCCCGTCATCTTAATTATATGTATATATTTTAGATATTATAATGAAAAAGTGACAATGATAAGGAAAATAAAAATATTATTTTATAACGTAATAACATAGTCGGGTGTGGGTGGAACTCGTGGATGTCCCCGTTGTAACTGTGCTTCGAGTGATTCTCCTGCTTGGTCATTTAAGCCTATTTGTGACCATGTGCCATCAATTTTCCTGTAGCTCCTTTTAGTATTACTTTTATCCGTAAAGATACAAGTAAGGCTAGTTGACTCAATCTCAACTTTTTTTATGTATGTATCTGGTGATTGTGTACTAAGATATATTCCTAACAAACGACACTTCGGTAACAAAGAGGCCTCATCATCTACAACCTGTTCACCTAAAAAATTTTAAATTTTGTTTATTATGCTAATATAAACTTACTAGTTTACTACTTTTCTTTAAATTTATTTGGTGAATGGTTAAAAATTAAAATCAGCTGTATACTTTTTCCTATTAAATAACTTATATATACATAAATATATTAATAGCGTTCATAAACCATACAACTTCATAATAATATTTACCTAATAAACGACGTCTGATTAAACGTGTTAAAGCTGTAGCAGCAAATTCTCTTCTCTCGTTTGCAATGTCTTGCAATGTTCCACGATCTATAAAAATAATTATTAAAAAACTGTGTTGCGAAGAAATAATAAAAATAAATAATATATTAGTCGCTCTTTATACATAATTATTGCATTACATTTCAAAGAATTGTGATACAAATAACTTTTGTACAACCACTTATTAGTGTTGAAACTCAACAAATGTATTATTTCTATTTAAGTCCTTAAGAATTTATTACACATTAAAACTGTAGTCACACTCAACAAAAAGATAAATTTATTAAAATCATTATCTGACATAATAAATTTAAAAAATTACCAGTGGTATAAGTCATTTGTAGTCTATATCCTGTAACACATCAAACATCAAATCATTATTCAGTTTATAAAACCCAGTTAATATATTTTATACATAACATTCACTGTAAACTGAGGTTAATTAAATCAATATTATTTAATGCAAAATGGCATTGTATAAATTTAAATGTATATCATATGTTTAAATTTTATTTCGAATGATTCTTAAAAGCTTAACAATATAGCACGTATAGCTTGGTGACTTGATGTTATTAATCCAGTTTTTCTTTAAAACTACGAATAAATTTTACTCTTTTTTTTTTAAATTGATATTTACCTATTAGTTCTGCACCTATGAACCGTATCATTAAATCGAGAAATACATTGGCTTCTAAAATTTAAAATAAAATATGTTATTATAATATACTTACATATTTTTTTATGATTTAAACCGTGTATCGTATTGATATATTTTGTCAACAGGTACATATAATTAGTCTCAAAGTTTTGGTAAATAATAAATATGAAATACTAAAAGGGGTTTTTACTTTGCGTTGGGCCTACAACCAAATCGTAATCTGAAATTAAAACAAAAATCTTGTTTGCATAAAGAATAACAAACAGCTATTGCATAACAAAGAGAAAATAATTGGCTGCTAAAAGTTAAAACAAAATACATTTTAATGTACCTATATAATTTTTTTTTTTTAATGAAACCAATATTGGTGTCATATTGGTGTTTGTCAATAGGTACATAAGATTATTCTCAAAGTATTTAGAAATAATAAATATAAAAAGCAATTTTTACTTCCTGGTCGGTTTGGAACTGGAAGCAAAACTGAAATTAAAACAAAATCTTGTTTGCATAAAGAATATCAAACAACAGTGTGGAAACGCTTCCATAGAGTGCAATGATTATTATTACCCGGTACATTAGATAAAATATCCTTGTGGTCTGAAATAATTAAGAACACATAAATTAATGTTATTGCATTTAAATTACTATTCTATTATGAACAGGAAAATAAATTTCAAGGTAAAAAAAACATGTTTATTAAAAACTCGAAAGAAATATGCTCCACTGTATATTCAGTACAATGAGAGTCTCTTTGAAAAATTCAATAGGAACGAAATATTGGAATCATTTTTATAAAATTTAACAAAAACTATTACCCGGTACAGCGATCAAAAAACAAATTTTCGCTGAAATTAATATTACATAAATTAATGATATTGGATTTGATTTGCTATAATAAATTATTACGTTATATAATTATAAATTAGAAGACGAAGGCCAAAGTAGAAAAAAAATTATATTAAATAGACTAGGGAACCCTTATGAAATGTAATGGCTGAGTTAATGTAGTATTTTTTCATAAAGCTACTATTTAGATTTCGATGAAAAATGTAATAATTATAACACTTGTTATTTGCACACTCATAAACGTGAGATTCAGTTTTTATATTATTTTCAAATATTTTTTTTCTACTCTTGCCTTGATGTTTTGTATTATTATTATAAAATATATGATTACGGAAATTCTTGAATGTTAATCTATTATCGACATCATCAACCATTGACTCAATAATATACTCCAAACCCTCTAGAATAAACAAATGAAGATTTAGGTTATACTAAATTAATAAAATAAAATAAAATTAGGTACAATACAAATGTTTAGAATAATATTAAACCCGACTTTGAGCAGTAGCCATTTAAGTTCACTCTCTTCTCCCTCGATTAGAAAATTATAAATCGCTAATGCATAATACACTCTATGGTGTACCAGATATGTAGAGCAGTGCATAAGTGAACAGAGCGTAATACACTATAGTGCTCTGTTAACTGTTCTACATATCTGGTGCACCTTCCTAAGCTATTAATAACAACTAAAATGTTTATTTAATAATAATTTGGCAATTAGGTACATATAACAAAAATTCTATATATATTAGTATATTACTATAAATATAATATCTCACCTCGAGATATTGTACGATGTAATTGATTACTTACATTCCTCATAGAATAAATAGCTTTGATGACTTCGGCTGAGATATATAATTTAAAAAATTTGTATAAAACAGTGTATTTTAAAAACTTAAAAATCATTTGTTTATAATATAAAATTATTACTGACTTGAAGTGTAAACATTATCCATATAAACCGACTCTGTGAAAAAGTGAAACATTAAATTTTTTCAAATTTTAACTACCTTAAGTTGATAACTGTGCAAATAAAATAATTACCATCATCTGCCAAAACACCCGCAAGGAATAGAAAAGTTATCAATAAAGTGAAGAGTTTCATTATTATCTGCGAATAATAATAAATCAAAAACCATTTTATATTAGTCATAGTTGCCTTTTGTATAGAGACGAGAATGTTAGGTTAGGTATGATTTTTCAATGCAGTTTCAATATAATAAATTAATTTTTATATATATAAGGTAGAAATCTACCACGAAAGGTACTTTATTTGGCCAAAATTACAGTTATTTCACCATATTGAGGATAGGCAAAGTAAGAACAGGTCTGTTAACAATAATTTCAGTTGCATCGTATGAAAAAGTTAAATTATACTATTCAAAATGATAATTAGAAAAATTAGTATTTAACTAAATGTTGTTATTAAAATTCGATTTTATGAAGTGACATATACACCTTATTTTCAGGCGTTGTATGATATAGTATAATAAACGTGTACACATTTGTTTCTAGCATTTTGTTTTAATACGTTAGAAGTAAAATTTTTTATTGAATATTCTTGTAAACGTTACTTACACCCTATTGGTTAGGTGTACTATTTTAATTTAATACATTGAAAAGTAATTAATACGTCTACGAGTATAATAAGTGAGGCATGATAAAATAAAGTATTTGCAACTTAAAAAAGTGTTATTTCATAAATTAAAGTACCGAACAATATTCATTGGACAAACGTATTCAAATGTATTATATACATACACAATAAACTTTGTTTAAGTTATCTATGATATGTTTTTTTTCTTTATTTTTTTATCATTTTAACAATGGAAAATTAAATATTTAATGTTTAACATATTACAAAGAAATAAACTAAACGATTGTGCTAACACAATTTTTTTTGCTTACTCTTAACTGCTTACAATAAAATTACAAATACAATGAAATATAGTGTGATATTTGTTAATTAATAAATGGGGATATGTGTTATTGGTCTCTACTGTATAAATTAATAATATTAAAAAAAGCATTATCCACTCTATATAGGACCATGGATATGTCTTATGACCGAGTAAATGTCAATTTAAGTGTACCCAAATTTCTGATTTCTGATGGTAACTTTCAGTGTCCGCAGACATTTTCTTTTAGACCCCAGCAAAAAGACATATCCATGTCACTGAGTTGTAATACAAAATAAGGTTGTGTATTTTTTGTATTATTAATATCAATAAAAACGTATCACTTTTGTCATGAATATTTATAGTATGTTAAATGTATAATATTTATAGTACGTTTTTGTACGTAAATATTGTTCGGTACTTTAATTTATGAAATAACACTTTTTTAAGTCGCCATTACTTGTTTTATCAAATCTTCAAATATTTTTTTTTTTTAAACCTTTTTTCGAATGAGATACGAGTTTTATTTTAAATAATTTTAAAATTGAAAAAAAAAAATACCTTTTATTTTACCCATAGAACATCCTAAATGTCTCATTTGAAGCTCGGTAGAACTTTCCATGACACCCTGTATATATAATTTTTTTTATCACATTCACAATATTTCCTAGACCGTTAAACTGATTTTTTGTAAAGAAAGGTAGAAATCTACGTCGAAAGGTACTTTATTTGGCCAAAATTACAATTATTTCACCATATTGAGGATAGCAAAAGCAAGAACAGGTCTGTTAAAAATAATTTTAGTTACATTGTATGAAAAAGGTACATTACACTATTCAAAACGAAAATTAGAAAAATTAGTATTTAACTAATTATTGTAATTAAAATTTGATTTTATGGAGTGACACTATACACCTAATTTTCAGGCGTCTAATCTGAAATACGTGTACACATTTGTTTTGTAGCGTTTCGTTTTAAAATCGTAAAAAATAAATTAAAAACATGCAAAACTATTTTTCATTATTTTGACTTAATTTTAAAGAGAATAACAAAGTTTTTTTTGAAAATTAACTTTTTCTTCAACGTAGATTAATTTATTTTAAAGATTAACAAAAAAAAACAAAATACAAGGATGATAAAATTATTTTTACATATTTCATTTATAATGTGTATAAAATTATCAAACAAACGATAAATTATAAGTGCATTTTAGTAAGTCGAACAAGAAAATATATGTTTCCTTCATTTTATCATTAAAATTATTTTTTGTACTAAATATAGACGCTCTTATCAATATAGAAATTCATATTTGAAAATTTCTATAAAATGGATTTTATGTTATTTTGTTTTTTTATAAACAATTTGTTTTTTAATTGGAAAATGACTATAATTTATTTTATAAATTAAGTCGAAGTAAAAAGAAAACATATTTTTAATTTTTAATTTTATTTTGTCAATTGAAAAAAAAAATTTTAAAAGGTATTTTTTTTTATCTTTGAATTGTTAAATGTTTTTAGTTATATTAGAAACGTGTTGGTTAAATTTTGCCGATCGCATTTTTCACTTGGGGCTGACCAAATATTTTTTTTAATCTTAGTTGTACACGCAATGCGATCTACTATTGTGAGGTATTATGAAAACGATGTAACTAGCAATAAAAAAAACCTTATTAATGTTTTTTAACACTATAACTTTTGACTCTTTAGGCTGATGCCTTTTTAGCGTTATTACAGTTTTTGAAAGTTTAATAGAAATACTTACTTTAATTGTGGAGTTGGTAAGAGATTCTTGGACAACAGTCGACTGGTTCAGATTTTGAAACTAAGTGTACTGCTTGCGACTTATGTATGGGCTTTTACTTCGACCGAAAAATCACAATCCAAATAAATTTTAGCAATGTACATATCATGTTCATTTATTAGCACAAATGGTTCATTTTTTTTTTTTTTGTGATTTATCTTGCACCTACATTTTTTTGAAAGCGGCTTTTAGAACTATGTTTTTCTACACACTACACCTAAATAAAAAATATATATTACTCGACGGAATAGTAGGTATTATTTTTTTTTAAACAGGGACAAAAATACTGTGTAAAATTGAAAACAACAATTCGCATAAAGTTATAAAAAATAATAGTACCGACCTATAAACAAAAAAAATAAGTTGTTTTTCAGTGAAATATTTTTGCATTTGGAAAATTTGTACAAATAAGAAAAGTTACAACGACAACAACAGCGGAAAATACAAAAACAGTTTCGTTTTAACAGCAAATGAATGGATTTTCAATTGAAACACTAGATAACATATCTGTTTAAATTTAATATTGCAAATTGAGAACAATTTTTAAAAAAACAACCGGCTAGATTAGGTTAGGGACTGATGCAATGATTAAAACCACTTTTTTCTTAAATACTGCCTAGATGAATTCTCTTGAAAACTTCCTGCATTCAATCCCTTTACGGTAATCGTTGAGCATTTGATATTTGCTAATTTGTATAAAATGCCTAATTTAGCTTTCTCTTTACCGAAAAAAGTGTTACCAAATAAGCGTTACGCTGTTATCTGATAAGAGATAAGAGATATTTTGTACGTTTAACGTTCAAATTAGAATTAAATGATAAATTCAAAATAGTTTAAGGCCCCAAATTCTCTATGAATTGTTTTAAGCCAGATAATAAACACTACAATATTAGCCAGAAACTTGATGTTTTAATATACTAGCTTGTTACTGCTTCTTAACAGGGCCGGACTTAAAGGGGGTGTGGGGGGTTTGACACCCGGAAAACTCAAGTATACCTAGTCGGCACATTCGGAACAAAAAGTCGATAAATATTATAACCCCCGTAAAATTATACAAATAACATATTTATTATTTTTATTTTATAAAAGTAGGTAAGTACATAATTTTTATTGGAATCTAGCGACAAATAGTGAATAGTCGGCATACGGACGACCATAAGAAAATATAATTTTAGTTTTTAGTAAAAAAACAACAATGCATTTTCGGTTATTCCCGATTTTAGCAGAAGTCTTATTATTTGTTTATAATAACTGTGGTGTATATTATTATATCAAACGATGTTCGGTCATGGGATCTATTGGTCTATTGTAAACAAACATTCTATCCCTCTATAAGTATATCAAAAATCAAAGCGCAGAAATTACAATAAATAATGAATCAGCTAGTGCAAAAATACGTAGAGGTGTAAGACAAGGGTGCCCACTTTCACCATTATTATTCAACTGCTACACAGAAAAAAGTATAACGGAAGTTAAAGATAAACTTAACAGACTTGGGATTGGAATCAAAGTAGGTGGTATATTGATTCCAATGATCCGGGTTGCAGACGACATCGTATTATTAGCAGAAACAGAGCACGACCTTCAGAGAGCCCTGGCAGAAATGCAAATAATTATAAATAAGTATCAAATGCGTATAAATTCAGGTAAAACAAAAATTTTGGTTTGTGCACGTGAACCCACAATTAACGCAAATATTTATTTAGAAAACCAACTTATTTCCCAAGTTTCTAGTTTTAAATACTTGGGAAGTTTAATAACATCAGAAGGAAAAAGCTCGCAGGAAATTAAACAAAGAATCGGGCAAGCAAAGGCAGCTTTTATCAAGAAAAAGAAAATTTTGGTTTCGCAAAAAATTAGCATAGAAATTAAGAAGACATTTTTAAGAACGTTTGTATGGAGTGTAGCTTTATACGGCTGCGAGACATGGGTCATTAATGAAAAGGAAAAATGATCCCTTTTAGCATTCGAAATGTGGTGTTGGAGACGTATGGAGAAAATAAACTGGACAGAAAGAGTAACAAATGAAGATGTACTGACACCCAAGTTGAAGAAACAAGATCCATAATTAAAGCCATAAAGCGACGACGATGGGACATACTATAATAGAAGGTGCAATTGAAGGACGAAAACCACCAGGAAGACCAAGAAACTCGTACATATCTCAACTGAAAAATGACGCAGGGATTGATACTTACGCCGGATTAAAAAGACTTGCTGAAGATCGTGACAAATGGAGAGCGAAGTTAAAAACGTTGTAAACCAACCTAATATAGGTTGAAAAAAAAAAAAAAAAATAAGTATATATTTTTATTTTAGTTTTAAAATTCGTAGTTCTGCGATAGCGGTTATCTGGTGCGCACGTGTATTCGCGCTCCCGATGTCTTATTTTATTTTTCTCTCTTTTAATTAATTAATTCGCTTAATAATACCTGTAAACGGCGTTTGGAAATGTGGTAGTCGCGTTTCTTGTAATCGTTTACAAGCATAATTTAACTCAAAGTGCCCCAATTACGTTTAATATAGTTCATTCGTTTCGGCGTTATACGTTAAACACATTTGAGGTTCATCACGGCCGTCGCGGCGGCGGCCTTGATAATTTTATAGTTGTACGCTATCGCGTGCACTCGTTATCGTAATATATATATATATATATCAATTCTCTCGCCACAATGTCTAACAACAACAACAGACCGATTACGCCGATCAAAATTATTAATAATAAAAGCGTACACAATTCATCGTCCCAATCGAATGCAAACAACAGCTCAGCAAATGATGGCTGGTCCGTACAGGGCAGTAAAAGAAATCACTCCAGCTCCTCTTCTTCTGAACCACCAATCTCACCTAATTTACATTCTCAACCAATTTAAAAAAAATTATTTTCATCATCAAATAGATTTGAAGTTTTAAAAATAACTGATGATCATGACGATACTCAAAACACTAACACATTCTCAAACAATACGAAAAAAAATAACACACAATCTACTACCAACCCCCCTCCTCCAATTTTTATAAAAGGCGTGCAAGACTTTCCTGCACTATGCACAAATCTAATTGAGATACTTGGTGTTGAAAACTTTATTTGTAAGTCATCCACGGATCGATTAAAAATCCAAACTAGCACTCCTGATACATATAGGACATTAATTCACTTCCTCAAGGAGCAAAAAGCTGAATATCACACGTATCAACTCCAACAAGATAAACCCACTCGTGTAGTGATTCGCAATCTACACCCAACAACTCAAATCAGCTTAATTAAATCAGAACTGGAACTCCGTGAATTTGAAGTACGTAATGTTACTAATGTTCTTCATAAAGTCCACAAACATCCATTACCACTATTTTTCGTTGATCTGGAACCTACCCCTCAATCAAATGACATTTATAAATTAACTTCCATGCTCCATACTAAAATAAAAGTCGAGGAACCGTACAAACCTAAGATAATAAGTCAATGTTTAAACTGCCAGGAATATGGCCATACTAAATCTTATTGTAACTACCCATCACGCTGTGTTCGCTGTGGTGATTTCCACCAATCATTTGACTGCTCAAACTCTCGTGATGCTCCACCCAAATGTGCACTTTGTCAAGGAAACCACCCAGCCAACTACAAAGGCTGTTTAGTCTACAAAGAAATTCAACGTCGAAAGAAACCCTCTTCTAATAATGTATTTCTGTCAGATAACTCTAGACTTAAGTCAAACGTTGTACAAACTAGCCACCCAGAAAATGACGCCCCCCTAAACGCTTCTCGTTCATACGCTCAGGCTACCTCCGGCCAACGCTCAATTCATCCTTCTCCCTCCTCACCTGACATTAATAAAGTAATGACTAATTTTCTTGAGGATTTTAAATCTCTTATAAATCCTCTAATATCTCTTCTTACTAAAGTAATATCCTCTCTGTTAGATAAAAGAAATGACTAATACCTCTACAAAGAAATCCCTTCTTGTCCTACTATTTAATGCAAATGGCTTAAAAAATCACACTAACGAACTCCAAACTACTCTATATAATAAACGTATTGACATTGCTTTAATAACAGAAACTCATTTTACTCAATATTCACACATACACATACCTGGTTATAAGCTACATAAAGTTAACCATCCAGACAACACAGCTCATGGAGGTGTGGCCATCTTAATAAAATCCACAATAATATATCAAACTCTTCCAAATTTCTGTCAAGACTTTATTCAATCTTGTGCTATAAAAATCAGCTTAAATAATATTCCAATTACAGTTGCAGTAATTTACTCACCTCCTAAGCATAATGTATCTTATGCAAACTTTTTAAATTATTTCAATACAATTAACAATAACTTTATAATTGGCGGTGATTATAACGCGAAGCACCAAAGTTGGAGGTGTAGAGTTAATAACCCACGTGGAAACGTTCTCTACAATTTTATAAATTCTAAAAATTTCAAAGTACTTGCTCCTCCAGGACCTACCTATTGGCCATCATCCCCCCATAAAAATCCAGATATACTGGATATATTTGTAACTAAAACCCCTTCAAATTTGCACTATTCTGTTGATAATATTCTGGATTTAAATTCCGACCATTCATCGGTTATTCTCACAATTAAGGACTATCCGCAAATCATTACTGAACCACTAAGGCTTTTTCACGGCTCTACTGATCGTTTCAAATTTCATGACCTTGTAGATCAGAATCTCCAAATAAATATTAAATTAAAAACCAATGATGACATAGACGCTGCTGTAAATAGCCTAACTAATGTTATTCAATCAGCAGCTTGGGCTGCTAACACAGCTAAAAATGTACATACCACTAAAACCGATTCACTACCGACTAATATTCGTATCCTCATAGCAGAAAAAAGAAGAGCTAAAACTCTTTACCAACGTACTCGTTTACCCTCACACAAAAAAATATATAACAAGTTAGCCAACTCTCTTAAAAAAATGTTATCTAAAAACAAAAATCTCTCTTTTGAAAATTACCTGACTAACTTATCATCAAAAAATGGTAGCCTTTGGAAAGCGACAAAGCAAGCACTACAATATAAAGTAACTACCCCAACTATCAAAAAAACTGATGGAAGTCTAGCCTCGTCAGACCTTGAAAAAGCTGAACTATTTAAAAATCACCTCTTTAACGTTTTCCAACCCCACCAAGATGTTTCACCTGACAATATACATATGGTTCTTAGGTATCTCGACGTACCATTACCACTTACTCTACCAGTCAAGCATTTTACGCCTAGTGATATTAAATTTACAATACAAAAGTACTCTCTAAAGAAGTCTCCAGGTTTTGACCTAATTACTGCTGAAGTAGCTAGATGTCTACCTAAACGAGCATTTATCCTACTTACCCATATATTTAATGCCATACTGAGGCTTTCCTACTTCCCACTCCTCTGGAAGTTCTCTAAAATCATCCTATTCCCAAAACCAAATAAGCTCCTTGACTCGTTACCTACTTATAGACCAATTAGTCTATTACCATTTTTTGCGAAAGTTTTAGAAGACTCATACTCAAGCGCATACATCCCTTTATAAATGAAAATAAAATTCTACCGGATTACCAATTTGGTTTTCGTGCCAAGCATTCAACTATCCATCAAGTACATAGACTAGTCGACTTAGTTTCTTATGCACTTGAAAAAAAATTATATTGTACCTGCGCTTTTCTTGATATTTCACAGGCTTTTGACTGAGTATGGCACGAGGGTCTGCTATACAAATTAAAGAAATGTTTGCCCCGCCCTTACTATATTCTTCTTAAGTCATATCTAACCGATCGATATTTTCAAGTCCATCATAAATCAGCGTATTCTAATATTGCACAAATTAGAGCTGGTGTTCCACAAGGAGGCATCCTTTCCCCAATTCTGTAAAACATATACGCTTCAGACCAACCAACCACGCCTAATACATTAGTGGCAGACTATGCAGACGATAAAGTAATTATATCAACCAACGCAGATCCCATTATTGCATCGCATAACTTACAAAATCACCTTTCATTAATGGAAGTGTGGTATAAGAATTGGAGATTTAAGGTCAATCAAGCAAAATCAATTCACACAACTTTTACCCTTAAGCTTGGACAGTGCCCAATTGTTACGCTCTATGGTACTCAAATTCCATCTTCTCCGTCTGTAAAATATCTTGGTTTAACCCTAGACCGCCGACTTACCTGGGCCCATCATACTCGTGCAAAAAGACTTCAACTAAACCTTCGAATCCGTATGCTTAAAACTTTACTAATTAATAACAAACGTACTAACTTAAGTATGAAACTTCTAATGTACAAATCCCTTATTAAACCTACTTGGACCTATAATATCCAACTATGGGGTAATGCTAAAAAATCAAATATAAATCGTATTCAGGCATTTCAAAATACTACTTTAAGAAAATTAACTAATTCCCCTCCATACGTATCAAATTATACCCTCCATTCTGATCTAAAAATTAAAACTGTTAAAGAAGAAGCAATAACATATTACAAAAGATTCCACTCTCGACTAGCCTCCCACTCTAATCCCCTAATAAAAGGTCTTTCAACTAATGTTATTCCTGGTAATCCTCCTAGACGCTTAAAGCGCAACTGGTGTAGAGATCTATTAACTTAACTTAAGTTAAAAAAATAAAAAAATAATCACTTAAAAGTGTCATTAATGGGTGGCTCCTTTTATCAAGTATTTCATGTTATATTTTTATTTTAGCTAATACTCTTATTGTACCCATTGGGAACAGATTGTGTATATATTAATAAAGCAAAAAAAAAAAAAAAGTTTTAAAATTCTAAAAGACTCCCTACTATAAAATAAAACCTACTCTTCTGTTTTAGACATAACACATAACCCATAGTATTAAGTCTGCAGGCAAAGAGTTAGAGGGTTTATTTTTGCTTGTCCCGTGTGCGCGTGTAAAATAATAAGTATTGGTTATAAATGTGTGTAATCTAATATACATATATATATATGGTTAGAGAATGAATATGAAACACCAAGGAGCTGCTAACAATCCTTTTGAGCCTGCCCGAGTAAATTTTGAACAAAAGGTATGAGATGGATACGTATTTAGAATAAATCATTAAGCCAGATTTTTAAGGCCTATGAGAGTTCCTTGGTACTACTTCACTGTCTTGTTTCTTCTTTATTACTATTGTTGCGGTGGGATATTACCTACTATAATATCCTACTATACTATATATATAGCGAGCAGGGAGCAGACATAAGCATTATTTTTAAATGGTGTACCTAACTAAAATAAAAATAAAATTGTATTTAGATAATAATTCATAAAAAAATACACTTTTGTTTTTATTTCAAAGATTTTAATAATAATTTTGAATAAAATGTCAAGTGCATCTGTCGAGTTGACCATCGCACAATCAACTGTCATGTATATATATATATATCAACAATTTATTCGGATTTATAATAACCATGTTTTTTACACATAATAATAACCGGTTAATATTTTAATAACGCTTCATCAAACAGCATAGAAAAAAAATCATACATGCATACGATACCTAAACTGTATCTCATAATATACAAATGGATGATCTCGTTTTTCTCGTCTTGAACCGGGTTTGTATATAAGATAAAAAACTGCGACAGGTGACATCGGTGTAAGAAAACCACCCAGCAATAATGTAACAGTTTTGTAGACCGAAGGAAAAATACGAATAAATAGTAATATCTCAACGTTGCTGCAATTACTAATTGGCCAACACGTTTTAAGATTATTCGGTTTTAAAATTATTGCATCGTCCTCAGTGTGCATAGATTCACGCATCCGCAGGTGAAGGGTGTTCATTTAATTACTTTCAAGAGACCGAACCAGTTTTAAAATTATCGATTAACTCTATTACATGCTAGGTATTTAATTTAACATATTTTAATTGTGTACATTACTTGTATTTAATTTATAATGCCATAATATCACTCTTGTAGTTTGTCGAACACTCGTTTACATTAAATCATAACAACGTAATCGTAATGTATATTTATAAGCGGCTCGATTAGCAAATTTTCAAATTCTTATGGAGGTATTTAATTGATTTCAAGGCCATTGCGTTGAAAAATTGAGTGTCTAAATTGTTACTACTTTTTTATACTCAATACTTTCCCATGCACGTGGTCTGTGCGATTTTATTTTTATTTATTTAAAGTTTTAACACCCCAAAGGTGTAATGAGTACAGTTATTAAAGCTATACAAATAGAAATATTTACAAATAAATAATATGTATACAATATATCGAAATCCATAGCAAACGGTACGGTTTTGATTAAAAAAATAAACAGGTCGTTTTCAAGACATTTATATTTTGCCAATAGCAAGTTTTGCAGCATCAGAGAATTTAAACATTGTATTTGTAGTAAGAAATTGTGCGTTTTAGCTTATTATTATTTTTTTTTTGACGCCAATCGGTCCGTCGCACATTAAGAAATGGAACATTTATTTATCATGAAAAATAATTTTTTATTTACACAGAATAACATGGTAACGACTTGAAACAAAACAATAAACAAATAGGAAACATAAACTTTACAAAATTATATAAAATGATTAACAAGAATGAAAATGCCACAATATTAAATAGAATCAAATAAATGTTTAACAGTAAATTTAACAGGTATGAGGGGGATGTTTATTTTCTCTGTCATTATCTTTTTAGTTTGTGTACTATATACCCATATAGTAGTAGTTACTAATTATTTGTATCCGGTGCAGCAACACGTTAATGTGCACATAAGTTATTTATTTCTTTATCGCCCGCTAAAGAAACTACTTAATTATATCGACATTAATATTGTATTAATACTATATTATCATGTTTATAAGCATTGGATATCGAATAAAAGAAAATATTAGGTATTATACAATATAGTAATATTTCTGTCTACAAAAACAATAACGATTAGGTATATCGTTTAATTTTGAAATTGTTTTATCTGATTTATTTTACTGTATCTTAAAAAACGTATGAAACATCCGTACACTTTTTTTATTGTATTTTTCAACGATAAAGAAACGGAACATATTTTATTATATAATGAAAAATGATTTTTTTATTTACACACAACAACGTAACATGGTAACGATTTGAAAACAATATAAACAAAATATAGGAAACACAATAATTTTACAAAACAATTATTAAAAAAATAAATTATTACAATAACATTAACGATCAAAAATATTTACAGTAAATTAAACAGATAGGTTGAAAATGCAAGAAAAGGCAACAATATTAAGTAGAATCAAATAAATATTTACAGTAAAAATAACAGATATGGTGGGGGGGGGTGGGTGGGTAGAAGGTGCAAGCCACAAGGGTACGTTAGAAACCGGAATAATAAAATCCTCGATCGACGGGCTTGTCCGGGTACGGTTGCTTGCTTCTCAGGCTCTTGGCCACGGCCTTTACCCTCGCGACCATGGCTCTGTATTCGGCGTTCCCCGTGGCGGTGCTTTGGCCGAAGCGGGCCGCCACGATCGGTGTCCTACGTACGGGTTCTTGGGCCGGTCGCGTTTCGGCGGGTTCCTGGGCCGGGCCGCTGGCAACGTCGTCGCCGCCGTTTTAGGCTTCGATGGTCGGTGGTTTGACCTAGGTGGCTTCGTACAGAAGTGCGTCAATAATGGCGTTGTACGCACCGGCAACAGTTGACCGTGCCCAGCGGTTCAGACTGGTGGCCAGACAGCCTGACTTCTGGCGGCCGACGTCGTTGGCGTTTACGGGAAACAATTTTTTACAATGTGAGAACAGCTTGTAACAATGATAACAGACCAATGCGGTGGAAAAAATAACGTAACTAATAAGAGCAATTAAATATATGAGAGTATAAAAATACATTACATAAAAGAAAAACATTAAAAAACATATAGTATAAAAAATGATTGGCTTTGGAATACATTTACAAGAAAGACATAGGATTATTAGGAAATATAAAAAAGTTACCAAAATGGAGGAATATAAAAAATAACGGACACAGTCAACGTGGGCGGAATACCAAGAAAAAATAAAAAATAATAAATTGCGAAGTGCACTTATACTAGAAATCAAACGATATAAATGAACAAAGACCATAATTAATTGGCATGCAAAATTTAACCCATCCAGAGCCTGTCGCACGTCCGCGGCATCTTCGCCGGCTTGGTCGGCTTTGGACTTGGTGGGTGCCATACGATCTAACACTTTCATAATGCCAATTGACAGCCCGTTCTTCAAGATATTGTACAAAAAAGACATTGCTTTAGGAGAAAAGGTTATTTTTGATAAAGAGAACAAGAGAAATATAACACATGAAAACAATACACAGTACAATTTTAGACAAGTCAATAGTTACAATAAAACAACGGCCGTCGTGACGACCGTTGGTTTATTTGCAACATTTGATTGTGTAATATAGTAGCCAGACATATTATTATTATATTTGTTTGTTTATCTAAAGTCTTAACACCCCAAATGGGTAACGAGTACAGTTATTAAAAGTTTCACAAAAGAATATACAGCGACAACTCGGGTATTAGATATACAAAAAAGAAATAATAACAAATACATATATACACAATAAACACATGTAAGCTTAATTACTATTCAATATATAATATTTTTTAATTTAAGTTGGGAATCAAAGGAAAAATCAAAATTAAGTACATTGTCACATGCATCTAAAATGCGATACTCTGGACTATATTTAATTAAGTTTGTAGAGCATTGGGGTATTAAGAACGGGCGATTATTTCTTAAATTAAAGGTTGGAATTTTAAAGTTTATTTTGCTTAGGAATTCTGGACAGGATAATTTACCGTTTATTAATTTACGAATAAAACTTATGTCGTTATAAACCTTCTAGAGGCCAATGACTATAAACCCAATTCTACATCTAAAGTAATATCTAGAGAGACACGACTTTTTCAAGTTTATTAATTAGGTTTGAGTTTTCAATTGACTTAATTGGTAGATAGAATTTTAGGTCATCGGCAAATAATAGATATTTACATGATTTGAAGGTGGCTCCAATATCATTTATAAATATAATAAACAACAGAGGGTCGAGGGTGGCCACCCTGTGACCTAAACACATAGTACTCCATACTTTTATGTATTTCAAATAAATAACAGAATACAACCTATTGATAGAGCAACTTTGGCGTTAGTTTAGTAACACTTTTAGTATAAGACCGTTTACTCTGTTCAAAGTCTAAGGAGTTATACTGTTGTAAATAAAATCACATCCGGCTTATAGTCTGTGGCCAGGGCCGGTCTTAAAGGGGGGTGTGGGGGGGTTTGACACCCCCCCACTCGGAAAACTCAAGTATACCTAGTCGGCACATTCGGAACAAAAAGTCGGTAAATATTATAACCCCCGTAAAATTATACAAATAACATATTTATTATTTTTATTTTATAAAAGTAGGTAGGTACATAATTTTTATTGGAAT
This sequence comes from Adelges cooleyi, assembly GCF_023614345.1. Taxonomy (NCBI): domain Eukaryota; kingdom Metazoa; phylum Arthropoda; class Insecta; order Hemiptera; family Adelgidae; genus Adelges; species Adelges cooleyi. The sequence goes on from NW_026096061.1 coordinate 684,129, forward strand.
CTAGCGACGAATAGTGAATAGTCGGCATACGGACGACCATACAAAAATATAATTTTAGTTTTTAGTAAAAAAAAAACAATGCATTTTCGGTTATTCCCGATTTTAGCAGAAGTATTATATTTTGTTTATAATAACTGTGGTGTATATTGTTATATCAAACGATGTTCGGTCATGGGACCTATTGGTCTATTGTAAACAAACATTCTATCCCTCTATAAGTATATATTTTTATTTTAGTTTTAAAATTCCAAAAGATTCCCTACTATAAAAAAAAAAACCTGCTCTTCTGTTTTAGACATATCACATAACCCATAGTATTAAGTCTGCAGGCAAAGAGTTAGAGGGTTTATTTTTGCTTGTCCCGTGTGCGCGTGTAAAATAATAAGTATTGGTTATTAATGTGTGTAATCTAATATACATATATATATGGTTAGAGAATGAATATGAAACACCAAGGAGCTGCTAACAATCCTTTTGAGCCTGCCCGAGTAAATTTTGAACAAAAGGTATGAGATGGATACGTATTTAGAATAAATCATTAAGCCAGATTTTTAAGGCCTATGAGAGTTCCTTGGTACTACTTCACTATGTCTTGTTTCTTCTTTATTACTATTGTTGCGGTGGGATATTACCTACTATAATATCCTACTATACTATATATATAGCGAGCAGGGAGCAGACATAAGCATTATTTTTAAATGGTGTACCTAACTAAAATAAAAATAAAATTGTATTTAGATAATAATTCATAAAAAAATACACTTTTGTTTTTATTTCAAAGATTTTAATAATAATTTTGAATAAAATTTCATTATTTTTTATAATATTATTAAAATAAGGCTATTTGGATTATATCTCGGTTAAATTGCAGTTTCAACTGCAATACGTTATAATTATGTTAAATAAATTCAAACATTTTTAAAATAATTCTTTTAAAGTAGGACTCAAATTGTTTTAGTATTGGTGACTGAGAACTGAAAATGTAGTAATAAATAAATTTGTTAGCTGCCTAAAATATTTCTATGCTCCAAAAACATTTTAAAAATCAAAAAAATCAAGTCACAATAACACATCATTATCAATTTTCTTCTTCTTATTCTTTCAAAAATAATAAAAAATGACTCCCGCGATTTTAAACTCTACCAGAGATATTCTCGATATAATTGATTTGGAAGAAATAACAAGGAAATAGCCCGTATTAAAAAAAAAACGCCATATTAAAGTTTAACTTTTGATGGTTTTTTTATTATCTAAATTTGTTTGTATTATTTATGCTTAAAAAAATAATAATTCAAAGTTAAAAAAAAAATAATTTTCAACAATTATTAATTCCCATTAATTTTAGCAAAAAATTGTGACTTGTGTTGTAAAATGTTATAAAATATTTACGAAAGTACCCAAGTATTTTAGTCGGCAATTAAAATTTTAAAGTCGGCATCTTCATTTTGACACCCCCCCCCCCTTTGCATATTTCTTAGCACCGGCCCTGCTTCTTAATATACTATATCATTATCTATAATTCCACCACTACTCTAAATTTATTCGGTACTTCAACGAGACATGAAAATGCTCTTTCGTGGTTGCAGACTCGGCTGAAATATGACATTTTTTGTTACCTATAACATATTTTATTTCCTGACCTAAACTCCTAAAGCTACTTGTAAAAGTTAAATAAAGAAAAAAATTCTATCCCTGTAATGGAAACTGTTTAAATTCCACACAAATTTGGAAATAATTCGACTATTTCTTAGAAGAATGCCAAAATCTTAATAAATTATTTACTCATTATAAACATTTCAAAAGGCTACGGCTCCTTTTATTCATGCTATAAACATGCTTATCTAATGTATTATACAGGTTGCTATAAGAGATCACCCATTCTTAAATCCTCATACCGAAGGGGGGAGAGGGGAAAATTACAATGACCTTGAAATAACAACATTGTACAATAAAAAACCCCAAAAATTATTTACATAGTACATTTTTTTTATTATTTGAGAAAATCGTCAATAAGTCGGGTTGGCCATGCATTTCTTAAGACCTTAAATTTGTTGTCGTCTTTTGAATTTGTAAAAACGATTCGTATATTTTCATTTATGTAAACAGTGTAAATGGAAACCAACACTCAAGTGTTTTTCTAAAGTGAAACAAATTGTGTTTTCGAGTTAACGCTTAGGCCAAAATTCGATAAATAATACTTTATAGAAAATCATATTTTTAAATGCCTCATGCCAACTATATAACAATTAAATTAATTTATAAACCTATGTCATGGTCTTGTCATTAATGACTTATTGGTTCGTATTGGCCAAAATGAGACTCCTAATTTGTTGAAAATTTTCTACCATCTTTTATGGTCACTGTCATTTTAAATATTTTTAAATTGAGCGGAACACGAAGCAATGGGTATTTTTAAGATTGATAAAACTTTTTTTATTGGACACTCAAACCAAATGTTTTCATCATGGTTTAACCATGGAATAAGTATGGTTAAATTTTCAAAAAAAATTCATATTAAAAATGGCTATATGTTGTAAAATAAGAAAAAGAAAAACAAAATTTGTCTTGGTAAAATTTGATTTTCCTTATGATTTTGGAATAAAACGAACGATGCAGCAAGAAGTTTATTTTTTGAAAATATAAAAACGACTAGTTGTACGCATCCCGTTTCGAACTATGATGAAAACATAGTTTTTAGATAGTATGTAAAAAAAATGTTTTAAGAATTTTTCATAACCCTACCAAACTTTAGTAACGTATATCTTTAACTTACTATTTAAACTAAGAATAATTTTCTGAATAGTATACTGGTCGAACCCTCGATTTGGATAATTACCTTTGGAGTTATTTAGCTTAAAAATTTAGGGATGAATGGTGGAGTGAAGTTTAATTTTTTTTCTAGTACCACTAAGATTCTGTAAATCTGAGCTGTGAAAAAAAAACGTAAATGTTTAGTAATTTTATAATATTGGAAATTAACACCATATTAAGTGTCTCCGATTATAAAAATTACAAATTTGCTATTATTTTAAGAGAACATGAGTGTCCTGTCCTTAATGAATCTATCAATTTTTTAGTGTATTTTGATTTATCGAAAATATCAGCATAACATGTTTTCGTAATATTACCTATACTGGAAGGTACACGTTTTATTAATATTAGGTGTTTGCTTTACAACGATTTATTATTTTGTTTTCTTTATCGATGCGCAAAAAGTAGTAAAAGGAAACGAATATAGCCAAATAACGACTGAAAAGGCATTAGTACTTTTCCTGGGGGTTTGAAGAATTCCTTGAAGGTCGACTTTTTAAAGAATATTTTGCCGAAATTTTTGACCGATTTCTAACAGTTGATATATTGATTATTTTTCCATACTTGTTACTTAAAGTAACAATAACTATTGTGCAAAACAGTGTAACGATTTTAAACAATCGGTGGTATTTGTTGATGGCTGATATTATACTATACTTAAGAAGAATGTCTTTTATTTTTGCGATACAGCTGCGATGGCTGACTAAACACATAAAAAAAAACTAAACGTCTTGGTTTAAAATATACTAACGGACAAATTGTAAAATTTGGTATCTACATTTTTTTTTATGAAACAATAAATCATTTGAAAATTCTCTTTGTCGTAATTAAATAGATGTAAAAAAAGGGAAAAGAATCAAGTAAAGTATTGTTGGAAAAACATAAAAAAACACTATTTTCAAAAAAGCCATTAACAGTTCCATTTTGTTGAACTTTTCAAATGTATGATGATCGTTCCTCTTGTACATCCTCACTAGCTACAATGATATATTTAATTGCGACTTAAATCTAACAATAACAGCTAATATAATACAGTGGCGTTATTTGGGTAAAGGCTGAGAAGGTATTTTCCTCCCCTCCCTCGTGTCCGATCTTACCCAACCCACGCCGAATGCATTATAGCATTTGTATTTTTAATGAATATCTTCTTTTTTTCGGTTAAAAAAATATAATACTGCCATATTTTTTTATACTTAAGAATAATAAACCAAGACCGTCTCATTTCGATTTGAGGCGTTCCAAACTTTAACATAATCATAGTTCTTAACCAGATGACACCCGTGAAATAATAACAAACTGCCACATTCCTCATTACGGCTTATAAAATATTTTATTTGTAATGGTAAACTGCCACAAGAATCAAATTTGGCAAACCGGTTAGTTAAAAACCTATTGCTAAATAGACTCAATTATGGTGTCTGGCTGAGATTTAATTAAGCAGCTTTAAATTAAAATAACAAGCACCGGGTAACAAATATAATTGCACAATATGGAAATTAAAGCTTTAAAAGTTAAAATTGACCGTTTGGGAGCAGGTACAATCTTTAAGTTATATTTCCATTGAAACTTCATTTTTTGAGTTTTGACTGTCTTGTTCCAAGGGTGCGACATGATCCGTATTGATTGTATGCAATAGCTATAGGCTTATTTTAAGTACATTAATGTATTTACAGTGCTTTTATCAATAATTATTTATATTTTTACTAAATAAAATATACTATCGGCCACAATGTCACATTAACAATTATATGCGGTTTTTATGAAAATCATTTTATCAATTACGAGAAAAACTGTCTAATCGAGATGTAGTATATTTTCCCATTAGTCTCAAATTTAAATATTACCCATTTGCCAGCACCCCCCGAGGGCTGCTAGGTTTTTTGTGTTTTTAGCCATAATTTTAGGACCTTTTATTTGAAAAAAATTGTCAAGAGTCAGAACTCATAATATGTATCCATAACATATTAGACGAAGTAAAAATTCGGGATTACAGTTTTTTTAACTGTCGGAAAACTGTGTTCTTGTTAAATAAAAAAAAACTATCAAATTATGTCAATATTTTTACGAATAGTATTTAGGGTGGTCCCAGTAATTTTTGAGTGCTCAAGCACCAGTTTTAGGTTTTAATAAAATTTTCCAAAAGTTTCACATTCAATCAGCTCGGTCAACTCAAGTCCGAATCTCAATTGTAATGGAGTTTTCCTTTGTGAATATCCGTCGGTAGCCATACTTAAGGCTAGGTTACTATTTGTTTTCAGGGACTATAAAAGGCAGTAGTTTAAAATATATCTATATGTGCGCCAATCGTATGTAAATAGTATATCCGATTCGGTAACATTTTAAAGTTTTGAAAATTTGCTATGCCTTTCAAATTTTCAAAGTCAAATCTAACACTAAAATGTGTACAAAAAAAAAAAATGTAAAACTCGAACATTGACAATTTTATATTGTATTGTTTTTGTCGTTAGAACGAAGTATTTTTTTCTGCTTGAATTTATGAAATAATATATATGCCAGTGTATCCTCTTGAGTTAAGGTTTTTGAAATTTGAAACATGGATTAAGCTCGAGTAGCTTAGAATACTGTTAAAAATTCAGCCCTTAAGGGTCAGCATTTTCAAAAGGGGAGAAGTTCAAAGTTATTATTTTTGTTACTGACTCGCCCACTCACTCATCATCAAAATTATAAAACACTTCCTGTATAGGAAGAAACGTTAAATTTGGCACAAAGGTATAGTGTAACTGAAGAGAAAAATTTGAAAAAATATAAATTTAGCAAAAAACATTATTATCAAATATACTCAAGAGATAACTCAGAAGAAAACAAAAAAAGGTTCAGATCCCCTCCCAAAAAAGTAAGCCAATCAAAGTAGTGAACTGGCCAAATGCTAAGCAATACAAATAAAAGAGCAGTATTGCTCGTTAAAGTAGGAGTGAAGTGAGATTATGAACAAAAGAAATACCAAACTTGGACACAATGTAGATATCACTAATTTGGTAGGACGACTTTTTTTTTGGGGGGGGGGGGTCTGGAACTTGACCATTTTTCACTGTTAAGTTTTTGTTTGAGATTTAAATACTTTTTTCATGTGTAAAAGGCTGTAATGTCAAAACATGTTATAACAAAAAATAAAGCAAGTGTTTAATTTTAAACAATATCATATCGTGAAGAAAACAAAATAACTCGACTCTCATGATTAAGTTTTGTCTTAATATTGTAAATAAGAAGGGTTATTATGTTACAAGAAAAATAAATTCGTTGAGAATGGCTATTAAGTTTGTAATTTTGATATATTATATGTTTTAATTTAGTATTACAGATAAACATTGACAAACCAGCAAAATGTCTTTAACACTTTCCCCTAGAAGGGATACATTTTTTTCAATTTTTCAACCAAAGTTTTAGGGATTGAAGTTTGAAAGGTAGATCTAATATAGGGCCTAGCATATGCATATTATAACATATTTTAACTTATTTTTTAGCTTATTTTATTTTGTTACAGATTGTAAGTATTGTAATAAAAGTTTTATAGAACAAAATAATGGTAATAATTGTTCTGTTATTGTAGTGTTTTGTTTTAATTATTTTGTACTGCTAAAAGTTGATTTTTCAAAGCAAAAGTTATATTACATTATAGTCGTAGTCGCTTTGGTTTTCTGTCGGGTGCGGGTGACACAATTTCATAATATATCATTGCGTTTAAAATAATATTGAATTTTCTTCAAAACAAAATTATTTAAGCGTACCTACATTTCATATAAAGGCACGTTAAAACCAAATATTACCGTTAAACCGGATCGGTAAAATTTTGAGCTAAAAGACAAGGGTAAACATTTTTTTTTTCTATGTGCAATAATATGAAATATTATTATGACTCATGCGTTTTTTCATACCTATACGAATTTAAGGTAAATAGACGCAAAACCAATATTACTAACCATGTGTAGTTTACCACACAATTTACCGTTTTTTATAATATACTAGCGCATTTCATGCGACGAAAATGTCGAGTATAAAATAAATCCTAGTACATAATCAATTGGAAACCCAAATTTGGGCCTCTGTGTAAAGAAATCTGTAGACGTTGGAAAATAAAAGCCACAATAGGTCGGTACAGTTAGGTCGGGGCATAGTGGGATGGGGAGGTCACGGGCTTGCAGATATTATTATAACTGAAAGTTGTAAAACCGCTATTAAATAAACACTTCTATGCCAATCTGTGGATTGTAGGGTTTTGACCTACAAGCACAGTAAGAAAGTAGTACATGTAAGCGAATGAGCTGTAATAAGTGAGCAAATAAGGGAGGTCCAGTGTTCATAGATAAGATTATGCCTAATGGCAATTGTGCTTAAAATGCATTTTTTAGTTTAAGGCTGGATACGATTACGGTTGATCGATTGTCTACCCATTTATCGTTTACCTACCGAAGTACCATTTGCATAAGATTTTGGATCTATAGAGATGCTACACGAGTAATCCGGTCCATAGAAAAAAAAAATTATCGTGTCTACAGAAACAAAAAAAAACACTACATTATTAAACCGAAAACTAAAAATAGTAATAATTAACTCATCGCATATTGTAAAGGTCGCAGCAAGCCGTCAGTCATTTATGTACCAACACTAAAGTGTTCTATTTTTATTGTTATTTTAAAACGGCCTATAGTTCACACTATTTACTTCCTATTGTTTTTTTCATTTCAAAACAATTACATTGTTTTTTTATATATTAAAGTCTATTAAAGATATTTTATTGGCCATTCATTTTTTACTTGGCCACACGTCAGTATAGACTAAAAACCCAGAGTATGTGTTAACAATGAAACAGTATAGCACTAGTTACTAATGCATGACAATAGATAACTAATATTTTACTGTACATTTTAAATACATAATATTAAAACCCAGAGATTCATAACCTTGATATTTGGTGACATGGAAGTTAAATACGTGAATGGTGTACCATTCCCAGTTTCTGACAATTTTCTGTAAAATTAAAAAAAAAATACATTTACACACCTCACTAAGACATGTTAGTATGGATTTTATAATATTACACACGTTGTATTGCTTTTCTGTTTATTTCCTTATCATCTTATGTATATCATTACTATAACATGATTACAACAGCATTCAATAAAATAATGTTAATAATGATAATACTTGGAATACCAGCTACTATAATTTAAATATTTTCTAAATTCATTAAAAAAAAAAAAACATAAATCAAATTTACACTATTACTTCTATTAAATTAATAACATTTATTTATATAATATATATATATGTGTGTATATATGTGTAATCGTATTTAAATTTTATAATCAGATTTTTTATGGAATTAAACTTTGTGTTGAATAACAATTTTCAGATAATAGATGAGCCGTTCACGAATGCTCAAAAATGGGTAGACTTCGACAAAGATATAACAGATGGTGATATTGCACGTTATGATTATTACTCGTACATGTACTGTTGTACATTTCCAGCTAGAGCGAGTTTAATATTACTTTTTTAAAACTTTGAAACCCGGCCATCAATATCGTTATGGATATTTATAATAAATTGGCAATGCAAGAGTCAGAAATCATTTCACACCACTACACCTTTGCGTGCACGTGAAGACTCAATTTGATAAAATCTCATAAAAAATATCATGAAATCGTTAATAATTTAAAATCGTACGAACCCGTTGAATAATAGGTGCATTAACCCGACATAGTGAGGTTTGTTTTATTAATGTACATAAAATACTATCACAGATTAAATAAAACCAGGTAGTCCACTCTACAAAAAAAAATCAAAAAAAGTAAACAAACTTTAAAAACCTCAGGTCGATGTGACCAAAATATAAAAAAAATAATCATTGTGGACAAAGCAATGTTATCGAACATCTGTTATGTTATCACCATCAACCGTCCGTTAATAAACTAACGTATCGTTATTCAGTTAAAGTGATTATTGTAAATAGTGTGTACAATATTTTCGGCCCTATAATTTGGCCCTACTGCATTAAGTTTAAACCGATCGAAAATCGTTATTTGAAAATCTACTGCTTTGCTATATGATTTTATTTAATCTGTGATATACAATTTTATTACCATCAGTAGGTATACAGTGAGTGTGTATAAAATAAAATTCGATTTCGTTGAAAGGCGTGTTTTTTTTTCTAATAAGATCATAAAATACTGTGCTTTTGTGAAAAATATAAATTTAAAAAAAAGGAAACAACACAACTGACTAGGTCGGTAAGGTATTGGCCAGGAAAATAACTTTATCAAACAAGTATTTGGTACGTATAGGTATAATAATGTGACGTATTAGGATATCCCTGAACATTTTAACTTTGTCATTATGTTTTATACTAAAAAATAAAACCTCGTAAATAACGATAAAAAAAAAAAAGCCAGAAAAATCTGATATTTCTTACTCGAAAGTTGTAACCCTTATAAGCCAGTTTACAGCACACCGAGCGAAACAACCGAGAGTGGTTATTGAAGCGGAATTTCCCGATTGCTTTCAAATTGTGTGCGCTCGTCAAACAAGAGTCTTGTACGGCGATAAAACGAAAGGTTTTTATCGGTCTAACCACGATACTCAAACGTTAAACACCGATGACAGCAAAACCAGCAAAAGAATTAACATAAAATAAAAAAATAATAAGAAAAACATTTCAGACTTTCGGGCACCGCAAAAGTGTACAATTAAAAACACACATTGGTGCCCGGTTGTACCAAACTTGTCCGTTTATCTTTTGGTAAATTATTTACCACAGTAATAAACTAAATTTTGTTAAACCTACAGCCGGTTTCACCAACTATTGTTAAATACAACCTTAACACAATGTTAGTTAACTATTCATTTGAATTTAACATCTGATTAAATGAAATAAGTTTCACCATGACATTATTATTGTTCAATGCTATTTGTTAAGTTAACAACAAAACGTTAGTTGGGTTACCAAAGCGGTTATCTCGATTCCAACGTTCTCGTTGGTTATTAAGATGTGTGATAACTGATAAGTGATTGTATTATTTAATTTGTCAGTTTGTTATTATTTGACATTTTCTTTTACTTTCTTTTAACGTTTCGGTTTAAATAAATAATTAATATAAAACGTTTTAACACATTGTTTAGATAGTCTATACTTTTCTAAAAAATAGTTTGTCATCAAGGACATTGAAACAATTGTTTCTATTTTGAAGGCCTAAAAAAAGGTAGGTAGTGATAAGAATTATTTCCAGTGTTATACTCTGGACAGGCAAGACATAATAATATTATCTAAATTATAAAATACAATAAAATATGATATTTAAACCTATAATGCAAGTCTGTGCCATTCCTTATTACCTAATCTACCTACATAAAATAATTTCTGCCTACCTAAAAAGGGTTGTCGAAGTTGTCTTTTCTATTGTTCTCTAAATACTCAATATAAATAAATTCCTCGTCTAATGTGTAATTCATTATTATATATTACTAGTATACTCAGTCAACAATAATAATAAAATAATTTCTGAACTATAATAATATAAATATTATATATAAGTTCTACAATACTTTTTTTTACTAACTAATTGTTAAATATAATTAACAATAAGTTAAATTCTTAACAAATGTTGGTGAAACCGGCTGTTTATCTTCTGTTAAATTAACATATTGTGTTAAATTTACAATTGTGGCTCAATCGTTTGTTTTATATTCAGGTATTACCAGTACACTGGTTATCGAATCAATGGTATCAGCAATAGCAGAGTTAATATTATTATCATACAGGGTCTGATCGATGGTAAACTGATAACGCAAATTTCCATTATCACCACACTAACGCAAAACATTCATGACAAAATTTAACTATACATACATTTTTACACAGCGATAAACGACCCTGTAGCTTAACTCGGGATAAAGTACATATTTTTTAGTAACGAATTAAATTTAAAACATGGTTTCTGCAACAGAACTTATTTTAACTCCAGTTAAACGAGTTTATCTCTCTGTAAATATTTGGTTCAACCCGGCAATAGTATTACTAAATCCTGTCCTGTTTCGTTTACACGTATAGATTTAAAATATAAAAACAAACTATTAAAACGCAAAAAAACTTAATCCTTTAATGCCAATTTTTTTTTTTTAATTTATGATACACAATTTTTTGTGTAGATTAAACTATCAGGAATTTGGGAAAATAAATGAAATGGTATATTATATATAAAAAATTACTTTTACAAAATGTGGTAGATAACAATTTCTATGGACGTATCATTACGCAGAAAACGCGTAAGCTTGAACTAAAATATAACCTTAAGAAAAATATCTTGTAACGTTATCCAATAATAAACATCATATAGCAAATTTGTTTTGAGGGTGTTCATTCCGTTATCTAATTTGTAGCTTCAATACAAAATCCAAAAGGTATTGGTTTTTACAATAATACGATTTTTATATGTGTTTGTGCGCTCACTATAGTTTTTATAGTGGCACCACCGATTCCTTTATATAGCATCTCTATAAACCGTAAATAGTTTCCAGTTAATACTTGGAAAAGACAAAAAGTTAAAAGGGGGGAAAAAATGAAATATTTCCACTCTTTGTCATGGGAAAATTGATAAAAAGAAAATCTAATATACAAACCATTCATAGGGTGTTTTATTTTAACACATTATAAGACCGTTAACAGGTGAAACGAAAAACACTAAGGAAACACTTTTAAACATTTAAATTAACAAATATAACATTGTATAGTACAACCAATAGTGGATAAAATCGCCGATACCGCATAATTTTTCTTTATACTCTTGTTAGTGTATATTTGTTTTTTCTTTTAGTCGTATTATTATGCACACATTAATTATATTATCGAAGAAAAATTCACCTAGGAAAAGTTTTTCTCCCATAAATCAAATTGTTAGTACTCAGATTTAGTGGTCTCGGATTTTGCACTTAAAATTCTACTTAATGTTTCATTCGGCCAACATATTAATAACGTCTAACACAATAGGAAAGATCTTGCTCGATGCCATCTATATTGATTTTTATTATGAATCAATAGGGTGTAAACAGAGACAATAAAAATTGAATGCACTACACATTTATGGTGTAGTTATTTCGCTCCGTGAGCAATTGTTCATACGTGATTTATGGTAAAAAGTTGGGTCGATTTTATGCGTTCAGGTTTTATGGACGGTAGTCTAATAAAAATCGTGACAGTAGCGTTTTCTAAACTTCATAAAAAAAAATGTCCCAATATTATACTGTACTGTTACATAAAATTGTACTAAAATGGTGCGTAATATTTACTAGAATACAAAACATTACTCATAATATTTGATAAAAAAACAACATTGGCCGATCAAGTTAGTGTTATATTGCAATGAACTATAGGATCTACCGGTGGAGAAACTTTGGAATAGGCGATTGGAGTAATAATAATGATAACAGTGATAACAATGATAATAATGATAATAATATTATTTAAATGATAACAGTGATAATGATGATAACAATAATCAATTTAATAACAATGATAATAATGATAATAACTAGCATCTTGTTTGGGCAATACTGTTTAACGTCCAGCATGCTGTCGATCAACGTCATACTGTAGTAAATAAAAATTCCAATATCAAATTTCCTATTTCCGGTCGTTTCGTTCCGGTGACAGTTTCTGTTAACTTTTTTAAAAACGCCATAAACTAGTTAATAATAACGTGTAATAATGTTTATAAAACAGGTTATATTTTATTATGCGTTGAGATAAAAAGTACAGAATCGACGATACACCTAAATAATGTTTTTTTCTTCAAATATTATGTTCACTGATGTTGCTACAATCAACAATTAATTTTCCAAGCATACTTTTTTTTTGATGAATGAAAAATCGTTCATAGTTCTAACTAAATCAACTTTTTCCATTTCATTCTTTGTTTCAAACTGTTTAGGATAAATTTAAGCATATATTGCGCTCGATCAGTGTTTACTCGTATAAAACAACAGACATTACGCAGAAAGACATTTGTCTGTAATAAAATATAACTAGTATGGTCAAACTATCATCCCAGATATATATATATAGCTGGTTCTGAAGCCCTAGAAGTACTAGAAGTTGAAACGACTTAATTTAAGATTCGTTTAATATTGCAGTTATTGTGTTTCAATCTTTATCGCGAGAAATATCTCCTCAAACTTAAAATATAGTATCGTTATAATATCTTATAAATCGCCAACCAAAATAGTAGTACTGTTATAAAGCTTAGGGTAAAAGTTGCACACCTCTGTCGTATATAAAACTAGTCATATAAATTCTATAAATATATTTTATATTTTGTATACTTTAAAACCGTAGATCTACTACTGACATGTATATGAAGAACATGCAATAATTTTTCGGTGACTTTGAACTAAGTATCTATTTCGAAAATACTGTCTGGCCTTTCCTTAAAATATAAAGTGGTACTTCCGTGCAGGATACAGCTAGCCATGTATATATCCATAAAACCGGATAAGTTTAAAAAATGTTCGAATTAAAGTACAGGAATGAAAAATTGTTTGAGTTAAACACTTCATTTAATATTTTACATAATGTACATTTGTGAATTATGACTATACGACCTCTAGAATGCTGTTTGTTTTCTTCAAAATATATACAATAACTGTTTATTTTAATAAACTTGCATAATTAGCTTTTATGCGGTTTACAATGGTATGTTTTATTTTATTGTTTGCACTAATTGGACGTACCTCTTAAATCATTTTTGTAAGTTTAATTTGAAAAGTTTAAAACTAAAAATTATTATAAATATTTGTTTATAGCTTTACAACATATTAATAATCCGTACCTACTTAAATATGTTGTTTATTGAAAAATCAAATCAATTTTTTTTATATTAGAATGACTAAATGACTAAATTTTAATTTTCAAAAAATTACTGTATAAATTATAGAGTGGTTATATTACCATGGATATGTTTTTGGGTTGGATACACAACCGACATTTCACAAACAATCACTGATCGATAGAGTTGCTGATCAATCTAAAAGTGGAAGACGCAGTAAAAAGAAAAAACCTAGTCGAAGTTAACTAATTATTATCTTGAGAACTTTCAAAGTAGGAAGGCGAAACTTAAGCCTGTCGAAAAATTATCGAAAAATATCTGATATAATAGAATACAAAAAAAAAAACGTATAAAGAAAAAAAAAGAATTTAATAGGTTCGAATGAAACTTTTATTTGTTTTTTTTTTGTAATAAAGAAATGATTCGAAAAATAAAATGTATCATAGGTACATTCAAATAGTTTTAACATGGATATGTTGTTGTCTGGATACAAGAAATTTTATGTCAAGTTATAAGAGATTAGATATAAGTGATAAGAAATCAGAGATGAGTGATAAGAGATTAGTGATGAGTGATAATAGATAAGGGATAAGTGGTATGTAAACCGTAAAAACATATCCATGATTCAATGTTTTTTTAGTTATTTTTAAACGGAACTATCGAATAAATGGTTTATTCTTTTATTCGTTTTTCTAATATTTTATCTAAATAACGGGTTTTGTGTAGTTAAATTGATGGTCATTAAATGTTATTTTATTGCTGGGAAGTGATTTTATTTTTATACATAATATACTTGAAATATATCACTCGTTATAAAACACATGAAGTGTGAAATTATATATGTTCTGTCAACAAAATACAATAGGTTTTTTTTGTCGGAATTCATTAAGAATGGAAATAAGAAAATATCGCGCTTCCATAACTGCTTCGTGTCCGGTATACGTTTAAAATCCTCCAGGGGGTTTTTGTTTGTTAAAATATGTTTTTATTATCCATATTGTGTTCGTCGAAATTAAATTCCGTAGAGTATTCAATAGAGAAAAATACTTTTTTAACGATGTCATATTTTTATTAACATCTTGAGGGCGAAAACGGTTTAACGCGAATCGAGGGAAGAAGGGGGGAGAGATAGGATAAGGGAACGTTGAAAACTTAATAAATGCGTTCTGTATTATTAGCTCTTCATAGTTGACTGCAAAGGGTGGTAAACTTTTAGCCACAGGTGTGACCTGTATATTATGTAAAAAATTAATTAAATTAACAAATTGGTTTTTACAACAACAAATATATCTATTGTACACGCCCACGTTCTAAAGGTGTACCTGCCCTATTGACTATAAAAAAAAAACACTTATAATCTCATCATTTGAAACTCGGATGTTTAAATTAGTTGACTTTTAATGTTCTATGAAATATTATTATCATAAAAGAATTTGGTTGAAGTTTCGTAAAAGTATTCTAGCTTAAATAAAAAGTAAGTTGCAAGTTCAATATTTGTAAAATATTAAACAAATTAACTATTTAATTATTTTAGTTGTTTTTGTAGTTTTTTTACACATTAATAAAAATCTTAATTTGAACAATAAATTATTATTGACCCTAAGTATCTGTCTAATATACTTACTGCCAGTTTCACCAACCTTTGTTATGAATTTAACTTATTGTTAACTATATTTATCAATTAGTTAGTGAACATTTGGTTTCATCGAGATTTGTTAGCCTTAACACATTGTTATATAACGATTGTCAAGTTAATCACCCGAAATCGGCTTGTTAAAAAGTTAACCGGCATGTTAAAATGTTTTTTAGTACTTATATATAATATTTATATTATTATAGTTCAGAAATTGTTTTATAATTTTTGTTGACTGAGTATACTAGTAATATATAATAATGAATTACACATTAGATGAGGAATTTATCTATATTGAGTACTTAGAGAACAAAAGCAAAGTTAACTTCGATAACCCTTTTTAGATAAGCAGAAATTATTTTATGTAGGTAGATTAGGTAATAAGGAATGGCACAGACTTGCATTATAGGTTTAAATATCATATTTTATTGTATTTTATAATTTAGATAATATTATTATGTCTTGCCTGTCTAGAGTATAACACTGGAAATAATTCTCATCACTACCTACCTTTTTTTTAGGCCTTCAAAATAGAAAAAAATTGTTTCAATGTCCTTGATGACAAACTATTTTTTAGAAAATTATAGACTATCTAAACAATGTGTTAAAACATTTTATATTAATTATTTATTTATTCAAATATCATAATTTAATGTATTTTGTAATTAAGATAATATTATTATGTCTTGCCTGAATGGCCTTGATGACAAACTATTTTTTAGAAAAGTATAGACTATCTAAGCAATGTGTTAAAAAAAAATTATACATAAATTATTTATATTAATCGAAACGTTAAAAGAAAGTAAAATTAAATGTCAAACAATAACGAGCTGACAAATTAAATATCACAATCACTTATCAGTTATCACATATTTTAATAACCAATGAGAACGTTGGAATCGAGTTAACCGCTTTGGTAACCCAACTAACGTTTTGTTAACTTAACAAATAGAATTTAACAATAATAATGTTATGGTGAAACTTATTTCATTTAACCAGATGTTAAATTTAAATGAATTGTTAATTAACATTGTGTTAAGAGTGTATTTAACAATAGTTGGTGAAACCGGCTGTTAATTTATTCTTGGTAAAAAAATTATGTCCAGTCTATGAACTTATAACGAAAACTTCGAAATCCGGAATCATAACGACAACTTCAAAATCCGGATTTCGAAGTTTAAAAACTTAAAAAAGGTTTTTTTAACTTCGGAAAATCCGGGTTTTCCCATCACTACTAAATATTTATGGAATTAAAAACATGTTCTTTTTTGAAAAGTACATATTTCTTTTATGTACCCACGAAGAATAATGCTAAAAATGTTCTATGTATTGAAAAATATGTACCTAAAAGTAAAGGAAAAAAATTATTTTCAAAATTTTCTTATTTTCTGAGAAATTTATTGTCTTACAACAAATGGATCAATCTGTACATATAGTATTTAATATATAATATATATACATTAGGGTGTTTCTTATTTGAACTTAAGCTTTCTCTGGTCTATCACGGGTTTTTCATAAAATAGTATAAATTAAAAACAGAAAAGAGATACCTATAAAATCAATTTCATAATCCTATTTTCTCTTGATCTAAAATTTGTTTCATTAAATATGTATGGAAAAAATATGATTTAGATTTCAGTCAATATTCTAAAAACTGATTAAAAAATAATAATAAATTACCAGTATTAGTAATTCTATAAGGTAGTTTTATTTTTATATTATAAAAGTTTTGGAACTCCAATCATTTTGACTAGATATAATTCTGATTGGGAAACACTATGTGAACAATTTTCAACAAATACGAGAGGGTAAATAATTTTAAAAGCTCATCGATAGACGACCTGGGATGAAAGCAATTGACTTCCAAAGATTTCGAAGTGCTGAAAAAGAAAAAGAAACAATCACGTCCCAAATAACTTTGCGACCTACCTTCACAATAAACGTTTCTGCTCGAATGTCACCCAACACGATCGTGATCAAATTAATAAAATGGTAACATATTGTTTCTGAACAACAAACATGACAATTCCAATAATAATTACCAAAGCCCTAAATGTCTTGTTCGAGCAAAAATAGCGTTAATAACTCACATGCACATACATATAATAAACTAGTTTGCTGACTAGTGATAAGAATTGAAGTCGGCCATTTTTGTGGGATTTATGAGTGTATTAAATTATTAAATAATATATATACGTATATATTTATAACTGTGATTCTGCGCTATCAACTTTTAATTGTTATAAACAGTGATAACAGTTATATAAACATGTGATAAGGTTTAATTCCCCCAAAGATTGTATTAAAATAGTAATCATTATTATAATAGTAATTGTTTTTATTATAATAATTATACTACCAGATGTGCGGAAACTTGACGGATTTTATTGTGATCCTTAAAAATGGAAAAAAGAACTATATTCCAAATTTATTTTACAGATGAAGCTGCAAACTGACGATAAAATTACTTATTGTGCAAGCAACGGATTATTTTGTACAGCATACATCCAATTTGACAGCCAACCGTTAAGTTTTTTTCATGATTTCTACTGGTAAGATTTAAAAAAAATATCAGTTATTAGTCGTGTACTGTTTCTTATTTTTTATATTCACCGTGTTACAAAATGTCAGCCTTAGGATATTTATATTATTGTACTTTCCGTTGATTATTAGTCGTGACCATTTAGTTATAGGATTATCCAGACTACATATCCATCGTTTGGGGACGTCGACAGTGTTTAAGGAAAAGGGGTGATGTATTTTAAATCTTTTATTTTCGTTAGTAGGTTAGTAGGTAAAAATGTTATAAAGCTCCTTGAAATAATATTTCTATTCAATGCACCCAATATATATTTATTGTTGAATACACGCCAGCTGTATATTATACTGTTTTACAAAATGATTTAGCCGAGAAGCCAAATTGTTTTTACAATAATGTGTAATATTTTTTTGCACGACGCGCTATGACTTTTTTCAACTTAGTTCCAAATTTGTATGGTATATTCTTTAGGTAATGTATTTTTTTAAACTAAAACAATTTGTTATAAAGAAACGAAAAATGTACTGGTAAAAGGGTGTAAAATATTTTCTTGCCTAGAAGTATTTCTACTTCTATTTGTTTATCAATCACCAACTGGTGTTGTAGCGTGCACATCAGGAACATTCAACTTTTTTTTTACAACCTCTTTTGTTATACGGTCCTCTAGAAATTATTATAAAAGTATTCACATTAAAATTGACCAAATAGTATATTAATATGTTGTAACTAGTTTCATATTCATATTCTTTCTTCTATATTAACACTATATTTGTTGAGCCAGGTCATATGAAATCAGTGATAAGATAGGAGTGATAGGAGATAAGTGAAAATATACATCTGATAACAGCTGCCGATAAGATAATAGTGATAAAAGACAACTGATAAGAGACGTTTCAATAAAATATCAGCTATTAGGTTTACTTTTATAAGATTTCGATTAAGTAGGAAAGGTTAAGTTAGGAACAAGGAGAAGACTATTATCTGTGCTCACATCATACAGTTTAATAGTTCACTTGTGTTTAACTACCTGAAAATAATAATTGGCCAATAACAATACATTATCTCCTAATTTAGATCCAAAACCGGACACATTGACTGCCGTTAAACGTTGATTGTTCAGACAACCGCTTTTGGGTCGTTTCAATGGATTTGAATGTACTGCGAAAATCTTCTTAAAAGTTAAATCACATGGTGGCATTTTCATATCAAACATAATACATCTCGCAGTAGCACAGCACTAGATTAATTGCGATTCGGTAGTACAACATGAATATTTATAACCGGTCGGCAGTAATTTAAAATTTAGTATTTCAAAAGTGTACAGGCGCCATTTTTTTGAACGGACGTTTTGATAACTGTATTTATTTCACTGGGTTTCCCACATAAGTTGACAGATTTAAGATAAAAATATCCCTCAACTGAGTGTAACAAACGACGCGAATTCATATTATATTTTTATTACTATTTTTTTTTTTTTTTTGTATTTTTAGAAAATTATTCTTTCAGGGTCTCCCCGAGCATAATTCAAACGTTACGGTCTCTTGGGCTCTCGTTACTTTGTCCTCTCTCTGTAAATTATGTAAAAACTTTTTCCTTTACCCCATGACCGTCAGTTTACAAAAACAAAACGGTAAGTATCTGTTTTTTTTTTGTTACTTAGTTTTGCATACATTGCATACACATGCTTGCCGGTCTCGACGATGTGATTATAGCGAGCATGTTATTTAAGCGACAAAGAGGACTTTGTTAGGTTTCAGAAAAAATAATATATTCAATCTAGACAACATTTTACAATAACCATTCTGATGCGATTTACGATACATTTCTTAGATAGCCCCAGCCCTTTGAGCGAATTCAAAGGAAGCCCACAAAATGTATAAAAAAAAAATATCCCTCACTCAAAATACCAATCATACTGAGCATCTAGCATCTTAGGTACTTATCTATATAATAATAATATCTATTTGTAATTTATTAGCGTTCAATAGATAATGATTATAATAGCTTTAATGCTGAACAAAAAGCCATACGCAATAATAATAATAATGCTGAATAATTCACTTGCATAATACTTTAATTTTACACTCCCCAAGTTAACACTTTAGTATATACCAGGGGGTCGCAATAAGTAAAATAATCTGAAGTAAGCAAAAAGACTAGCTGCAGTGTGACCAGAATAACGAAATTACATTTCTATGGTACATGGTTTTAGTTCTATATATATTAAAGCTGCAATCATGTGATACTAAACATATCAAATCAGTTACAATATTATCACATTATCATAATGTCATATGAAATTTGAATTCCTCTATTAGGTCTATATATTTTATAAGGGTGTTAATGTGCAGTGTCACACAACTCATAAAATAAAGTATTTCTTTAAATTTAAAGTGGTCACACTGTTTCCTTCCTGATTTCTTCGTTGCTGAGCACAAGACATTAAATGATGTTACAGATCTATTTAGTTTTACTCTATAGTCTATGATACAAGTATAACCTTGATGTTTTTTAATTATTTAATTTTTAAATTTAAATATTCGACTTACACATTACTTACCAAGCCATAGTTGTATTTCTATAGTTGATAAGGTTGTTGATTATACACTACATTGTTGAAAAGCTTATGAAAAAAAGTATTTATTTTTTATTTAAAGTGGCCATACTATCGCTCGCCTTCTTGATTACATAAGATGTTATAGTTCTATATATTTTTACTCTTTGCCATAACGCCAACTGATCTTTGGGGGTTTTAAAAACATAAATATGTTATTATTGCTATAATAATATACTCTACTTAGTTCCTATTTCTCGATTGTGAGTAATACATTTAAATATTTGCTTTTTATGTAATCATTAATTTCCTTTAGACTTTAGACGCATAATGTACATTATATGCAGCGAGACAGTATGCTGGATAAAATAACGGCATAAGAAACGATGATAGAAGCAAGCAATACTGGCACAGTGCACAACTTTGTAGTCAAGAGAGACATTTATCATGTCCCAGCTAACTCGAGGGGCTCGTATTTTATATGCGATACGTTTCAAGGGAAAATGTTAAACGCTACTAATTCAATAGTTGAATAAAAATAAAACGCCGTCCCTAAATGTGGTTCTATTACTTTTATATTATTACATAATAGCTAGTACATTTAGTTTAAATGTAAAACAGACATTTTTGTTTGGCATGGTGTTTCAGTTGATACACATTACACAGTTGGTACTAATATCGATTTAGGTATTAATTATTTTAATTTATACACTTAAATTTTAAAAGTTCACTTCTTAAAAAAAAATCACAATGGACCGTTTGTCGTTCCATTCGAGTGAGCTACCGACCCTTTAGGATCTAAGACAGAATGTTTTGGATAATTATGAATATATGTAAGAATTGTATTCGACTTACAATAAAGCGATAGATTCTACTATAGCTACTTCCTATCTATTCCCATTGTATGAAATAACATAATATATTCCATAAACATTGGCCAGCCTATCAATGTTTTGAATTTCTCATAAACAATAAAATTGTTTGCCTCCTACATTGCTTAAGTATGATTGTCTGGGCCTTCCTCTTGGTCGTTTTCCCATATTCTTTCCCTCTAAGATGTTTGTGACCAAACCGTTGTGTCTTATCAGATGACCGATGAGCTTCACTTTCCTATTCATAATAGTAGTAATGATGTTTCTTTCTTCACCTATTTTCTGCAAGATGGCTTCGTTCCTTTTCTCTTTGTCCAGCTCGTCCTTGTTGTTCTCCTCCAAATCCACATATCCGTCGCTTCCAACCTTTCTTGGTTGGCGATTAGAGATAAGTGATAAGAAATAAAGACAAAATATAAGTGATAAGAGATAACATATCCATGATTAAGTGTTTTTCATTATTTTTTAAAGGTTATTGTTTATATACCTATATTGTTTAGATTAACAATTTAACATGATATTAATATTTAACATAATACTTATATTTCAAACTAAGAGAGCCTGAAATTTCAATCAACGATATCACTATATTTGGTTGGAAACATTACACAATGTGTACAAAGCTGTGTTTCACCCTTATCGGTTCAATCGAAAATATTCACACCTTTCAGGTTGTTTTAAAATACCTTCTTTTAAAAAAATTTCCCTGTAGTCGATTAAGTCTATAGTACAATAATTATTATTTACCATTCTTTAACATAAAATTATAAATTATTACATTTTTATACATTACACAAACAATGTGTTATGTCTCACAAGTTATATTTTACTAAAATGATATTTTCATAGTTTTTGAATGCTCCAAGAAATTCAACCTTATAATCTAAACTATATAAAAGATATATAGTATAATAAATGATAAACTGCATGTTCAAAGAATGATGTAGTAAAAGTTTCTTTCCGTACAGCTGTTATGGTCGGCATCGTTCATTCGGTTAGCACTGGAAATAATAAAATACTTTTGTTTTCCCGACGTTTTTATCACGGTTTTTGGACCTGGAAATAATAAACTTCCTCTCTTAATATCATAGAGATCTAATTGAAAATTCATGGCTTGTGAATGACAAATGTTACACTATCCTTACCTCTCCTTATTGCCATACAGAGCTTTGGAGGTCTTGTAGTCTTACAGTAGATATAATGATGTGTATTTTTTGTGTGT
The DNA here is from genome assembly GCF_023614345.1 of Adelges cooleyi. Classification (NCBI taxonomy): domain Eukaryota; kingdom Metazoa; phylum Arthropoda; class Insecta; order Hemiptera; family Adelgidae; genus Adelges; species Adelges cooleyi. The sequence continues at coordinate 706,595 of NW_026096061.1, forward strand.
CTGGACCCTGGATAACTTTTTAACAGCTGACTCGATTTTCTGGTCTCGAGTTGAAAGTATTCGCTCTTTATCATTTTGAATAGCCATTTATCATTAAAATATAAAGCTCGATGACATTGTGAAAAATAGGAAGCGATTCTTCAACAGTGGTTTTATCACTTTAAGTCATAATTATTTCCTTAGACCTGTGGATTGTCAACACCCCATTTCTATTGTGCTGGGCGTTTTTTTTTCTTCTTCACTATTATACAAAGCAATAAAACTTTTTGTCGGTAAATTTTGCCACGCCCTTTGTTGCACAGTGTACTATCGTTTAAGACATACTTTAAACTCGATGAACTACCGAGTTCACGTCTCATTCTTGTCCCCTGGAGGCTTTTGAAATATTGTATGGCGCACAAAAGAATTCCGATATCTCCGGAAGACCTAAGTAAATCCCTCCGGGCAAAAGCGATTTTAAAATATGTAATAATTGCTTTAATGGAACATAATTAAACTGCGTCATATTAAAATGAACTAAAAAATGTTGAAAATTCTATTAACTCAAAAAAACGCACTGAAAATAAGATTGCAATGTGAATAAATCAATTTTAAATTTTAACCTCACTGTTTTTATGAAAATTAATTGAATATTTATTTTATTATGATTATATGTATCTTACCCCCAGAAATTTTTTTCCATATCTTATATCATACTATGCGTGTACACTAAGACCGGTTGAAATGGCTTTAGGCGGTTCAAAGTTATGCTGAAACGTGCATATACATGTACTTATGTATAAGTATTTATTTAAGCGAGACGAAGACTTCCTGCGATACTTCATATTTAGGGTCGGTAATTAAGTTTAACAATATTGTTCGGCATTTTCGACGTTCCAGTTAAATACTGTAAGTCTGCGTTTATTTTAATGGTCTTAAAATTTGATATCAATAACGATATTATAATACAATAATTGTATACGATTTCATTCTTTTACTACCAAATTGCTTTTGAACCGATGTAAAACAAATTAAGCTGTAAGTGAGTATAACATAGTGAAACCCCCTATTTAGGTATTGTTTATGATATTACGTTTATTTCTCACAATGGGAAAACCCACAGTTTAAATACGTCTAGAGGTCAATTTTTTTCATGATTGTAATAGTAAATTTTATTATATCGTGTATAGGAGTGGAATGGGTGGAGTTACAATAATAAGTAAACACAAGTAAACCGTGTCTTACCAGGTGTGCCATTTCCTAAATTCGTTTAGCCGACGTTAGTGTGTTTGTAAGCTGTACAATCGACAAAAACCTAGCTCTGAGCAAATAATATGGTAAAATCGCTATGTACACAGCTAATGTGAATTATTTTATAAGAAAATATCATAAAAGTAAAAAAATACATAGACGTGTAACATCAGCACAACTCATATCACAGATTAAATAAAACCAGCTAGTGCACATCATAGTGAAACAATAAATTTTCATATAATTACTTTTGTTTGATTTAAACTTAACGCAGTAGGGCCAAATTATAGCACCGAAAATATTGTACCGTTAAACTGATAAAAACTACTGATAACAAGTAGTAGATTAACGTTGGTCGACGGTGATAACATTACAGATATTTTTTGAAATGTCTTTGACAACACTGTATAACAGAAGAATTATATTTTTCTCATTATCATTTATTAAGTCTGTGTTTGTACGAAAATGTGATAACATGATTGCTGATAAGCAGTATGTAAATGTGATTTCGTCGTTCCTGTCACACTGCAGCTGGTCTTTTCGCTTAGTTCATAATATCATTGTACTTATGGTGAAAAATCGAATATTGTATTTTTGTATATTTGTAGAAAAAATAAAATGTAATTTTCCAGCTTCGACGGAGACATAATACGTTTACCTACGGTAAGTAAATGATTGGATTACTTCTGTGGCTGGTAGGAACTTATTCCACAGGAAAGAAACGTTAGGTTGGACATGTTTGCTTACAGCTGTACATAATATAATTCTATGCAATGTTTCCGTTTGACTCGTGTGATTAATATTAATATCGTTACACGGTATACCGCATCGGTGATGCGGAAATAACTATAAAAGAATAGACGTCGGCCGATCTAAATCTCGAAGAAAAGTTAACCGAACTTTTGACCGTTAACGACTTCAGTAGATTTTCTACCAAGGCAGTGCTTAACGACAAGTTCATGCGAGTTGAAAAACAACTTTTGTCCGTACGGAAAAGACTCTCGTGAAGGGTTTTGCGGACAAATGACCCGGAAAAAATAACCGTACATGCATCGAGTCGAATTTTTAAGTAATTTTTTTTTTTATATATTTAATCTTATACTTATCCCACTAGCTATTTGTTTCCTAACACCGTCTCGAGTACCATTTTCCGGTTGCAACGAAAATCAATGACGCCAACGACAACGGTATCTGCGACTGTTTTTGATGGTTCAAATTTTGAATTTAAACTCAAAAATACTTTACAGAGCATTATAGAAATACTACCGGGGAGTAGTCGATCGGAGTCCATTTGGTTTCACAGAAGAAGAATAACGGGAGGAATGACAGTCACTTTTCTACAAAACTTGCTTTTCTGAAAAAACCAATAGTTTAAACACTTTGCTAATAATAATTGATCATTGAATCACAATTGAAGGACAACTTTCATAAGTTCCAGATTTTTAAAACAAAAACTCTTGTCCAGTTAAGGTCGGCATAAAGAATTTGTTTGTTTTTCATCTTTTATTTAAAATATATCTTTTGTTTTTAAGCGATGAATTAAAAAATAATGAACATATGTCCCCCACTGAGAGGGGTTCTTATGATATACACAACAAAACCCGTTAATCGGTTTCAGAGATCCGCACGGCTAAAATTCAGTTAAGACTGACAGCTTTTTAAATTTGATTTTTAAAATTCATAAAACTTATTTAAGTACATGTTTTTACTGTTTTAAAAAAAAAGGTGGAAATGACCATCATTCCCATATGGCAGAGTAATCATAGTCACATTAAAACCTATGTATAATAATAGGGAAAACGAAAATTATTATTAATGAAGTTGAGTTAAGTAATATTAAAAAATCGATATATAACTGTAATATGTCAAAAGTTAAAAAAAAAAAATGCCAGTAAAATATATTTAGTAATTTTAGTAATAAATATTGGACTAGTTTCAATGTCAAAAACAACCAAGTAAAGAGTACATTTAAAAATGTGTGCGAATAACGTGGCTTGGTTGTCACATCATGAATTATTTATTTAAACTAACATAATTCGTTTTTTACATAATTCTTAGAGGTACATTAACTTGATTCCAATAAAATTCGCATTACTATTGTTAAGAAATAAAGGCAATGAATTGACAAACTGATTGTCAAATACCACAATTTCTATATAATTAACAAACATCTTCTACAAGGTTACACAACACGTTGCATCCACTTCAAAGCCGTTTTGAATATTGTTTCAACAAAGAAAATATTGAAAAACAAACATTCATCGTCTGAAAAAAAATGTGTCACTTCAAATTGGATAACGAAAACTTCTTTTTACATAAGCTGGCATTTTTGGAGAGGAAGAGGATGGCTAAGTATATTCAAAGCTCTGAAGTTAAAATTGGGATTCTTAAAATTGTCGAAATCAACAAAGACCCTTCTAAATTTCCACCAAAGATGGATAAATATTATGAAATATGGACGCTTTAAAAATGAGTGTTATTATAGTATGTTGTTATAGTATTATAACCAATAATAAGCATTGCTTTTACTGTAAAATCTGTGTAGTGTGTATTTATTATAAGTAAAAACATTATTTTGATGAAGGTAATACAAATACAACCACGTGGATTTTCCACAATCAATGTATTAGTTTTGAATTTCAAAAATTGTAACGTTTATTTTTGTTATATAGCAAAGTTGTATTAGTCCAAAATAGCCAAATTATATTACCTAGTGTGAATCATTCGTTTGATTGTAATATGTAAAAAAAATTTAAGTAAAAATACTTACGCTAACGAAGAATTCTAAATTCACAACTTTTTTCTCAGTGATTCTTAATTTCACTAGGTTAGCATTATTCATCTGCATTGTTAACAGTACCAGTTGTTTGCATTTACCATCCATTTCTGGCCAATTACTAGAATACAGTGCAAATATTATTGAGTCTTTCTGAAAATTAACAATAAGAGTATTAACTGTAAGTAAAAGTTAATTAATATGTTTATACAGATTCGAATAACAGTTTTGATGTATATACTAAATATACAGAGTGATCCACTTATCGTGAACCACTCAATATCTCATAGGGTTTAATAATAAATTAAAATTTTTTTTTTTCAAACATTTTTATACAATGTGATCTCAATTTTTCACAATTTTTCACAATTTTTTTTGTTTTTACCCCCTCTCAACTTAGTTTTTTGATAGTAACTATTTAAATTTTTACTAACTTTTTTAATTGAGAAGAATGTATTAAACATTTTGACTGGTCGATAACCAGTTTCGGATAACTATATCAAAAAGCTAAGTTTGGAGGGTGGTAAAAACAAAAAAAATTGTGAAAAATTGAGATCACATTATATAAAAAAAAAAGTTTAATTTCTTATTAAATCCTGTGAGATATTGAGTGGTTCACGATAAGTGGATCACCCTGTATGTTGTATATGTATAAAAAAAAAGATTCACAGTTAAATTGTAATTAAACTATGTACTTAGTATATTTGGGAGAACATGTACAAAATAAACGTTTTTGTTAGAAAGATGAATTAACCTACAAAATATAGGTGGACGTCTTGTTTAAGCAGTCACTCGTTTATATGCAAAAAAAGAAGCATTGGTTATTTCAAACTTTAGTATTAAAGTGAGATCGTACGAATTACCTTTTCGTTAATATTTCCAAACAGGTAGCACAATATGAAAAGTTGAAACGCGAAAATCAACAACGCTGAGACAGTTTTGAACACCTGTACTGCATCGATCGTTGCACCGTTAAAGTAATTCTAGATAAAACAAGCAATATTATAATATGATTTAATTACATCGATTAACGATGCAACTTATGTAAAATTAGATATTATTATCTTACTGCAAAACTAATAAACGAATACACAACCAGTGAACTCGAGTACACGAGAATTTGGCTGAATATAATTGGTCGAAAAATGTTGCAAAAGTCTTCGGCCTTCCTAAAAGTAGTATTTTGTAAAAAAAAAAAAAATTGTAAAGGTTAGACAAATTTGTTGATAACAATGACATGTAGATATTAATAATATATTTTATAGTCTATGATAACAAATATATTAGACCAACAATTTTACTGTGTATATTAATTATAATAATAATTTTTGTTCCATTTTTAAATACTAATCCAATCAACAAGTTATTTATTAAGAGATTTTTAGAGTTCAAACGGGGCCGTTTACCATACATTTTATTGATTCCACACATTACATGCTTCTCCTATATGCCTCATATACCACGGTTACTACACATACCAAGGGTACATATAAGAAGAAATGTATTTAATAAGTTATACATACTTGATAATAAACTGGTGGTCTGCGATAATTAATAACAAATCTTGAAACGTTTCATGGGCGTTTGTTTTTCCATTAACAACTATAGTAAAAATAACAGTTCCAATTTCTTGTCTATTGCAGATGATTGCATACAAAGTCTGAATTGTCAAGGGGTGTACAAAAAAATCAACTAAGTGCTCAACAAAATGCTTACTTGAGTTTGACTCTGGTGCTCTTTGACGGCCGTAACCAACGTTTTTCAATCCAGTCATTAGTACGTCCAACTGACCGGTTATTGCTATGCACAGCATTATCATCGCAATGTCCGGTATGACCGTGATGACTCCAATGGCCAGCGCGAGTGACGATTCGATCAGGTGAAACAAGAAGAAGTACTTGTTGTAAACCGTATCGGTTACCAAGAAATACATGTTGAACACGTTGTAATGGAAAACGCTGAACGTACCGTCTTGGTGTTTGGCTTTGACGTAAGTTTCCTTCAAGATGTACGGAGACACGATCCATATGGCTGCCAACAAGTAAACCGCACCGGCAACCACATTCGTGTAGAGTATGGACCGTTTTCTCCAGACTTTCAGCATTCTTTTGTCATAACGTTTAAAAGCGGTGCAATCGAAATCAGCCACTGCCAGACAATTCCAAATGGCGTCCGACTTGATAATCACGTTGATGATTTTGTAGTTCATAAATATTATGTTTTGCAACACTATGAGCTGCGAGAAGAACTGTACGATGTCGTACATCCAAAAGTATAAGCTAAGCAGTACGAATACAGATATTCCCATCACGTAAATTACACCGCACAGTGCGAGGATATGAAACGCATTGTAGCCAAAAATTTTCAAAGAATTAGGATTCAACACCTGATAAAGGCCAACGATCCTGGACAAATGCACATTGAACATATAATTTTCCACGTTATTTATGTCCAACATTTCAACTTTGAAAGCCGAATCTGAAAATGTAGTAACACGGTTTTGTTTTTTTAAATACACATTTTTTTAGCGTTTAACACTTAAAATATTTCTAAACACAATACTGGGTATCTTTAATAGTGAATTCTGATCATAACTCAATTGAAATACCACACATAATGACAACAAGCCGTCGAAACCAATTGAATAACAAACAGAATATTGTACATGTATCCTTAACGCAAAGTTGATTAGGTACTGAATTTACAATTAAGTGTTTTTAATTTGGATGCTTTGACTTAACTGTTAGCAAGATAAAATTTGTTTTTTTATGACTATTACAATTTTACGTTAAAAAAAAGAATCATGACTTTTTTTTTTTTATCTATGTTTACTCGAAAAAACTATCACAATTTGAACTTGGTCGGACAATATTTATTGATGATTCTCAATGCTATTTTGTTTTAACCGTTTGATTAACACTTGAGAAGTTGGTATAGTTTTTACTTTTTATTATATAGGTGTTGGTTTTACAATGATGTGCGTTTTTTATTTTTACAGCTAAAATATTCGGAATGAGCTCGTTGGGAAGATGATGAAAAAAACTTTAAAAAAGTATACAAGGTAAGTATTTTATATCACTACTAAAAATTCTTTTAAAAATAAAAATTATTTTTTTACCACCCCACTACAACATGCCCGAATGTCTAATTTTATAGCTGGAAACTTAAGAAATTACTTACTTACCTTACTTTACAAATCGTTTAGTTTCTAAAACAAAACGGTGTAAACATTTAGTGGGTTGCAGTCGAATGACACTTGATTACTGATCTACCTGATCTGCCGCACCAGTATACAACTGTTTCAAAAAAAAAAATAATAATAAAAGAGGTCAGTTTTTAATATTTAAGAGACAAACACAACTACTGTACCAATCATAGTAATTTTGTATGTATGCATATCATTTTAAATAAGGACGTTTCTATTGACATTGCATCATAAAAAAAACAGCATACACTTATGTATGTAAAGTTTTCAAGGTATTTACTTTATACTTTTTAAGACGGACATCGATCGAAATTGTTAACAAGTTTATCTTCGAGGTCGCAAAATGTATGTTCCTAATAAATAGGTACAATAGTAAAACTTTTACACGACTATGTGACTTCTTAAATATTCTATGGACTTCCTTTTACCGCTGTAACTTTAAACATTTTCTTATGGAATATTATTTTTATTTAATTATTACATGCATATGGGTTCCTTAAGAACTAGGAATTAGTTTTGTTCTAACATGTTTAATACTGTATTACTTTATTTTACTAGAAGTGATTTCAATTATCAATCTGCTTCGTTAAGGATAAAACATCAGTGTTGTCTTGAAATAAATTTTGTATATTGTTTTCCACAGCGATATCAGCTTTTGAAAATTAAACGGGAACGTATATATTTAATTAACTTTTTAAACTAAAGATAATTTGCTGATTAACTGGTCTATTACCAGTTTTGAAAAATAATAGTTCTAATTCTTTTTTTTTGTAGGTCGATTTAATTCTTAGTAAGCATGTTTTGTTTTTCGTGTACACCGAACATTTAATTATTGCTATTGGGAGACAGTCGTCGTTTTTACTTATACTTGTACACGTATTGATATTAAACATTTTATTTGTTATACGTATTCAACCCTTTTATTATTTGATACGCTTCTAAATAAGGATTTTATTCCAACAGATTATGGGTCCAGATATTAAATGATAAATTGTATTTGTTTAAGTAATAACAAGTAACCGTAAATTGGCAGTATATGGCCATAGTATTAATACGTTTGTTTTGTGAAGTGATCTTTAATTTTCGCGTGTTCACGAAAAGTTAGTGTACCTATAGTGCTACTTAATTTGTGTGCAGACAGTGCAACGCATTTGCAAAAAATGGAAAACGAGGTTATTAAAATTAACAAGCTTGAAAACGCGACTCAATGGGACATGTGGAAACTTTAAATGAAAGTTCTAATGAATGCAGTTGAAGAATTCGATGTAGTGACAAGCAAGTCGAAGAAACCAGTTTTAACAAAAATCGGCAGTGAAACTGAAGATGACGCTACAAAAAGGTACAATATAAATTATTCCATATTGAAGAGAGCGGTCAATAAGTATATTGTCTGTGAAAGAACAGTCTCTGCAATATATAATGAATTGTGACACGTCAAAGGCCATGTGGGATAAGTTACACAGCGTATATGAGCTGAAGTCAGACACAAGCATAACATTAGTACAACAAAAATTCTATAGTTATGTAAAGGATCCAAAAGATAATATATCAAAAGGTCACATATTAAAATTAGAAAACTTAAGTAGGCAACTGAAATAGCTTGGTGAACCTATCTCAGAGTGTATGCTTATTACAAAAATTTTAATGACTTTACCGGAAAGCTACAGACACTTCTACAATGCTTGGAGTTCTATACCAAAAGAACTTAAAAAAGACTAAAAAAACTACAAAAAGAACTTGGAAAGTTTAAGTTCCCGACTTATGGTAGAAGAGACTCGACAAGTACAAGGAAGGGAGGTCACTGAAGAAATTACAGAAAACAGTGATTTTGCAGCAAAAAACTTCGGGAAATAAATGTCGGAACAAATTTTAATATCTAAACAAAATTGAAGAGACGAAGTCAGTAAAAAGCCAGGAAAGTGCAACCACTATAAAAAGCTCGGTCACTGGAAACGTGACTGTAGAGTATTCAAGAAGGGGTAAGAAGAAAATCAACTTCTGGAGTGGCGCTAATCGGGACACAAGCAAAAGTTGAAGAAATCAGTGACACGGAAAAATTTTATGTGGACTCTGGAGCAAGCGACCACATGACAAATCGATTAGAATGGTTCTATAGTTATGTAGGATTTGATATTCATTTACCTCCAGGTATAGGAGATGGTAAACATATTATGGCATTTAGAAAAGGTAATATAACCATTCATAATTTTGTAGATAATAAGTGTGTAAATGCCTATTTATCAGATGTATTATATTTACCCAATCTTAAAATAAATATGTTCTCTTGTGGGGCATGTCTAGATAAAGGCATTCAAATGGTGGCAGACGGCAAAGGTTGTAAATTCATTAAAAATAATAGTATGCGATAATAGTACGCGAATGACAATGAGAACTATGCCAGGCAAAATCATACACAGCGATGTATGTGGACCAATGGAAGAAAACTCAATTGGAGGTAAACGATATTTTGTTATATTTAAAGATGACTATTCTAAATACACATATGTATACTTTATTATACATAAATCTGAAGTACAAGAAAAACTCAAGTGTTTTTAAGTACTGTTAAAACTCAAACAAATAATGTTGTTAGAACATTAAGTGGTGACTGTGGTTTAGAGTATTTAAATGCCAAAGTTTTAGCCACATTGGAAGATCTTGGTATAAAACATGAAACTAGTGTACCGTACACATCTCAACAGAATGGAGAACCAGAAAGAACTATGAGAACTGTTTGTGAGACCGCTAGAACTTTAATATATTCCAAGAATTTTCCAAAATCTGTGGGCAGAGGCAGTCATCTTAGCAGTGTTTGTGATAAATCGCACTGGTAATTCGGGTCAAGTAAGCAAATCTCCTTATGAATTATGGTTCGAAAAATCATGTAAGATAGACAAGTACATAGAATTTGGTACAACTGCTTATAGTTTAGTATCAAAAGAACGGCGAAAGAAATGGGATGCAAACATCCAAAAAGGTTATTTCGTTGGTTATTCAGAAACAATAAAAGGGTATCGTAAATGGTACAAAGAAAATAATGTGGTGTCTTTAAGCCGAGATGTAATTTTTGAAAATAATAATTGCTTCAATAACAAAGATGTTATTTATTCTAGAAGCATAAATGATGATGAGATTGTTTTTAGAACAGAAACCTAGCAAGGACATGAATCAGAAGAAGCAGGAGCACCCGAAAATTAACTTGAACCAAACAGTAACGAGATAAGTTACAATCAAGAACAAGGCAATGGAACAAACATCAACATTTACAATCTACGAGACAGGAGTCATATTAATAGACCATTACGTTATGATAGCTCAGCATTTCTTGCAGCAGAATCTGCAAAGAAATGTTTTTTTTTTTTCATCATGTTAACATTTGGAACCAAAATAATAAAACCTACTAATTTCAGTGCAACTGTGACGCAACGCAACTGCGACCGCGGAAAACGATCATGGCATGTATAGGCATATTTCTTAATTCTTCAATATTTACAAAATAATACGTTCAGTTAAAATTAGATTATCAGTATTCAGTTCTATTGTTATCCCACGAATTACGGTGGTAATTGGCTGCCGTCGGCACTTGGCATACGACTTTTAAAGCATAAGAACGACATGTGATAATTTCCAAAATTATGCACTATTATACGAATATATTATTATGTATAAATAATTTTAAAAAGCCAATACAGTGGGGTAGGGGCATAGTGGGGATGGAGCATATTGCGGCGGAGAGGTCACAGGTCTATATGATTCATTAGAACTGAAATTGATAAAATTATTTTTTAATTAACGTTTTGATCTATAATGGTAGAAATACAAATATTTAAAAAAGCATTGTACCCTATTGGCATTAACTTGCTTAAAAAAGTATTTTTGTTGTTAGGGTTAATACGAATAGGGTTTATCGTCTGTCTATAACAATTTAATGACATAGTATATCGGAGTTGGCAATAGAATGAAAATATTTTTAAATACCCGTTGACTGGTGATTAACTCACACATAAAGGAAGGGTTTATAAAATTTTTTTATTTGTCAACGTTTAGCGGTAGTACTATATCTAAAGAATATTCCATATACATTTGGAACTTAATAGAATATTTTTTAAAAAAGTTGTGGTGAGCCGTAATTTTTCTCTTTTTTGACCAGGAGAGGGGAGGGCACACATGTATTTCAATGTCCCGGTTTTTGGCGATGCATTTAAATAATTTTATTGTTTTTATTTTAATTATTATTTATTTTTCACACAGTATCCTAATACTCCCTCTCCCCTAAAGTCACAGCGTCACCCTTTGGTCTGGGGTGGGGAGGAGGGCGCATATTGTATTACAATGTTTCGTTTTTTCGGCGAGGCATTTGAACATTTTTAAAAAAAATTTTCACAGAGTGTGCAATCAACTCCTCCACCCTCCCTTTCCCCAAATATGTTTTTAAATCACAATTCTTTTAAATCATAATTTAACACACTTTCTACCTTTTTCGAACAAGCAAAGCCTGGTTATTCAGTTAGTTCTCTAAAAAATAATGAACACAAAAAATCAAATATTAAATGACGGTATCGCTGAGCAACTATTATTTGTCCGTGTTATTGAAAATCAATTGTTAAAAAATGGATTATCTGTTTATTCTTCAGGTAATAATTGCGGTGTCACCGCTACCGATAACCCTCAACCCTGCCGTTTTTACTCCCGCACTCCGCACGGTCCATTATAAATAATACTTGAACGCCCCGTTAGTAGCAGCACATGACGACGTACAAATTTACAAATCTAGCGTAAAAACTTGTCTACGCAGAACAGGTTTTACTCGGTCCACGATAGTTTTAGAGCAAAAACACCAAGTATAAAATCGAAAGATAATGACATTTTAAAGGGATAAGCATATCCTTTTTTCGATATACTTAGTACATAGTTCAATATTTAATGTTAAAAAAAGTGTAAATTTTACTTTTTTAAAACATTAATTACTTTTTTGTTTGGACATTTTTTAAAAAACGGATATGCTATTCTCTTAGAAATGTCATCATCTTTCTATTTTATACTTAGTGTTTTTGCTCTAAGACCATCGTGGGCCGAGTAAAACCCATTCTGCGTAGACAGGTTTTAGCGCTAAAAAATTGGGTGTGTGGCGTCCTCTTAAGCAAAATGGAACTTGGTCTTTAGTTAACTTGCCTAGAGATAAAACTATTATGTGGGTGGGTATACCGAACAAAATATAATGTTAAGGGGCATAATGTGCGTTTCAAAGCCAGATTAATTGCAAAAGGTTACAGTCAAAAATATGTTAATGATTTTAATGAAACTTTTAGCCCTGTAGTTAAGTTTGACTCAATCAGATCCACAGCTTGGGCAGGTCGATGTTTAAATAGCCTTTTTGTAAGGAGACTTGGATCAAGAGATAAGTGTGTAGCACTTTAGGAACAAAAATTAAGAGAAAATCTGATAGATCAATAATTATGCAACTAAAATTGTATTGTCAACATATATTGAAGAAGTTCAACATGACTGAAGCAAATCCAGTTAAAATACCAGCAGACCCTCAAAATGTATTGGACGGTAAGGAGCAAACTACAAATCAACTTTGTGGAGTACCCTACCACGGAGCTTTTGGAAGTTTGTTATAACTTCAACACTTTTATTTTTAAACAATAAATTAAAAAAGTATGAACATTTTGGAGGGAAAATATGTTCTTATGATATACACAACTAGCTCTATAGAGAACGAACTATATCTGATAAAGTTCTAAGACTCTTCATTGCGCTTCTACGTGCTAAAGTGATTCTTATAAGACCCTAAATAACAAAATCCGTTCATCGGTTTCAGAGATCTGAGCTGCTAAAGAAAATTCAGCTAAAGTTGACAAATTTTTTAATTGTTATAAACTTAAATCATTTTTTTTTTCATTTGTATTTTGTGTCTTCTTGGCGAATAGCTCGTTCTAATGATTTTTGAATCCACTTTATATCTCTTATAGTTTAAGAGAAAATTGAAAATTAAGCGATCATAAGATGTTACACACAGACTTTTTTTAATTTAAAACATTATACCGCATAGGTATGAATTCCGATCTACCCGCATGTTTTTTTTTTATTACATCTGAGACAAACATCTATTTTCTCACTTATAATTAATGAAGTTAAGTTGGGTGATATTAAAAAATCTGTATATACCTGTAAAATGACGAAAGTTAAAAACTAATAAATGCCAGTAAAATATATTTAGTAATTCATTTAATGGACTAATCTCAATGTCAAAAACAACCAAGTAAAGTGTACATTTAAAATTTTGTGCAATAACCGTGGCTTGGTTGTCACATCATGAATTATTTGTTTAAACTAACATATTTCGTTTTTTACATAATTCTTAAAGTTATATGAACTTGCTTCTAATAAAATTCGCATTACTATTGTTAAGGGATAAAGGCAGTGAATTGTCAAACTGATTGACAAATACAACAATTTCTATATAATCAACAAATATCTTCTACAAGGTAACACAACACGTGGTATCCACTTCAAGGCCGTTTTGAATAATGTTTCAACAAAGAAAATATTGAAAAACAAACATTCAACGTCTGAAAAAAAAAACGTTCACTTTAAATTGGATAACTAAAATTATTTTTAACATAAGCTGACATTTTTGGAGAGGAAGAAGGTAGCTAAGTATATTCAAAGCTCTGAAGTTAAAATTGGGATTCTTAAAATTGTCGAAACCAACAAAGACCCTTCTAAATTTCCACCAAAGATGGATAAATATTATGAAATATGGACGCTTTAAAAATGAGTGTTATGATTTTTATAGTATAATAACCAATAATAAGTATTGCTTTTACTGTAAAATCTTAAAACGTTGTAAATATTATGTTAACATAGTAATGTTTTTATAACATCGGCGGTGGTCAAATGATGTTTGAATGGTTAATCGAATTAAAATCGAGTTTGTTTAAATTTTAATCAATATGGATCTTCAAAATGTATTTTATTATAAATGTAAAATTATCAATTTATTTTGTAATATTTCATCAAAGTGAAAGAAGCTGTGCTTTTCCACAATCGATGAATTGAATTCCAGAAATTGTAAAAGATTTAAAAAGTGTATGAATTCACAATGGTCAGTATTGTTATTTAGCTAAATTTCATTAGCCCCGAATAGCCAAATTATATTACCTAGTGTGAATCATTCGTTTGATTGTAATATGTAAAAAAAATTTAAGTAAAAATACTTACGCTAACGAAGAATTCTAAATTCACAACTTTTTTCTCAGTGATTCTTAATTTCACTAGGTTAGCATTATTCATCTGCATTGTTAACAGTACCAGTTGTTTGCATTTACCATCCATTTCTGGCCAATTACTAGAATACAGTGCAAATATTATTGAGTCTTTCTGAAAATTAACAATAAGAATATTAATTGTAAGTAAAAGTTAATTAATATGTTTATACAGATTCGATTAACAATATTGATGTATATACTAAATATATGTTGTGTGTGTATTTTTTAATTTTAGTACTAAAGTGAGTATGTCCGAATTACCTTTTCGTTGACATTTCCAAATAGGTAGCATAGCATGAAAAGATGAAGCACGAAAACCAACAACGCTGAGACAGTTTTGAACACATGTATTGCGTCGAACGTTGCACCGTTAAAGTAATTCTAGATAAAACAAGCAATATTATAATATGGTTTACTTACATCGATTAACGATGCAACCTATGTTATATTAGATATTATTATCTTACCGCAAAACTAATAAACGAATACACAACCAGTGAACTCGAGTACACGAGAATTTGGCTGAATATAATTGGTCGAAAAATGTTGCAAAAATCTTCGGCCTTCCTAAAAGTAGTATTTTGTAAAAAAAAATTGTATTGGTTAGACAAAATCGTTAATTACAATGACATGTAGATATTAATAATATATTTTATAGTCCATGATAAAAAAATATATTAGACCAGACCAACAATTTTACTGTGATAATAATTATAATAATAATTTTTTCGCCATTTTAAAATACTAATCCAATTAAAAATTTGTTTTTTAGAGACTTTTCGAGTTCAAACGGGGACGTTTACCATAAATTGCATTGATACTACACATTACATGCCTCACATACAACGGTAACTACACATACCAGGATTATCACACACACCATGGTTACTACACATACCACGGTTACCATAGGCATACAAATAAAATAACAATACTAAAAATGACTTTATATATAATAAGATTTAACTTACAAATTATGGATTTTATCGAACAAATTTTCCTACGAAAAATACATGTTTTCCATTTTAAAAGAAACTTATTTTTTACCGTAAATCGGCCATTTTGAATTTTTAAACGTCCCCCTTTAATCTCTAAATTAACAACTTTTTGATTGGATTAGTATCAATGTAGTATCGTAAAATACAAAACATCTTCTTGTACATAACGACTTCTCTAATTATTTGCAGTCTACTCTTTGTTCCAATCAAAATGGAAGAATCTTAAATTTACCATACATATTAATGTCTTACATATTGTTTTTTTGACATAGATATGTCTTTTGGCTAGGGGTCAATAAAAAAACGTGTGTGAAGGTAGCCCCCTCATATTATCAAAATCAATCCAAACCAATTGTAAGTAATTTTTAAGTAATTATAACCACGTTATACAAATTTGTAACTGGGGATGGGGATAGGGACAGGGATGATGCTGGAGTTGGAGATGAGGATGGGGATTTGGATGGGGATAGAGTTGGATATGGACTTTATTGCGTTGTCGTACATGTCTGCTACAATGTTCCTGGTTCCTACCAGTTAACTTGATTAAATTGATTAAGTATAACGAACCAAGTGAATGTTGCCAATAAATCGATTAGGGCCAAACATTAAAAACTACTAAAAAAACTTTTGGCCAACAAAAAAATGTTTTAAAAATCAGAAAATGAGAAGTATACCTTAATTGATATTTACTCGATTATTAGACATATACATATGCTTATGTATCTGCTTGTAATGTGGATACTTTGTTTCATTTATCATTTTTTATGATATCAAAGAAATTCATGATTTTGAGAAAATTCATAATCTTAAGTTCAGAAAATTATTTTTTCATTTACGATTTCTAAAAAATAAGATTTTGAGAAGTTAATGAATTCCTAATAATCCATAAACTATGACTGAGAGTACGGTTTTTATTCTTTTATGATTTTAAGAAATGTATGATTTATGAGAATTTTATGATTTTGGGAAATTTATAATTTTCAGAAATTGATATGAGATATATGATATTTGATCAAATATTGAGAAATTAGCAATTTCTTATAAATCATCATTTATTGCATGGAGATTATAGATTGGAAATAATCATATAATTATATTATGTCAGGACATATCTATGTATTGATGTATCTGCATAAAGTGTGGATACTCTTAACTTTTTTTATTAAGAAAGTCCTCAATAACAAAGATTATTAGCTAAGTAACATGAGGCAAAATAAAAATAGGTTATTAAATTATATACATATAAGAAGAAATTTATTTAATAAGTTATACATACTTAATAATAAACTGGTGGTCTGCGATAATTAATAACAAATCTTGAAACGTTTCATGGGCGTTTGTTTTTCCATTAACAACTATAGTAAAAATAACAGTTCCAATTTCTTGTCTATTGCAGATGATTGCATACAAAGTCTGAATTGTCAAGGGGTGTACAAAAAAATCAACTAAGTGCTCTACAAAGTGCTTACTTGAGTTTGACTCTAATGTTCTTTGATTGTCGTAACCAACGTTTTTCAATCCAGTCATTAGTACGTCCAACTGACCGGTTATTGCTATGCACAGCATTATCATCACAATGTCCGGTATGACCGTGATGACTCCAATGGCCAGTGCGAGTGACGATTCGATCAGGTGAAACAAGAAGAAGTACTTGTTGTAAACCGTATCGGTTACCAAGAAATACATGTTGAACACGTTGTAATGGAAAACGCTGAAAGTACCGTCTTGGTGTTTGGCTTTGACGTAAGTTTCCTTCAAGATGTACGGAGACACGATCCATATGGCTGCCAACAAGTAAACCGCACCGGCAACCACGTTCGTGTAGAGTATGGACCGTTTTCTCCAGACTTTCAACATTCTTTTGTCATAACGTTTAAAAGCGGTGCAATCGAAATCAACCACTGCCAGACAATTCCAAATGGCGTCCGACTTGATGATCACGTTGATGATTTTGTAGTTCATAAATATTATGTTTTGCAACACTATGAGCTGCGAGAAGAACTGTACGACGTCGTGCATCCAAAAGTATAAGCTAAGCAGTACGAACACAGATATTCCTATCACGTACATTACACCGCACAGTGCGAGGATATGAAACGCATTGTAGCCGAAAATTTTCAAAGAATTAGGATTCAACACCTGGTAAAGGCCGACGATCTTGGACAAATGCACATTGAACATATAATTTTCCACGTTATTTATGTCCAACATTTCAACTTTGAAAGCCGAATCTGAAAATGTAGTAACACGGTTTTGTTTTTTTAAATACACATTTTTTTAGCGTTTAACACTCAAAATATAACTAAACACAATACTGGGTGTCTTTAATAGTGAATTCTTATCATAACTCAATTGAAATACCACACATAATGACAACAAGCCGTCGAAACCAATTGAATAACAAACAGATACTGAATTCACAATTAATTGTTATTAATTTGAATGTACTTAAGTATTAGAAAGATAACATTGGTTTTTGAAGTGAAACATCTTTACAGAGGGTACGGAAAAAAATAGATTATCACACTCTTACACTTACACACACATACACACACACAATGTAAACAAAAGTCTTATTTTTAAATTCGTAAAATAATATCATCATGCAAGTATAAAGATGGGTTTTTTTGCCAGCTAATACTTCATTAATTAAAAATATTATAAGTAATTATTGTATTGAACCTTTCAATAAATAATAAAGCCATACTTAGGGAGACTATTATTGATATTTTTCCTAAACCGCGAGAAGGAACGTGAAAATTAAAATATATGCATTAAGAAATTATAAATTATTACCCCTTACAATACATATGTATGAGGAAAAAATATGCATGTTCTCTAGTTTATAATATTAAACAATATCATGGGAATATAAAAATTATTTTTAAAAAAATGTTTGCCAAAGTTGCACTAATGTGCGAGAGACTGTTTTTTTTTAATTCTGTATTAATAAAGATTGTGATAGTCTGATAAAAAAAACTAACAATAAACCAATCGCTTAATATATTATTGCCAAGAATATAATATCGCATGGTTTAATATATGTTAAATGAACAGGTTTCATACTTTCATGTACTCTCACAGTTTAGGAAAAATATCAATATTAGTCTCTCCGAGTATGGCTTTATTATTTACAGAAAGGGTCAAAATGTCAATAAAAAATACATGGGTCATATTTAATAAAAAATGAATAATACAATTATTTATAATATTTTTAATTAATGAAGTATTAGTCGACTACTAAAATTGTAACGCTATAAGCATTTTTCCAACCTCTTCAAATAATTGGTACTCCATTGCATTTTTTAAATTTAATTTTATTAAATTGTTCAAACAAGATGTATTATTAACACATTTTTAATGAACTCCATAGTATAAAAAATGAAATAACAAAACATGAAGAGTGAATTTGTCAAACGTTCTAAGTGCCAAAGTATAAAAAATTGAACTTTATAATTTGATTTGTATTATATTCATTACCGAAAACAATTTAGTAATTTTTTCAAGTAAGGAATAGTTACGAAAGCTATTTTGTCTTATCCGTTTGAATAACACGTGTGAAGTTGATATGGTTATTATTTTTTTATTGTATACTTTTTTTTAGCTTAGACGTGGAACCGAGAAGGTGTTGGTTTTACAATGATGTGTGTTGTTTAGTTTTACAGCTACAATATTCGGAGTCAGCTCGCTGAGAAGATGATAAAAAAAACTTCAAAAAAAGTATATGAGGTAAGGAAAAATAAAAAATTCTGTTTTTATCACTGCGCCACACTATGCTTGAATGTGACTAATTTGATAACTGGAAACTTAATTAATTACTTACTTACCTTACTTTACAAACCGTTTAGATTCTAAAACAAAACGGTGTAAACATTTAGTGGGTTGCAGACGAATGACACTTGATTAATGATCAATCTAGTCTGCCACACCAGTATACGACTGTTCCAATAAAAATAAAAATAAAAGAGGTCAGTTTTTAATATTTAAGAGACAAACACAACTATTGTTACTGACCAATCATAGTAATTTTGTGTGTATGCATACCATTTTAAATGAGGCCGTTTCTATTGACATTACATCAAAAAAAAAAAAAAAAACACATTTATATACCTATATAAAGTTTTCAAGGTGTTTACTTTATAATTTATAAGACGGACATCGATCAGGAATTGTTAACAAGTTTATCTTCGAGGTCGCAAAATGTGTGTTCCTAATAAATAGGTACAATAGAAAAACTTTTACACGACTTTGTGACTTCTTAAATATATTCTATAGACTACTTTCTACCGCTGTAACTTTTAACATCTTGGAACATGTTATGGTTTCTATTCTAGGACTACCTTAGGTCTAATTTTCAGACCTAAAAGTTCTAAAACTTGGCCCGAAAATGGGAAATAAAGAACCAATTTCCATCGCTTCTAGAGGAAAGGGTTTATGGTATTTCTTTGGTTTGTCGACGTTTGTCCACAGTGCTAAAGAATACTCCATACCAATTTGGAACTTATTTGTTGAGTTGCCTGTGGGAAATATCGGTTCAGCAGTTTAGAAGAAGATATAAATAAGACACTTCAGGGTAAAGACGATACCTTCTCGGTAACGCGTTAAAATATGTCAAAAAGAACAACTATAATATTGTAATAATTATTTTCCAAGAAAACGAACGTCTCCTCTCTAATAAATCACCCTGTACATTCGGAAAACGCATTTAAATTAACCCGTATTCGTATATATATATATATATATATATATATATATATATATATATATATTCAAAAATCTCTTTGCACCGAATGAAGTAATAACAATTACACAATGTATGTAGCTCGTTGTCTTTCATGTACCTATTTGAGAACGATTCACCCGGGTTAACTCTTTCGTGAATACGCTGATGGAAATTTATGCATGACTGTCACAATTTTATTATGTACTTGTATATTCAATAGTAAGAACAAACTGATTTTTATTGCATCACGCTTAGCCGGGTTCGTACAATACAAATGTGATTACAATATTGTTTTGTAAAACGTTTCCATAATAATATATAGTGTATGCAAACGGCCTACGTTATAATATACCTGTATTAAACATATATAGATATATATGAATAAGGTCATCATAAAATATGTATATTATAATAAAATAGGGCGTTTTACTAAAAAGGAATTCATTTTTTTCTCTTTATTATACAATACTTTCGAATTTGTAAGAAAAAATAAAACTGAATACCTCGTTTGTTTAGGGTAGGCCTTTGGTTTGAAGTCATAACATATAAAATCTATTGTACAACTATAATAATGCCCACATCAATATTTCCCAGACATCAACCTTATTTTCTGGCTTTATCAGAAATTATTGCTAGCACAAATTGTCTGAACGACACAGTCGATGATATCTTGTCAACTAGTAAGCTCCTATACTTGCTGTACGGTTTGGTATGGTATTGTTTGTGCTAAAGAACGTCTTGTGCTACACAATAGAGGATAATGGGTATGGAGAAAAAAATGTCATTATTTATAAGTTTTATCCAATATCAACGACAGGTTATGATCACATGTGTGTAGCTCGTTGGTAGAGGTGTCCCAACCCTCGCACAAGATGTACCTACTATTTTTTGTTTTTGTGGGAGGGAGGGGAATGTAGATGTTCGAACAAATGATGTTCCAATAATAAAGAATAAACAAATAAACAATATAACAACCGCTGTTTGCTTTTATAAAGATAAAAAAAATAAGTTTTAGTAATATAAATAATGTTTTTAAAAACATTGTCTAGATCATTTGTGTATGCCTCTTAAATAATAGTACAGTATAATATTTTAGTATAAATGTCATCATTAATAGTTCCAAAATATCCCAAATTCCATAAATAACAAAGATTTATTATTTTTAAAATACTCGGATACGAATTTCAATCGTTTAGTTTTTATTATTACTACATGTTTTGTATTTTATTATTATTTTTGGAACAAGACCGTCACAACTAGAAATTTATAGTTTTGACAAAAAATCGATTTGAAGATTCAAACAAAGATATGATAAATGGTTCCTTGCCAACGCATTTGTAAACGTGATGTGCAACATAGACATTTTCAAATATTATGAAACACTCAAAAAGTTAGACTTGGGCGTTTTAACAATTTTGTTTAAATATCATTTGAAGCTAACTGTGTACTACCTTATTGATTTTCAGTATAAAGAATTTTAGAGTTTGTCAATAGAGATTGTAATGAGTTTTCGGATCAGTTTTGTTGAAAGATACCATAATTTTCTTTAGTGCGATCAATATTAGAATTTGGTTCAGTAGGGTGGAGCCCGAGTCAAGATAGTCAAATTGGAAACTTAGATAATGTTCAAGTAAAATTGCTCAGAATATTTGCATTTAAATTATAAGAGTAACTTTTCTTCGAAGAATGCATTAATGAGACGTTGTAATATTGAATAACTCGGTGCTAGGAAAAAGTATTTAGAAGCTATGTGACTATTTAATTTCTTAAATAATAATATACAACCGTTTCATGTTCCCAGACAGAATTTACTAAGTCAACATTTTTTTTATGTTTTGCCATTTAAGTGTAAATTCATAGGATGAATGCTTGATTGAAACGTTTATTGCAAGTGGGTAATCTATTATATAATGCCAATTTTGATTTCTTTCATAATAAAGTCTTATTTAGATTAATTGATTTATACAATAAATATCATTCTTATTGTTGTTATAATGATGTTTAAATATTTGTAATCTTTGCCCTTGCGGTTGTATACACTATACATGGTGATATTTTTTTGTCATGAGCCATTAAATATCTCACTGGGTTGGGTTAATAACGGGAATTTTTATTTCATATAATTTGATCTCAATTTCCACAAATTTTTATGTTCCTAGCCCCCCCCCCCTTCCAACTAATTATTGGTAAACGTTTGTGGAAAATAATTCAGATTACATTATATGAAAACACTGTTGGAAAAAAAAGCAATATTATTAATCAAACCCAGCGAGTTGTCGAGTGGCCACAGTAGGTAAGTATGACTACTGTACGGGGTGATAAAAAAAAAATCCACCCTGTATATTCATAAATAAAATTACAATTCAAGCGACAGTGTAATCATATGTGACAGTGACACAATTCGGTAAGCGCGACCCGCGAGCACAGCCAATAATAAATCACCCTTGTGGTGTAAATAAGGATTTTCGCCCGGTAATGGTGTCCTAGGTGCAGGCTGAAATCCAGGTCATCACGTAGTAGTTTTAGCCTGTGACTAACCCCGTAGTCCTGCTGGATCAGGCAGGACTCTTTTTTCGTTCCCGTCTGATTTGTATTCACCGTTCATCCCTTGAAAACCATTCGTCGCCTTTTATTCCCCACCTCCTCCCCGTGATCCGCCATAGCGCTGCCTGCCATATCCGGTCGTCAACATTTCATTCTTATAAAATAAATATTCAACATTTTTCACCGCCATTGTCTTACGGGGCTTTACGCATTATTTTGATTGTGTGGACAATTTTTTTTTTTTTGTTGCAAATGCACACATTTTAACTTGGCACACCTCGAGATGACTGTTAATATATTTGACTAATTCTGAACAAAAAAATAAAATAAAAATAATGCTGGATAAAAAAAAAATGCATTCTGCCATTTTAGCGTTACACTTTCAGTTAGAGATAAAAGATTAAGATGAGAATAAGTGATAAGTGATAAGAGATTATATTAGCACAGATATAAATATATATATATATATATATATAATAAACTAGATTGCTAATTAGTGATAAGAATTTAAGTCGACAGTCGGCCATTTTCGTGGTATTATGTGTGTTATCTTTGCCGTGGTGTTATCATGAACCACAGCGGATTTATATAATATTATTTATAGACACAGATATATAATATATGTCGACGGATTAAGATGGCGGAAAGTGGCAACTTCAATTTTCTAACAATCTAGTTTATCAGATATATATGGATATAAGATACAAGTGATAAGTGATAAAAGATAAAAAGAGAAGTGATAAGAGATAACATATCTATAATTCAAGAAACTTATTTATTTTTTGAGTTATGAGTCAAATAACAGATAAAAAATGTACATAAATAATCTGAGTTCCGCTTTAAGTATCTAAAAATATACATTATCAACAGTCATAGTATACAAAATAATAGGATTACAATTTAATAAGTATCAATGTTTTTTTTTATTTTTTAACTACATTACTGGCTTAGGATTTACCGATCATCAATTCGGTACTTGAATATATATATCAAATTTGTATAAAACTGCAAACGACGTAATCCTTAGCTGAAAAACCGGTATTTAAAAACGTTAGTATTACACAAAATCAACGCAGCAATTTCCTCATTGTTTATTAACAAAATAAAATACAGTGTTCCAGTAGAAAATAACGTTGAATACTTTTTAAATATATATATATGTTATTTAAAATTACCTAAAACTATCATAGCAATAACCCTTATTGCATATTTTATTAATATTGACAAAAAAAACCATCTTCTGGCATTGTATTTTTTTGGATCGATATTTTTTTTAAATGCGAATAAAATAACGAAATACAAGAAATATAATTAAATTATTAATACTATTGTGTATATTAATAAGACATAATATCTGAATCTATTTGACGTTCAATTTGAATGGTATAGATTTATTATTTTTCTAGGCAAAACACAGTAGTTGGGATTTCCTAGTAATGCGAACACCCGTTTATTTTTCAAACGTCTTTATAAGAACTTTTCAAGTATATATTTTATCTTAATCGTGCCCGGTTGACTTTATCGATTAGAAAATGTTTTACGGCCCAGTGGGCTTTTTATTATCCAATTAAATATAGTCTTCAACATATACTCACACACACACACACACACAGTCTTACAACACAACTATTTCAAAGTTAATCAAAGAAAACTAAACGGTTTCCATGACTTTATACACAGAGTTGATCGTTTAAGATTCTAATCGAACCGAAGCAAGTTTAACACACTTTACACATCTTATTCCCAGTATAGACTAGATCTGGACATAGTAAACGATATAGTAATTTAAACTAGCCCGGTTTGGCTAGATTTTATTTTTGTGCACAATATTACACTTTCAACGGACAACAGTTATGAATTATATTATGCTAACAATAAATACTATTGTAGTACTACCATTATTGGGCTCAACAAGACTTTTTCACTGATTCAATACTATCAAATGTAAAAGGTATAAACTGGTTTTTGGAAAAAAAATTTAACACTTTTTTACATATTATACCAGTTGTAGATATGACTATACTGATTTAGACACAATACATTTCTTGTTGGAATAACTAAGTAAATAATTAGTTGGCCCGACTAAACGTTTAGTTGCTTTAACTAAAATTTTAGTCGGTCCAACTATGTATTTGAATTTTTCTTTGAGACGTTTCAGCCGGTACCAATTAGTTGTGAGGAAAAGAATGTTTCTAACCAATATTTTGAGATATTGCTTTATTGTACAAGAACTTATAATATTATTAAATTTCCGTTTTTATTGGTCATTGCATACGATTTAGCTTGTAACGTTTCACTTCTTCTGCTGTTTATTAAATGGGTTAAATAATTATTTGAAAAAAAAAATACAAATTCTATATTCAATAAAACAATATTAAAATATCACAATTAATCTATTAAGTTTTCTTTTTAAAAATTAAAATTATAATATGATATGTTTACAGTTTTATATGAAAGTTAGTATTATACTAAGATCTTTAATGGTAAATTGTTAATTATAATAATATTTGTAAATAAAAAATAACTGTAGTATTTTTAAGAAAAATTTAAAAATTATTTTCTAAAAAAAATTATTTCACTACATTGATTTTTGACGAATTAATATTTATTATGTATTAAAAAAACAATAAGTTGGAATTTTAAGTCACTAATTTTATTCGCAATTTAAATCTAACTTAAATTATGACATTTTCAGGATAGCTTATTGGGATAGCCATTAAATAAATAAAAATGGTGACTGATAGGGTTATATTGTGTAATGATCTATTTGATAAACTACTATTAATATAGGTACTTTTAAGAATTGTTTCACCGGGCTGGTTGTAGCAATTATTAAGATACTAGATAAATTATAAAATATAATGCATATTATGTGTGATATAAATACTAATACCGACCAGACACGTGACCTATCAGTGTATATAAAAAAATATTATTATTATTTTAAACGAGTAAAACATTTAAAAACGATGTCGTTTATCTTAATAATGCAAATTTTCATTTATTAACTCGTTTATTAAATGTAAATACTTTTTATATGTTATTCATTTGTATACCTAACATTATAGCCAAAACCTTTATTTTAATCCTTTAAAACAAATTTTAAAACAAACATTTTTTTCAGATACACCGGTACATAGTTTGTTCATTTTTTTTAATAAGAAAAATATAATATGTAAGTGGTTTATACATTTTAACCGTTCAATTATTTAACGACATTCCACCATTATTTAAATCTTTGTAAAGACTAGTTAACAGTTTTTCTAATTGCAAAATAGCGATTTTTTGCGTTTTGGTATATTTTTTTACTTCTAAATTCGACGAGTAATTTTTTTTTTATTCTTAGAGATACACAACTACTTGAGCCACGAATTATCGCGTTATTTAAACAATGTCAAAAACGGCACACACACAAGGACACACAGGTGCTGCTGTCGGCATCCTTATCATCGACAAAAAGCCACGGTAAAACATATATTATTATTATTATACTGAACGCCGGTAGTGTTATCGTTAACGTGGGCCTAACGCCAGGAACACCGGTCGATCCCCGGGGTTCCTCATAAGAAACAGTAATTAAATGCATCTAATTAAAACACCGAGCACCCCAATTTGTTTTAACAAGTGAAATTAAACTCGGCACATTCACACACGCACATATTCTCAGTCGATTAATATTACAAACGAGCATCTGCACAGAATAGAGCTTATATTATATTATTTAACACACACCCTTGTATGTAACGTGCATTTCTTATGCTGTACACACACCCCTATTACCTATAGGGCGGGTCGCGAAGGGTCGAAAATGTAATCTGGCATGGTCAGGACCACTTGCCTAAAGTCGACAAATACGAACAATAGCCCTGCTGGTTATAACATGTTGTACACAATAATATAATATTATTAATTAAAAAATTCTCAGATGGAGGTAGAATTGTAAAAGGAATACATTTTATTTAAAAACAATCACAATTATATGACATGAGGTGGTGTAAAAATATTTTTCTCGGTTAGCAATTTTAATCTTGAATCTCCATTGTTCTTTTTTTTTTAAATTTATGTAATTTTTAAGGTATTGGAAAAGAAGTTTTGTCGAGTTGGATTAAACAAATTTTCCACATTGCTAATTAAGACCATAATTCGACCATTTTTCCAGGTAGCTTTAATCTAAATCCTTAAACAAAAAATGTTCTTTTGTTTGTCTATAGAAATAATTCAATGCAACATTGTTTTATCAACTCTATATTATATTTAATTTCCATCTATTCTCGGTATTATATCCGGGCCATAACTTGCTATTCGATAACTTGTTAAAGAAAAAGACGTGTGAAATTTAAAAAATAAAAATATATTCCATTTCAAATATATGGTAATTGTGCGTAGGTATCCTTTGTTTTATATTTTCATAGAAAATCAATTTCAACTTGACGGCACCTTTTTGAAAATGGCTAAACTGATAAATTGTATAAACTACAAAGGAAGTGAGCTCATTTCGAGGATGTGTAAATATAATATACGCGTCCTCGCCGCTTTTTATTTAAAACGGGTTATCTTATTTTACTTTATTCAATGCACATATATTTATAGTACTATGTTCATGCAATAGGTGGAAATAGTAAAATATTACTTCAAAAAAAAAAAAAAAAAATACTAGTTTGTCTGATTTATATTATGAGAAAATTATTAAGCTTTTAAGACCTTCATTTCAAGGCTAGATTTTTTACTATTTTATCATATGTACTAGTTGCACTTAAGTAAAACACGTGTACATGTATTAATAAGTTCTTAGTTTGTCTCCGATGAAGGGCAAATCAGGTGTTTATGGAGTCAATAGTAAATTAAAATTGAATAAAAACAATATACAAATTTACCTCTGTCTTATTTCATTTTAATTTCCTTCACATATTTTAAACAACATATTTGTATTAAAAATTGATTTTTAAATGAACCTTTCGCGTGTAAAATAATTAATTATAAAGTATAAATGTATAAATTAACTTGTATGAAATAAACAAATTAAAAGTAGTAAATTACAGTATTATATGGTTAAATAAACTAAAGAAATTAATATTTATAGATTTAGTTATTAATTTCTTTAAAACAACAGTAACTTTTATAAGCAAATTCTTAACAAACTAATAATATAAAAATAACATTTTAAAATTATCACCGAGAAACTAAAAATGTTCCTTATTTATAAACGAGGAGAGGAACTAGTTTATTTCTTCAAGCCTGAAAAGGAAAATTTTAATTCCTTTTGTACAAGATGAATGTGAATGTGAGCTGTAGTTCTACTTTTAAATAAATTTTCCGAGCATGGTTAAAAATTGATGACTAACGTTATAAAAATAGTACTATTATTGTCACGTTGCCCCAGAAGGTCTAGTTTGATAAAATATTTACCACAATATGCAAATTCTTTGTGTTTCTTATTGTCTCCAGCCCAGTTTTTATGCACTACAACGCTAACGTTTTTTTTTATCTTGGGCCTAAAAAAACGTATTCTTCGGATAACTTATTGCCCATAAAAGTCGTCCGAATGTTTCCTTATATTATTAAGAGCACAGCCTAATGCCGTCGTGATGTTTTCCATCCGCAAATACTTTCTACGATTTTTGCGAATGACGTTACACTATTTCCTTTTTTTTTTTTTTTACTACCTACACAAACCATTTAATTTTCTATTTCCCGTACAACCGTTTGATGTAGGACACATACAATTATAGTAATGATCTCGGCGACCGTTTCGAATCCTTTACCGTTTCGCTAGGGGAAGGTATGATTTCCTGCGAACGACTTCCGTTCCCCTCTTCATAGTCACTCTAACGCAGGCGAAGGCAGCTGTTTCCACAAAGTCATATCATTCCAGTGATCTGAACCTCAGCTACACATGCGACTTTTATTTGTCATTTAAACCCATGCAAATTCGTGTAAATTGATCGATTCATGTGTCTGGGAATAATAAAAAACAAGTGAATTGATTTCATATGGGTAGTTAACGCCCCTATTCCATATATCCCGTACGTTCACATTAAACTATATTATTAAGCCCTGTAATTCTGCAAAATAGCTCCACTTTAAACCGATTGACTGATCAAAGTAATGCCAACAGCGTTTGACGAGCTTTACTCGATATAACATAGTACTCTAATGGGAGAGATTTGTATAAATTGTGCAACGATTCGAATTTGAAAGAAGTTTCTGTGTTACATCATATAAACGCTTAATAAGTTTCAATTAACCCTTAAACTATACTCGATAAAAAAATGTATTCCAAGATCATCTGAAAGAGCTCATCAAGAAGATACAAAATATAAACTAATCAAACTATACAAGTTTTTTACTATCAAAAAAAGAATTTAGTTATTTTCCCCGCTCCAAGGTGAAACATTGAACCATGGATATGGTATCACTATTCTGTTATCACTTATCTCTAATCAATTACCTCTTATCTCTTATCACTTTTAAATTTATTAAAATTCAACGGCGTCGACAGAAATAGAACTGTATTCTAGCAATAATTGTACACCGCGAATTGTTCCGTTCAAAATGAAATTATACAATTGCCGAACCGTTGTTTATTCGTGTTATTTACATTCACTATTTGAATCATCCGCGACTTCCGTTCTGTACTTCCGGTTGAAAAAAAACTACACCACCGTATAAACCCCTCGGTAATAATTACTATTATACACCGCGAGCCATATGAAAACGAGATAGAATAGCAAAGGGTATTAAATTCTAAGGTGATATACCTCGAGTGGCTGCTTTTTGGGAAACATTTCTGGGACCTCGGGGTGAAATTTACATATCCCCCAGAATATAATGCTAGTGTACCTACCTACTCGGCTATTCTTCGTTCCTTTTACATTTTCTACCCGGGGTGGTGTGGTCACCGTAGTGTAAACAATGGCATCCTTGTAATTCACCAGGCCGATGATATTGCGAGCAGCTATTGTTTCACAACTGGCTGATAATTTGCATGATAAACAAGCCCTACTTTGGTGTACCGCACACGCTATCGGGGTATTACTTCAGATTATGTTACATTATTACTATATTAATAATAGGGATGATATTATTTATCACTAATGCCGGGCTGCTTAATTAAATTGTAATAACTCTTGGCAATTAGTTTTGAACTTCGGCGCAAAGTGACACTAGTGATTGATATTTCAAAATGTATTATTTCTATGTCTGTAGTTGTATCGTCGCAAAACCTGCTACATTGTTCTGATCTTTGAGTTTTTGTAATATGATAACATATTACTTGGAGTTAAGAATTTGCACAACTCTGGCAATAATATGCTGAAAAGAGTTTGAAAAAGTGACGTATAGTAGTATTGAGATAAATTCTATACATTATAAATGGATGAACGAGGTGCTGCGTCATCCAATTAACTTTGTACACCTAATACGTTGGCAAAATAAATAACGAACTTAACCAATTTGCTCTTACATTTTCTTTCCTTTTTTTTTTTTTTTTGCTTAATACACCGTCATTTAATGTAAGGGATGCTAAAGCTGTTAATTATTCTGGCTCGGTACCAAACTTGAGAGTGTAATTAAATACGCTTAACGTGTACAGTGCATGCTTTTCTTTTTCTTTTTTTTTTACAAAATAATTTCCAGCAAACAAGGAGTCAATTTATTGTTTCAACTGTACTAACAATTTTGTACGCGTCATTTATGTATTTAGTGCAAACGGAAACAATTGTACTTGACAAAACCGAAATTGTTACTCGTGTTTAGACTTATTTTGTATTCAATGAATTCCAGGCATGATTATTCTCCAACCGAGTTACACCGACAACTTAGGGTCTGTATAATTATAATAATGATATTCCATTTGGTAGTGACATCTGCGGTATCTATCTAACGGTTGGACGTTTTTGAAAATAACATAATAATATGCAGCCACGTTGCTCCGGGAAAACTTTCTCGTGAAAGCTTGCATATATTTTCATCGCTGCTGTTGTTATATTATTATTTTAAACTTGAAACATAATACTGTATAAGCACTGTTATTGATACGTGTAACCTGAAAACAAATATCGATTTTAGTCCTACGGGATAAAGCGACTCGATTAGAAAATGATTTCCAACTCTTCGACGGTGTGGGTAGATAGAAAATAATAATGTCATAATAGGTATGTATATATTTCTAAAAACAATACCATTGATTATAACATAATATGGTAGTAATAAATATTTATTTATGTATAATATTATATCCAATGATGATACTATAATGTAAATTAATGCAAAAAAAAAAATTGTAATTTCAGCTTTGATGAGGAGAACCGATGCTATAGTTTTACAATGATGTGGGCTTTTCTTTTTTGTCTGTAAGCACTGTAACTTTTTTAATACTGAACCAATTCTTTCGAGTAGCAACTCTATAAATCACAGATTTAATTAAGTTGGTACTTTTGGGGGGGGAGGGGGGTAAAGTTGAAAAAGTTTACTTATTCGCAGTTAAAAATTGAAAAAAACAAAAAAAACTTTTACGGGCATTTCGAGAAAAAAGGTCAAATCGAGTTGAAATTTATAAAAAAAAAATTTTTTTTTAATTACAATAACGGTGTACCAGATGGAAGAAACGAAAAAATGTGTGTTATTTTGTTCTGTTGACATCATCGTGTACCCGAATGCCATGTTGCTGCACGCTCTTATCTGCTCAAATTTGTCAACATTACATAATTAACTGAATATGGATTTTATTAAGTCACAGTTGATATAAAGTCGATTTGGACAGAACTCATATTTTTGCGATGTGATTTTGTAAAACTGTGACCTGCCCGTCCCCACTATTCCCACTGTGCTTTTGTTAAAATGTCTATTGTTCAATAAGTCTAATGATTAAGAAAAAAATAAAAGAGTCATATTATATTATGAGTTAACTTAAATTTTTGTAGTAAATTATAAACTAAAAATATCAGTGAGACTGTATCAGGAAGCTACCCGGTTGTACACTGCCGTTTTGTTTGAATGAATTAGTATAAAACTAAAAGGTAAAAAAAAAAAAAAATTCAGAGTTACGATCCATTCTTACTGACCCAGAATCGGGTTACCTCCATTCTTTATGTACCATTATGTATGTCTATTATGTTTTATTTAACAGTTGGTGAATTATATCTTACAGACACGGTTTCTCTCTCACAGGTCTAAATAAATAATTTATATACTTGGTTTTTTATCGGCATACCAATACAGGCATCCTGCACTTATGATATGTGTTTTTTATCCATATCAATTTAATGCCTTTGATGCTCAAGTGATAAGACTAGATAGAAATACACTATGTTACATTTAAGTTACTTGAATAAAATACTTTTTTTTTTTTTTTACTTGCTTTGTCTTGATAATTTCACTTTTAAAAGAAAAACACAAAATACAAACTTGAAAACAGCAACCACAAACGTAGATGAACAAACTGTTGCCAGTTATCAAACCGGTTACACTTGGAGAAAAAAAAGCCACAGTTCACCCGTTTTGGTCTGGCCACAGGTGTAAGATTTACATAATGGATTCTAGATGGAAATTGCTTCACTCTCGTGATGTTGGATAATATGATAGGAACGCTGCCATAAGAGGCCCAAAGGATTACTATGTGTTTAACAAATCACTATATATTACACCTGCAGACCCAGATTGTACATGGACTGTATATTATTACAAAAAGGTTATTGCAAAAAAATGTTTAGCAAAATAGATAAACGTATATATTATTATCATAAACCAAAACATTTGGGTACTTAACAAGTCGTTATTATATAATAAATTTGTTAACTCGAGTTTAGAAATCATTATTCTATTGCTAAATAAAATCCAGAAAAATAAACAAGTTTTTACCATCACTAACATGTTTGTCCTATTCTCTTTGACCGATTTAATGAACTGTAGATGCATGCATGCGTACACAGAATATACATCATTAAAAAAAAAAATAAAACTAAACAAAAATTAGACCTAAATAATTTTTTCGTTTTTTCTTTTAACAAAACATTTAGTTAGTAAACATACTTATTATAATTTTTATCCTTGTTCAATATATTCGAATAAAAAAACATTAAATCGTTAGGCAAAATGCAAATTTACAACATTTAGAATACAGTTGATGTTATAATTATTTTTAATGATGCTAAATTTGATTTCGTCTAAGCTTGGTGTCTATTACCGCTGTTATAATATGAATTGGTTCTGCTTCCGGTCCGGTTAGGTTACATTTAACTGTGCTCGTCAATTCTTGAAAGCTATACACAAAAAACGATTAAAAAAAAAAAAATGAAATGAAAAACAGTGGCGGTTTTTATACAATTAAAATTGTCTTTAATTAAAAACACATTCCAGTAGGTACTACAGTAATCTATAATATTATTAGTATTGTTTCATCTCGTCTAATATAAAGAAAATAAACATTTTTTTTTCTCATATAGACTCGTAGGACAACAATTTGGTTTTAAAACAGACATGGTAACATTATTATTATTATTTTTTTTTTTATAAATATATGATTTGTCAACACAACATAATATTGATTGTTATTGTAAAAATTAAATTTTTAACGGTAATAATTTCGGCTGCGTTGATATTATTATCGTATTATATTTTATGTGTATCTATAAAACGCCATTGTTATTAGCAATTTGATTAATATTTATTTAAAAATAAACACAACGTGAAATTCTACAAAATAAATGTACGTATAATCGTAAAAGACAATAGTCTTGTCAATATTCTTACTATATAGATTGAGTGGCAAGAGTCAGTAAACATATTATTATTATAGGTAACAGGTACAAATCAACCATGACAACGAAACAACGGTTTAACAAAGTAGTAGAGTACTCTTGTTTAGGTTTTATTGAAATTTACTTTAGTACATAAAACACAAATATGTATATTTTATAATAATAAGTGGTAACACATTTAAAACACCGCACACACGTACACTAATATTATTAAGAAATCAATCTTCGGTGGAATTAAATAAAAAATAATAATAATAATAAACTTCTAGGTCAATTGCTTTTAGTGTATGAATATATTGCAACATATTTTATCTATCTACGAATACACGAGGAGCTTGGTCGACTTAAACCCAATTTTCAAACGTATACGATGTACTTGGTAGGGCTTAGGTTAAAAAACATAATTTTTGGTACTATGCTTCAACGTGGCGTGCATAAGAAATTATACTCAACGACCACGAATGAGATGGGAAAAAATACCATGGTAAAGTAATGCATTTCAATGGTTTCCAATTATTATTCATAAGAAAATATAATAATATTGTAAAGAGACTTTTGAGAAAATTGATAAATAATTTGACGCGGTATTAAAGTATGTTCAATCGATATTTGTTGTATTCAGAATTAAAAAGTTTGCCGATAGTTTGACATTTCTGATGCTTGTGGTAATATCGGTACAACCTTTGCACGGCATTCTGCGTTTAATTACTAAACTATTAAAGCTGCAGACGAGTTGGTAAAGCCGGCACATAAAGATGATAGTAATGATGATACTTTGGAAATAATTCTAACTTTTCAAAACACCCTGTTTAATGTAAAAATGATTAAGTTTCAAGTTGGTCGAAGTTGCTTAATAGTAATTAATATAGGTGGGATCAAAATATTATACGATTAGGTCGTGCACGTATAAAGTTTACAAGTAAGATTCGGAAAATTCCATGTCTGAAGCACTAGCTCTAGAATAAGAAGTGGCCGTACCAGCAATGAATGCCGAATCCGATGTACCTTCGCCAGTAATGAAATCAGCTACAATTAAAGTATCTTTATTTACCGACTGCGACAAGAACGATTGTTCGGTGAGCTGCGATTCGTCGTTCCATTTCAACTCGTTCTTGTCTGGGTCGCCTCTTAAGCCGGCCAAATCGGCTTTCAGTTGTTTCAAACATTCTTCTTTCTGGAAATAAATTATGCAAAAAAAAAAAAATAAACAAATCACTCGGTGTTGTCTATTGCATTAGAGTTGCGTTTCCTATTTTATATTACCTCTTTGATTTTGGCTGCAAGTTGTTTGTTTTCCTCGATTAAACGTTTGTATTTATCTTCGTCTTCTTTGGACATTCCTGCGTCAGGGTTGTACTTGGACTCCGGTTTGTCGTGAGGGTCCCGGATCACTTCTATCACCTACATTATCCCAACAAACACATTGTGATATGGGCACATTTTTATATATTATATTGTGCATGCCTTGAAGCGCTTAAAGGGAAATGACTGAGGTTTAATAGGAGTAAAACGGTTTAAGGTTGATAGGTTTAAGTACTTAGGATCGGTAGCACATGGTGAGTATAAGTAGGGCATGAAAAATAGGATAAATTGTGAATAGATGAAGTGGAGAGGAGCGTCAGGTATTTATTATGATAGGAAGATAGGCCAGCAATGTTATATGGGTTGGAATTTTGGGCAGTAGACTAGAAAACTGAACAGAAATGAGTGTAGCGCAGATGAGAATATTAAGATGGATGAGTGGAGTGACTAGGGTGGATAGAAAATGAAATTAATACATAAGTAAGAAACTAGGAGTTGCATTAATTGTGGGTTAAATGAGAGAGAATAGGTTGAGATGGTTCAGTCATGTTATCAGAAGATATGAGGCAGTGAGAGGTGCTAGATGAATGTAGAGGGAAAGAGAACGAGAGGAAGACGGAAGAAAATATGGATGGACTGAATAGAGAGGGACATGAGGATAGCTGGAGTGACCGACCCCGTGTAGTGGGGAGTGTAAGGCGAAGATAAGAAAGAAGAAGAAGATTGTACATGCCTTGTTTTACACGGACAATATCAATATCTTACTTTTGGCACGAAAATCAGAGCCATCGAGAGAAAACAACAGAAAATCACCGACAATGATATAAAAGCAAAACAGGCGTCTTGCTGCGACGCAGTGACTATTATCACCGGTGCTGTTATCAAACAAGTGACCACCACGTTGTAGATTGACATGCCGACGTAACGAGAATCGTTTATTTGCCTCAACTTGACGCTTCGGGTTTCGTACGAAACGAACAGACCGAATAGCAAAAGCAACCCTTTGTAGCTCAAAGTCAAACCTGCAAAAGCCGAACAGTTTAGGTACAGCAAGTGTGCGTCTTGTACCTGAAAACGTGACAATCGATCAATTGAACTTACTCAACCAGAAATTATGATTTTCGCTCTTGCAGTGTTCCAGTTCGGGTCTTATCTTAACGTCGTCGTTGCTGTTCAAAGGGTTTTCCAATGGAAATACTTGTATGCTACGGTCCAGCGGGTCCATGCATTGCCACAGGAATAGAATCGTGATGTCGACGGCCAGCAAGAATATCACGATGGAATACATTTTCCACGGTTGTAACGCTTTCTGAAATCACACAAATTCCAATTGGCCAATGAAAGCAAGAGTCCCAAAAGGACCCATCTCGTTTTTTTTTGTCGTCGTTTACCCTTATGGCGTTTTTCTTCTGGCTCGTGTGAAGCCTGTGGACACGCCAAACTTTGCTGTACATTGCACCGTAGCCCAGCGTGAACCCTATGGAAAGCACCCATGTTTTGATCTGGCAGATGTTGGGGAATACGGCCGGCGATACTATCTGACCGTCCAGGCCGAACAAGTAGATACTGCTCAAGCTCAACACGCAACCGGACAACATGATCGTGTTGCATGCTGGGTACGATTGTGCAATGACCCTGTATCGGTTAGATAAAACAATGACAAAATATTAATCGAATGGATAATAAACAGTTTTCATTACTCAATTTGTCTATGACAACAAAGAAAGTATCAACTTCAAACATTTTTCTCCCACTTTAAACAGTTTCTCATTCATGTCATTTTTTTTGCCTTTCATAAAATATAAAATTGTTGTAAAGTATAAATAAGGTCACAACCAGACAGTAAATCCAATCGAGAATTTTACAGTTGTTCACTAACTCTATTACAACGTTCTAAAATATTTTGCCACAAGATACACATAAAAGCCGACTCGAATTTAAGAAACTTCTTCTTTAATGATTTTGCTTCTCTCTTACATCAGCTTTTTTTCAATATCATGATTTATGTTTTTCGAACAACCAAGAATATTATCATAATTGATAAATAATGCTCTTACAAATTCAAAATGACAACACCACCTAGTTTGACCCTTAATTTTGTATCTATAGTCCCTTAGCCCCTCCCCCATTGGCGTAAGTAGACTCATTCAGACAATTCATTCGGGCATATTAAACAAATTTCAGCAAACAATCAAGCACAGTCCCCAATGTAAGGTTTATAATTTTTACTGAAATTTCAAGGGAGCTTACAGGGTTTTTAAAAGGTCTGAACTTCCTTAACCCACCCTTTAACTAGTTACGCCAATTCCCCTCTCTTCCTTAATCCGGCTCTGGTAATAATAATATTACAAGAATATATACCGTCGATGATGATTGAGAACGTTGAAAATGATCAGACTGACCGCGACGATTATTCCAATTGTCGTTATCACCCACGTGATGATGAGTAAGGGGATAGACAATGTGCGCAACACACGGCGAATGACGGTTCTGTCTTGGGGAATTTTCCCTCCTAAACACAAACAACAACGGCGTTAGATATTTTACACATAAGGCGAATTTCCAAAGTGTTAACAATGATATGTATACCAATCCATCTTTCTTTGTCGAACCACGTCAGGTTATCGGACTGAACGTCGTAGTACCCGAGTTTCACATACTTTCCATCGATTACTTGTTCGATTTGCGTCAACGCTATACGGTCGCCTTGAGAGCTGAACGCCACTCGTCCCTGGAGAGAAAAACTGAGCTCAGAGCATTTCCTGTCAACACTGAACTCAATATATGGAACGCCAATTCAAACGGAACCTAACCTAATCTGGGAGGCAGCCATTTTGTGTACCGTTTTCGTGGAAAGTACTAGTAGCTACGTTACTTTTCCATGATACATTTATCAAAATGGAAAAAAAAACAATAACCGTTCACAAAATGGCAGCCTCCTACGCGTTCCACAAATTGAGTTCAGTGTCTGTCGATGAACTAATGTTGTATCCGGCTAAGCCTTACGGATATTCCCAGAAATTGTGTTGAATTTATAGCCGAGTATATATAGTCGGCGATCTCTTTGTTGTTGTAGTTAAAATCCGAAATCGTCTTGCCTTGCTTCTCCAGCGTTTTCATGGTTTTGTTGAAAGCTGAAATACATAGTGTTGTTTAGGTACTCATTTATCTATCTATCTGTTCAAACGGACGTGATTATGTACCTAAAGCCACGGCCCAGACCGCGTCGTAAGCTAACGGAGCTTCTTGGTAACCTTCTGGATAACTACCGTTGAGCGCAAATCCTTCTGCCATCAACACATCTTCTAATTTTTCGCGAAACTCTTCTGACGTCTGTAATTGAATTCCATAATATGTAAATGCATTATCATTTGTATTTGTTTTTATCAACAGTTATTTTACGTTACCATTCCGGAAACTGTCTTTTGGTTGGTGTTTTGATTCCACATCAAAGCTTCGGTTGTGATATGACCTTCGGCGGCGATTCTCATTTGTTCTTTACTGCACTCGACTCCTTCTTTTTCCAAATTTACTTCAAACCAATTGTCTTCGTACCAACCTGTTGACGTTTAAGTTTCAAGCATACTGCCAAACGACTGACCCCTACAGATCTCGTTGAGGACTACATACCGATAAAAAACCACACATAGGCTTTGCCGTACATTTGTTGTTTGTACATTTCGCACAGCACTTTCCTGGCTGCTACAACGTAAAACAGTCCTACAATGATTCTAGCATCTTGTCTGCGCAAGTTCTTAACGGCGTCGGTCGGATCGCTCAGGAAGCTTTGTCTAGTAATGATTTCGATTCCGTTTTGCTTGCAACGCGTCTCTATGTCTTCCATGGTCTAAAACAGATTGTGAAATTTAAAACAAAAATACTTATATTCTTATCATAGGTAAAATAACCGCAGTCAGTGGCACAATTAGCAGGTGTGTAGGGTTGTCCTTGCACCAGGGCACTAGACTTCAAGGATCACATTTTTTTAGCGACTTCATATTAAATTTTACTCACAATTTACATATTATAAGGCCACGCCGCATTTACTGATTCAGTTTAAACAGCTGGCAAAATAGCAAAATTACATTACTTGGTATTTAAATTGTGGCATTAAAATTAGAGTTCAAATACAAATTACAAAATTTAAAGAGGAGATTATTTTTTAGGTCACCTTTTTAAAAAAAAGGTCCAAACTAATATACATGTATTTTTTTTACATGAAAATGTTAGTATAAATTTAGTAATTTTGTTTTAATATAATTAAATTTTATTGTTATGCTGTGATGGTTAATTAACGTGACCATTTCAACGCCAAAAGCAATTCTATGGATTTGATATGTAATTAGATACTATAATTGATAAAAAAAGTTCTGATTTTTACTTTTACTATCTAAAAAGAGTTAATAAGTAAGCACCCCGTACTCTCAACATACACCTGAATACAATTATACTTACAAAATTAACATACACAAAATACATACACACATTGAGTTTGTTCTTTACTAATATCCGATTTTAATTAAAATATATATTTTTAACAAATTGTGAGAATATTATTAATTGTTCAATAACTTATTGGTTTTTTTTTTGCCACAATAATTATTTAATAGATACATAATTTGTTTATAAATTATAATTCGTTTTTAAGGCAACAATAAAACATGTCAAGATATAGTGACAAGTATAGGAAATATTCATCTGGAAATGAATAAAGATCAAAAAAAGCTAAAATAGAACAAGACAAATTACAATGCTGAACTCTATAAAAAAAATGTATAAACAATTCCAGTTCCAGCATGGTTACACTCACATCCACTAATGAAAAGCTATCTAATTCTGAGGTAACAATTTAAAGTATATTTTACTGTTAATTGCAAGTTCAAGTATAGCATTAAGGCTTATGCTCACATTACCAGTTACAACAGCGACAGTTATGTACAAGTATGTATATATATATATATAAATACTATGATGAAAAATACGCTTTTGGATGTGTCCATCTATTAAAATTAGCACATAAAGGTAACAAAGTTAGGTCAGGTTAGGTTAGATTAGTTGGGTTAGGTTGGGTTAGTTTGGGTTAGGTTAGGTTAGGTTGGGTTAGGTTAGGTTAGGTTAAGTCAGGTTAGGTTAGGTTAGGTTAGGAGTGATTCCCCTCAACGGTCGTTTGTCAAAAACAGTATTATGAATTCCAAAGGGACATGGCCAGAGGGCATCATATTAGTTGAGCCACCGACCACTATGTACCTAACCGTGTTGTGCTTACGGAAATGAACACTTCTTCGGTCTGCTGAAGTATGGCAATCCTGTACCATCCGAATTTCTTCATCAACGTTATCCTGGTGGGACTGTGTACGGTGGCCGACGGATGTGTCCTGAACAACGTGGGGAAACGATTCCGGTCGGACAACGCCGGTGAACTGGCGCCGTAGCAGAGCTGAAGGCAACGGATTTCAAATTTAGATTTATCACATTAACTTTATCGTCGACCGATACAAACAAAATAATGACTTTTCATTATACTTACCACGACCAAGTTCCACATTTTCGCAGCTTCCGCCACCGTCGTACAAACGGTGCTACATCCGGCCAATAACATTAGCTTTTGTGGCTTGTTGTACAGTAAATCGTACAACACCGAAGCGCTCAATCCGGGATCGCACTAAATTTCAAACAATATATTAAATATCTCTAACACACATTCTATAAACAAATTCAGATCAGAAAAAAACTTTAAGAGCATTCCCAGACGCCATAATAGGTGTGTTGAATTTTATGCCATATTATATTTGTGTTCCAAGTAGAGTATTATATTTGTACACGTTGGATATAAAATGGATACAATTTTTTGATTTTCCAAGTTATTTCGTGGGAGCGCTATTTAAGCATACTGTCCACTTGTTCATTTTTTTTAATTTAAATAAAAAATCTGGCAAACTACTATAAGTACCCCCGTGTAAAAACTAAAAAAAATAAATAAGCAGAGCAATGATGAGTCACCAGACACTTGCTTAGAATTATGTATATAGTTTTTAATTATTTGCAGTTAAAAAAACGAAAATCAGGCGTTTGCAGCAAATAAGGTAATCATTTTTTATCTGTATAATATGTCGTCTACCATAGAAGATGTCTTTTCCCATTAAGAAACATGTTACAAATTTATTAATTCTGGTTGTTTTCAAACATTATTCCGATTGCCATTGATATATAGAGTCAAGTGTCGTTCATTGTAAATGTCAATATTGTCTCCTTGTAATATTATCTCAATGAATCAAAGGAAATATAAATCTCATTGTAATCGAATTTTTATGTACCTGTAGATAACCTTAAAGTTTGGCATTTTATTTAAAAATGCTATACTTAAGAGCCTATAACTTTTTATGACACGAACCAAAAATTCTGAAATTTTTACAGCCCTTACTTATTATGTATGTAGAACATTTGGTAAAAGTTTTGTATGAGAGACTTTTTTTTTACTAGGAGTTGTGAGACTTTGAATTTCTCAATTTTCGTATTGTAGGAGAAATTCAAAGTCTCACAGCTCCTAGTAAAAAAAAAGTCTCCATTACAAAACTTTTACCAAAATATGTTCTACATACATATCAATGTTTTCAAGTATATTATGAAAAAGTACACTTAAATTGAAATTGTTTAGTAAAGTTCCATAATAATTAGTCGTTAAGTAACGTGTACAGATTTACGGAATCGGAGCATCGCCCAGGTCCAAAAAAAAATTTGAAAAAATGTTTATCTTCACTTTTTTGGTTTTATGGAACTATATGCATATGATGTATGTGAGTTTTTGACATTTCAAAAATCCACTCGCACACGCATTAGGTGCTTTGCCGTGGATATTGACCCGTTTATATTTTTTAAAAATTTACACTTGCACCAATAAACGACCCTTGACATACCGACTGGGGGGGGGGGGGGTGGTAAGTATTTTATTTTGTCAGGTGTAGCCCCTACCAGCCGTATGCGCCAAGTCGTTATTGTTATTGCGTTCACCCGCTCACCTCGCTGTCGTTCCAGTGCAACTTCAACTGATAGCCGGACAGTACGCTGTTTTTGTTGACATCTTCCAGGGCCAATCTCACGGCGGGTTCGCAAGCCTGACCTCCCCGCCATCCGCCTTTGCCGCCAATGGGAAATATGCCACCGATGTGCAACACATTGTCGGTTTGTTCGGACCGCGATGGGCTCCAGACGGAGCACAACGACAGCAGCAACGACAGTACAAACGGCGACGGTAACATCATCATTTTCCGGTTTCTTACATATTTTATTACTATTGCCGGACACCGAGCACCACACCGCCGACCGGGGAGCCAATTCAGTCGGGCGAAGCGCAGCAGCAGCACCACCGTGGCCCCGCGACTGCGGCAGCTTTGCCCGAGCGCTGCCGGTATTGATTTTCACCCCTACGGTGGACAAAAGCGCTTTCGCCCCTACGGTGTGTGGTCGTGGTGGTGTACGGGAGACCGTCTGGCCGGATACTATATTATATGTCCATGGAACAAACAAACACAACCTATCAGAACTAGGGCCCGATTTCAAAATTTTGGTTTTTTTTCCGGGCACACAGAAAACTATTTCTTTTGCGGTACCTACGTTTATGAACTTTGTGATTTTGCCCGATTTGTCACCGTTTGAGAACATTACAGCATTTAAAAGTAGCATTTCCACAACACTTTTTTACAGCACAGCTGTTGTACTTGGTTTATAAAATACCAATTATTAGGCCCTTTTTAAATTGAGATGAATTTGCAGAAAACGTTTACTGGTCGACAATTAGTTTTGGATAATTACTATTTTCAAAGTTATTAAAGTTTTACACTTTTTGAAATATAAGTAAAGAATGTTCGAACAATTATTCTAAAACAACTAGGGATATAACATGTTCAAAAAAAATGTAAAAACCAAACCGAATGGAAATAATGAAATACAAATTTAAAATCCGTTATGTTGATAACAATAAGTTTTGACTCGACAAACGATTAATATTAAATGTGTTTATATTACTGCTGGCAATGATTTTTAAAAATAAACTTGTTCATAATCATTTCGGAAAATAAAATTCCGTCAAAGCTGATAAATTACTTAAGCCGAACAAGTTTTTTTTTTATTAAATCTTGGTCAATAATTAAAATATTTCAAAGTTAAATAAAACAGTCTAATCATCAATTTTGTTTCCTGATTTTATAATAATGACTAATCATATTTTATTAAAGTCTTCAAAACTAATCATAGTTAATTTTAAAATAGCTTTTTTTTTCTTTTTTTTTATGTTAAATGTATAAAATGTGTTGTAGATAACTTATATATACTAGTCTAAAATGAGAAAATCTTTGTTTATAAATATATTTGAATACAATATTTGAACATTTGTGTTGTTTGGGCATATTTGAGTATATTTACTATGTATATTAAATAATACAAGTATATAATTATATAAATTTTGCATCAGGTCAAGCTTATTTGATACTTTATTGTTTACAAATTGTATCACTACAACAACCAGATATTGACTTAATGAAAGCTGTTGGACTTTTTCAAAATAAATCTTTAAACGAATTTCAAGTTAAGAGCGATAATGACACGTACCTACCCTTGACATAATTACCGAACAACTAAAACAACTTGTTGATATTGTTAAGCCATTAATAGCACTCTGTATGTATTCAACGAATGAAAGTCAACTTGACGGTGCAACTTCTACTTTAGCCAATCATTATTGTGATGATTTATCAACAGACTTATTTCTGGGATGAAATTTAAATCAGTTAATGCGACTTACCAAAACTCATAATTGTTTGGCAATTTACTTGATGCGCGTACACCTTGGTTTCCTGTTTTTTTTTTTTGCCAATACTTGTAAATGTTCTTGTCGATTGTTTGCCAGTGTTTTTCCACATAAAGCGTTAGATCCAAGTTAAAAGTTAGGCGTAAATGGTGGTTTCATTATTATTTTTTCCTGACAAATTGTTTGGCTTGTACTTTGAAAAACCATTAAAACAATAATGTATATTTACAACAATACATTTTACTCGACCACCGCGGTAAACCGTTTTAAACGACTGTGACAGATTTCAAGTTGACCGATTTACAGGAATATGTTTTTTTTTTTTTCGGCTGATCAATAGCATTGTTGTGCAAATTGTGTCGAACAATAATCACCGTTGTTTGGCATTTGCACGGCCACAGCCAGTGTGTGACATTGAATAGGTACACCGTGTGTGATGATGATGATCGTCCAAGGTGATCGGCGACGAATAATTGGAAATTAACATACATGTACGCTTTTTAAAATTACGTCTTACACGTTTTGGCAAACGATTGTTTTATAAAAAAAAAAAAAAAACCAAACAAACGACGGAGGTGTGCGCTGTCCGCCGTTGGTCGCAACGACATTCGAGTGTTATACGTTGGCCTACG
The DNA here is from genome assembly GCF_023614345.1 of Adelges cooleyi. Classification (NCBI taxonomy): domain Eukaryota; kingdom Metazoa; phylum Arthropoda; class Insecta; order Hemiptera; family Adelgidae; genus Adelges; species Adelges cooleyi. Next base: position 750,839 of record NW_026096061.1, read on the forward strand.
TTGGCCAGTCGCGCGATCGCCATACGCCATGTCGTCAACACTGTTCGCGGCCGCGGGTGTTCTGTACCTGACCGTGTGTTGTTCGGCCGAGCTCAGGGCGGTGTACCATTGGGAAAACATCGACCTGACGCTCCGCGACCAAGACCTGTCCAGGCTGGAGTCGTACATACCCGAGAACAACCTCGTGCACAGGCTCAGGATATGGAACAACACGCTGTACATGGCCGTGCCGCGGTTCAGGCCCGGCGTGCCGGCCACGTTGTGCCGGAGCTCGCGCGGCGCCATCCAGCCGTTCCCGTTGCTGGGCATGCAGCAGGTGGGCGTCTGCTTCGGGCTGCAGAACGTCAAGGACATCGAGGTGGACCACGTGGGCCGGCTCTGGGCGCTGGACGTGGGCAAGGTGTACGACATGTACCTGGCCAACCACACGTGCGACCCCAAGCTGGTGGTCATCGATCTGAGCACGGGGTGGATCGTCCGGTCGTCGGTGCTGCCCAGCACCATGTACACCGTGCAGAGCGTGCTCAGCGGTCTCACCGTCGACCTGAAGACGATGGTGGCCGTCGTTACCGACCTGGGGCCCGACCCCGGCTTTATCTCGTACAACTTCCAGACGGGCGTGTACCAGAAGTTCAGCTGCAAGCTGCTGTACGGCAAGAAGGGCTACGACGAGGCGCAGCTGACCGTGTCGGCCATCGATAGCCTGCTGTACTTCACCACGGTGCAGCTGGACAGGCTGTACACGATACCGATGAGCGTGTTCGACGCGCCGCTGCTGGACGACGTCAGCCGGCACGTCAAGGACCAGGGCGCCAAGTCGGACAAGTCCACCGCCATGACGCTGGACACGGCCGGCAACCTGTACTTGGCCATGCCCCGCAAGGTGGTCATGTGGAACACGCTCAAGCAAAGCTTCGCCGTCAGGGAGCTGTACATACAAGACCTGCGGCTCGAGTGGATCACCAGCATGGCGTTCGACACGCACGGCTTCTTGTGGATAATCACGTCGGCTTTCCGCAGCTTTCTCGACGGGTCGGAACCGAAAAAGCTCAACGTGAAAATATACAAAAGGTACTGCGGCACGACCGCGTTCGCGCTGCAGAACACTTTCGTCCCAATGAACACGACCAACTTGACGAATTCGGCGAGCAGAGCAGGCCCGTTGCTCGTGTCCGTTTTAGGCGCAATAATTGCGTTGCACGGAATTTTCAAAATTTGTTAAGTCCAATGTAAACTTAGGCTTAGATGTCATTCACTTGACATAAATAGAGCCCTGAGCTTCATATTATAGTAATAGAGCTTAGCAGTGAATTCAAGTACTGTAAATACAATTTTTTTTTTTTTTTCATAATGTGTAAACACTATAAAATGTAACAGTACCTAATTTTATATGTACTCAGGCATTACATTGTATCACTCAGGAATAAATTACAAATCTATTACACATTGTACTAAATTTAGTGTCTACTGTAAATTATAATTTTAATCATACGTTTAAATATGTGTGTGGTAAAGTTTGTTACCTGCATAACTAGCAAAATGTAATGAGCGAATTTGAAATTTTTAACAGCGTGCGTTATTAGCCGTACCCTGTCAAGCGGTTTTACCCGTAGACACTTTAATTTTTAGTTTAGTAAACATTCTTGTATGCTAACCCCGTTGTATTATTTACGCTGTGAACAAAAATAAGGATACATTGATGACCATTGAAATTATTTTTATTTTAATAATATATTATATTTTAAGCCAAGAACCCGCTTTGCCTTTGTCGTAAATTGAGTAGTAAAATTATATAAGTAACGCGTGTTAACACGGCTGTATTTTCCCAATGTAAATATGAATATTTTAAAAGGAACTAAGTACAATACATCATTGATTTTTTTTTTGATAATTAAACAGCTTATTATGTTTTCAACCTCGAGTGGAACGTTTCCGACCGAGAACAAGGTTACGCTAATGTTTACCTGTTGTCTACCTGTACTAACGTATTTAAGTAGAATACACAAAGAATATTAAATGTACGTCAACACTTACTGGCATGCAAATTAATTAATTTTAGTGAACCCGTATTATTAAGACACAATGTTTTAAACATAAAAACTACACCTTGAGTTGAGATAACACATAACAGACTTTAATTTGTTTATAGTAATAAATATATCTTATCAATAAAGTTTAAGTATTTTACCTGAAACGTTTTATGTGTAGGTAAGTTAACTATCATATTCAATGCCCGCCTCAACAAATTTCAATATAAAACTTTATGGTTCTTAAATTATATAATAGAAATTTTTATAGTTAAATGCATACAATGTATTATCACTAAAACAATAAATAACTCGACAAAACATTTCATTATACTCTAAAATTTACGAGTAATCACAAAAAAAAATTGTACTAGAATTAACTAGTAGTTTTCAGTGCCTAAACATCGTCTTGGCATTCACGAGATTGTTCTGAAATAGTTTTTTCACTAGTTTCCAGCTGCACGGTTACCGGTCCATCATTTACAATTTCAACTTCCATTTTACCGCCGAAAACGCCATCTTCAATCAAATAAAACACCATAAATTATCCAACACAGTTAAATTAGTCATTTTATCATATTTTTTTTAATTTTATCATCTCAATTTAAAGGTTAGTCAAGTTCTTACCTTTGATTTTTGTTTCATCGTAGGATTTCTTTAGAGATTCCAAGAAATACTGATAATTTTGTCGAGCGGCGTCACCAGGCATGGCATAATGAAAGTCTAGTTTATTTCCTTTCAGTTTATAGCACAATGTAAATTGACTAATAGATAATATTTCATAGCCCATGTCTACCACGCTCGAGTGCCACTTTTTTTCATCTTTATCAAACAGTCTTAACTTTAAAATCTTTTGTACCCTGTAGGAAAAATATTTGTATCAATTGTTCCATTTAACACAACCTAAATACATAGTATTTATCATTAGGTGTACTTTTAATTTTGCTATTACATATAATTAATATCACTTTGTTGATCGGATTTGTGCAAACCAACTAATAAACACAGGCCTTTGGTGATTGAATTTACTTCTTGGCCATCCACTGAAAATGATCAGTTAAAAACATTGTTATGCATTGCTGTAATGACGTGTAGATCTATATTTGAATAGGTGAAACACAAACCTGAGACTTTGGCTTTTAAAACCCGTTGAACGACTACCTTCATGCCGAAGAAATATAAAACAACTATTTAACCACGACTGAAGTTATTGTAAATAAACAATATAAGTATAACATACTTTTGCATAATCGATTATAAAATAATTTTAAAATTTCGTTTGTGCAGCATGAGAAAATAATGTTCTGTTATCACACAGTCGGCTTCTTTCAATTCTTATCACTTATTATCAGTGTTCACTTATCAATTATTAACCACATAGATATCAATCAATGGTTACCTCATAATATGATATGATGGCACAGAATAACCAGATGGGAAACTTTATGAAAAAATTACAAAAGATTTTTTTTATGATCCGCCCAAAGGCCAAAAAAGACTGCCATATTGTTTTTGATGCTGTAAATCACATTTAGGTAAATGGACTATAGATCATTCCAGGAAAAAGCGTTATAATTATACATAATCCGCAAAATTAAAATGTCCGGGGTGGTTATCAGTCCCGGCCTAGGTTTCCCTTCTGGTTATTCTGTGCTTACGTTGCCAGTGCACTATATAGTTATACTTTATAATAGCAATAATTATTATTTATATTAAGTACCGTGTTAATTAAAAAAATGTCCAAAATTATCTATTTAACAAACTATAATTGTACTAATTTGTATTGTGTCTGACGCCAATCAATATAATAAAAATGATCAATGTTTGATTAATTTTTGTATTCTCGTTTGTTGTACACATTTTTTCAATTATATAGCAAAAATTAATTCCATATTCTATTATTTTTACCTAGCAAATAATTATACCTACTATAAGCTGGTAAAAAACAATTCTGAAATGCCAAGTTTACATCATCTTTTTTATTATAAAAAAATTGTCACTTGAATATTTTTAATATTTATATTATGAATTCACGAGGTCTATCGTTTGTGTGTTATCTTAAAAATGTATTTCAAATTTAACTATTGCCTTGGACATTAGAAATTTGTTCTCTGGTTGTATAAGGGTCAGGTTCCATTCTTGTTCAAAGCTCTGTTATAAAGCGAGGGATCCAGGAAAAGGCCAAAGTACAGCTATATTTCTCACTGTGGACGACAACAACAGTTGACACTTGCCATTTTCAGAGAAAGGACACATAAATATTATGTCACACCGTGTCCTCCTAAACAATGGCCTCTAGTTATACAGGATTTTGTAAAAAGAAGGATCAACGACGGCTTGATCCGTAGTCAAAGGTCAGATTAGAGCTGTTATAAGGTTATGCACGTCAAAACGATAAAGAACTAATTTGGAATATTTTTACGGTTTCTAGTGGTCATAATTGAATTGAAATAATTTACACAGTAATATCGAGTGTCGTCACAAAAATCAATGGAATTGAGAAAAATATGCTTAAAATAAATCAATAGGCCGTTCAATAAAGCCATTGAGTATTGTGAAATGTATGTCACACACTAATTATATTGAACCAAATTTAAATTACAAAAAAACTTACAATATAAAAGATTATATATGAAAAATGTAAACTTTAAATTTTTCACCCCTTTTTTGGTAACAGTATAGGCCTGGTCGTAGGGGTGAATCCTGCGGTGGCGCTTTTTGGCACTTTGGCCGAAGCGCTTGCGCGCGTACCCCGCGCCGTCCAATCGTACCCGTCGCGTGGCCCTTTTTCCACTCGGGTTCGCGTACACCGCAACACGCCTATTGATCGACCACGGCGATATCGGCGCCCCCACTGGCGACCACATCGCCGTCGTCGTCGTCGTCGTCGTCTACCTGTGGAGTGCAGTGGACACAGGCCATTTATGCGGGTCATATCATACAAAAAGGTAATTAATGAGAATAATTATTTATAAACGCGGGTTTGTCGAGAAAATAAAAAAAACGTCTGCAAAGTGAAACAAAACCGCCGTGTACGTACAAACCCACGTCGGGGCTTTGTACAACAATATGACAACAGCTATGTGTGTATTGTGTACTCGTCAAAATAATATATGATAACCGACCCCCATATGGGCGTGTATTATACTTACCCGCGTTGTTCGGACTCGATGATATTACCAATTGTTTAATATGTATTTTTCTATTGTTTGTTGTGCACCGCAGGCTTACGAAAAACTTCACTATTATGGCGACGAACGTTATTACAGTACTGTGTATAACATTGGTGCCCGTCTGCGTCATCGCGTATGGCAAGTTCTCCGCAAGTACAAAAGTGAGTAAACCAATAGATTATGAGAAAGTGAGAGAGAATTTGAGAGAATTTGACTCAAGTCGGTGGTCAGTGTAAATTTACTCTTCTCAATATCGTCACTGAAGGAGAAAAACTGTCCATTCGAACGAGTAAAGGCAATCAAATAGTGTAATTAATAAGATATCAATTGACATGTTTGTTTGTTTATTATGGTTATAAATTTGGACCGGAAAATGTCGTTTTTACTTTTTCTCACCTTAAAAAAAAACTAAATCAAATCTTCTGAAACTTAACAAACTCTCATTTTTGTCAGAGGTCAAGTCTAAGCATATGCGTCTTAGCCCATTTTGTACCAAAATTGTACATCTATATAACGACACTACCAGGCGCGTATCTGGAAATAATGTATGGGTGAGGGGAAGGGCTATTCTCACAGGGTTATTCTGTATAATACCTACCAGCAGCTATGGGGTGGAAACTTTTTCTTTGTTTCGCTTTTTTTTTTTTGTATAGTTTTAGGACTCTTGAGGTCTGAAAATAGATCTAGAATGGAGCTCTATTTATACAATTTTCTCAAAAAATGTACAGTCAACCTTTTTTTTATGTTAAGGAAAAATGGACACTTTGAAAGTGATCACTTTCAGCGTCAATGTTGGGCAAATTGTAATCTGATTAATGATTACGATAAATAATTGCAATCAATAATCATAGTGTCAGATTAATGTAATCATAATCATAATCATAATCATGTATAGGTATGATTACGTCTGTAATCAAGTAATAATTGTTATCATTACAATTGTAATCGTGAAAAGTTTAATGATTATATTTTTTTTTACAGCCTCAGGCTCAGTGGTGTACCTAGGGGGGAGGGGGCTTAGCTCGAATATCAGTTAAATTTGAATTTTTTTGTCGTTTTGAAAATTGAAAAGTAAATGAACGTTATTGAAACTCAAAATGTTTTTTTTCAAGTAATACTGTTTTAATTATGAAAATTCAACAATTAATAGTAATGACGTGTATAACGTGGAGTAACCTACGTCATCTTTTTTGTTTTTTTTTTTTTGTTTTCAGGACTCTGAGTACATGCGAACTAAACTGCTGGAAAACGTCATTGACCAATTAGAAAAAGACATCGCCAAATCGGAAATAGACAACAAATACGTTCAGTTCGGCCGGATGAAGACAACGGAGGAACAAGGCCCTTTGCACACCGCAGACTACGAAGAAGACGAAGTCGACGACACCAACATTGTGCCTTCGATCCGGGACAACGAATACTTACAACACAGTTCTTTGTGGGGAGCTCACTACGTTAGCGGTGAGTGGAACGACAATTTTTTTTGTAAACATATACCTATTTGATGGTACCTGACTAGGTGTTTTTTCAAATTTCAGGCGGCGCGGGCGAAGGAGTTCAGACCTTGAACCCCGACAACCCGATTAAGAACAGGAACGAAGTCAAGACAGATTCCACGTTGCCTGCATACTGTAACCCGCCCAATCCATGTCCAGTAGGTTATACAGGTACCGGTTGTATTATTTGACATATTTTTCACGTCTTAGCTCTGGCACACATAACCCAGACAAGTGTTAATAACGGAAAATTTGATACGCTCTTATCTGATAAGAGATAAGAGATGGGGTTGGGGGTGGCAATGGCGTTGGGGGCATATATGTTGTATTCACAACGGGGGGTGGCTGCTACAGTAGTTCTTTTAATGTGTTGCAAAAAGTAGGACTAAGGTCAGGCTGCCCAAGATAGAAGAAAATAATTATCGTTCAATATGTTGTGGTGATAAGATATCAATGATAACAGTATTTCGAAAAAAAATATTGTTTTTAAATTCGATAAAAAATATTGAATTTAATATTATTAATTTCTATATAAGTTTTAGCTATTTATTTGTATTAATTAACAACAATGCCTAGTTGTTTTATTTGTTCGACAATAAAGAATTGATGTGGCCCTTTATGTGGTCATACTGGTTTTAGTCCTACTTTTTACTTCGCTCTTGCATACAAGCTAGCATATTATGTTACTTCATCTCTTTATATTATTACTCTATGATTCACAACGGTCCGTCTATAACTAAAAATAAATTCAATAATTTAAGAGGTCGTATTCCTGTGGATTTTTTCAGGCCAGATATTAAGAAAACACTAAAATATTAGCCAGAAACTTGATATGTTTACTAGCAACCTTAGCACATTGGTGCGCCAAAAATTAAACAAACTCATCCCTTCCCGTTATGATTAGATAGAAACACCAAAAAAAAAAAAAATGACTAAAGCATGAATCAGGGGATATCTAAAAAATGTAACCTTTATAGCTAGAAAAACTCAAATGTTTTTTCCACCTTTAAATTAGTCGGCTAATATTTAAAAAAAAAACCTCTACCGGATGAATTTTCGGTCAAATATTGCCTAATTTTTGCCCCTTAATAAATAGCGCTTTCCCCCCCCCCATACTTTTAAAAATACATATTTTTGAAAAAAACATTAATTCTAAGTAATACACAATAATATAGATCTGGGATCCCCTCCCCCACCCACCGTTCTGGATTTTTTTTTGAAAGATTTATTTATCGATGAAAAACATATTACACGTTGCTTTTGCAGAGGAAGACGGTTGCATAACCGACTTTGAAAATACAGCGGCCTTTAGCCGTGACTATCAGGAATCACAGGAATGCATGTGCGATTCGGAACACATGTTCGATTGCGGGAAGTCAAACGCAGCCAACAAAAACAATTTGGACGTAGACGAATTGGTTAGGAAGTTTCAAGTAATAATAACATTGGCCAATGTCTTGTAATGTTAATAAACAAATTAATTTTGTTTTTAATTTTCCCCCCAAAGGTGGAAGACGAACATAAAAATTTGGTAGCGAAAAAATTCCACGTGAAAAAGGTGAGTTAAAACGATAAAACCACCGTACACATTATACACAATATAAACCGTAACCGCTATGTAGAAAAATATAATAACGCAATGATTGTTTGTGTTGATTAAGGCTTTCAATCCGTACTTGCAAGGAGAATTTCTTCCAGTAGCGGCCAAAAAGGGAATCAACATTGGATTTTAATCGATCGTCTCGGCACCTGACAAATTAATAATAATAAAAATCATTCTCCAATAGATAATTTCAAAATTAATATTAAAACAGTTATAATCCATCTCGGACATAAATATCGTTTAAATAGTTTTGATCCACAACAATTAAAATTTTTCTCATTAAATCGATACGATTTATTAAAGTTTTCTTGTTTTGTGTCAAGTACAAAAAAATCTAAATATATTTATTTTACAAAAAATTACAATTTAACACACAATGCGTATGAATATTTCAGCCGATGTGGGAGTTGGGAATGGGTGATTTTGTGCCTTTTGTAAAATATACATATTATTAAATATTATATTATAATAAAACGGCTGTATTGCATTTCATCATAATAATATGTGTTCCGAGTTAACAACATGATTTAAACAGAGCAATAATTAGTACACTTAAGTTACTATAATATAAATCATATATAAAAAATAAATTACATAATATAATATGACGTTGCATTAAAAACTAGAAAAATATTTTTTCAACCGATTCAAAATTTCTCTGGAGTTGTAGTGGTCGGGGTATATTTCCAGCGATTTCTTCACCATGGCGTAACTCGATTGGTGATCACCTTCCTGAAAATTACCATTATTTTAAATAGCGATCGTATCTCGTTATAACTTCTTCGTAACACTATTGTCTACCATCATCGTTAATTTCGTACGTAATAAGTTTTTTTTTTAAGAAGAAATCGAATGAATGCTATTTAATACCTCTTCGGCCAGCAAGGCTTTGTTATAGTACGGTTCGTAAAGATGGTCTTCGGCTGCTATGGCCGAGCTCAACAGCGATTCGGTTTTGGATGTGTCGTTTTTTTGCCACTGCAGCACGGCGAGGTTGTTGAGAGCTGCAGCGTGAGAGCTATTCACGGACAACGCCAAATGCAAACTGTGTTCGGCTACGTCCAAATCTCCAAACCCCTATAATAATAATAGTGCACCGATAAGATTTGCAATTTACGTGATGTGAAATCGGATAAATCGGATATACGCACTATGGCTATGTGACTAATATTGTACCACACGTCTGCTGCCTCGTCGTCGGACGCAAGTCTCAGAGCGTTTTCAAAGCATACAATGACCACATCAAATTGTTGAGCGTAAAAAGAACACAGGCCCAAGTTGTTAAACAGTTCGGCGTTGTACAACCCCATTTGAAGCAATCTCCTAAAATCAGCAAAGATTTTCATTAAAAAAAATATGACAACACTTGTAAAAAATAAAATGGTAGGTATATAGTACCTATAATATCTCAGCGACACTTCGGGTTGATCTGAATAAAAGTGATGTAGTCCTATACAAGCAATAGACTCCATATCTGTAGCATCTAAATCTAGGGTTTCTCTGTAGTATTTCACCGACATTGGTATATTATTTAATCCTTCGAATATTCTACAAACAAAAAAAAACAATGATTTCAGTTCAAGAAATTTAAATATTATTATACTACATAAACAATACAATCGATAATATTAAAACGGAAACAAAATTCGTGACGGTATGACGTGAAGAGCTCAACTAAATTGCACTTATAACAACATTAATATCAAGTGCGATTCTAATAAACAGTGAATATTTCCAAAAAAATAAAGCGACACAATTATTTGTTTTGTAATTTAATCAAAAGTAAAGGTGATCATTATCCAAACGTGGTGTGAAAAATCAAATACGCTTTTAGTAGGAGACAAGTTTTTATTATACCGAGCCATTTCCATAAGTAGAGTAACTTCCTGCGGAAACCAAGTTAACGCTCGCTGACAAATGTCCAAAGAGTTTAAAGGTTGATCAAGTCGAATAAACAATCGCGATAGGCGCAAAAACAGTTCAATATTAGACCCGTGTTGTAATGCAGATCGAAATTGTAATTCGCCGTCCCTCAATAAACCGAGAACAACATAACATTTACCTAATTGTACTTTCCACCAAGGATCCTCAAAGTTCGAGCACTTTGTCGCTACCACAGCAAAATCCAGTGCCTGAATACGACCAACGAAGATCATATTATTGTTATATGTTATTTTATAAAATTATTATATATCGTAATATTCTTACATTTCTAATGTCGTTTTGTTGATAATATATATAGTTGAATAGGAATTTCGATAACTGCTTATCAGACGCATATTTAGAAAAATTCAAACGTGATATATTGATGAAAGGCCCGTCCGTTTGAGACACAATGGATGCCGTTCCAAGACGTACATTTCTGGCCGATTGAGAAGTCAGAGGTCTCGAAGTACCAACAGTGCGTGGGGTTTTTAAGGCCTTTTGTAAATCTTTTCCAGCAGCGGATGAAGTAGAAGGGCGAACTACACCACTCAATGGTCGACCGCCCATTGTTCTTGGTCTAAACACATAGATATTATTACGATTAAATAATAACTGTAACTGCTTGATAGTCTATAAATAATTTATTACCTCTGATTACTAGTGTTGGGCGCTGTTCTCAGCGATGTACCGACCCTAGCATTTTCAGCAATAGCGTCAGAATTAAAATAGGAATCGGCGATTCCTTCTTCTTCCATTTCTATATCATCTACAGATACTTGCTCAGTTAAGGCACGCATTTTTAGAGCCCAAGTAGCCTATACACAAGAGTGGAGTTATAAAATTATTATCAATTTATTATGAATAGGTAGCTTATTTTGAAACTATCAGTAGATAAAAATTGTACTCGTAACGACAATAATGATGTGAATTTATTGTTACTCTTTTAAGAATAGGTTTTAATCACGAATTGTAAAAAGAAACTCAACACATTTGAATTTTTTCCACTAAATAAATAAATTACATAATTTTTTAAAATAAAATTGCTCGTTTCATAACAAAATTTGTAAATTTAATATAAAATATGTATAATTTGATGTCGATGAGTAGAAATGCAGTGTTTATTATAATATTTACTTAGTATAATGAAATACTGGTTTTGTTCAATTATACGAGTAAACAACATATTATAATAGAAATTTTATAGAATGATTTTGTGAACAATAACTAGATTTTATACAAGGTCATTTGTGAAAAGGGCCGTTTAACTAAATCATAAATAACATACAGAAGCAATACTCACTTCATCGTAGGGATTTTTCAATAATATATTGGTACAATTTTCAATGCATTTTTCATAATTATGTTTTCGCAAATTTTGTATAGCTTCATAAAACGGATCTAAAGATTTGATGACGGCGTTGTCCATAACAATTAATTGATTAAATCTTTTCAAATAATATACTTCAAAAATATATTAATTGTAGCAAATCGAGTGTCGAATAATACTCGAAGGTTTCAATAATCCTGTTATTGTTTTTCTTCAAGTTATGACGTATAACTTTAGAGATTTTAGGCAAATCACAGAAAACATAATATTATTATCCTAATATCGCACATTTCCACTGATAGTTGATACTAACTTCAGAAGACAGAATTCCAAGTCGGTACCTGACCAAAATGAAATAATATATAAATTAAAAAAATTGCAATTATTATCGTTGTTCAACATTTGAACCGAGACGGATTGATTCCACATTGATTTAAACAAAATATATTTAATTGCCATCAATTTTTAAAACAACAACAAACGAAAATTCAATTTGAAAGTGGACCAAAGACGTTGTAAGTGCATTGTATTGTAGAACGTCCTTGGCCTATTTAAGAGATAACATGATTTTAAAATTCAAAATGGCGACGGAGATTAATGACAATTATCGAGAACGGAACAGCGAAATAAATTATTTTTATTATTTTAATTATTTAATATTAATTAAAATATTTTTTATAAGTGTTCAAATTTTCTAATCACGTTCGTAAGTTTGTATTTAATAATATACTAGTGTGTTTTCATCAGAGCTATTTTTTTTTTGTTAATTATTTTTCAGCAGCATCAACAAAATTTGAGAACTCGAGTGATTGTACACACACTGATAAGCCAATAAAAATGTGTTAGATTTAATTTGCGTTCAAAGTTGAACAACAAATAATGATTAAAGTTCTGCTTCACCGTCAGAGTGGTATAGAAATTAGGTAGCCACTGTAACGAATGCCTCCGGCATTGGCGTCCATGGAACACCTTGGCCCAGGTTTTGTCAACACTAACTTACGCAACCCCTACTCACCGTCAAGTTCAAAATTTCACAGCCCGAACACAACGTATGTGAATACCTCTTCATTTTATCCAAATAAATATGTTCCACAGCAAGCGGCTAATCGGCTCTTGTGGACGGCGATTTATAATTATGAAGCTCAAGGTGAAGACGAATTAAGCTTGAAACGAGGTGATATTGTAGAAGTACTTTCAACCGATGCTAAGATATCAGGGGACGAAGGATGGTGGACAGGTAAACTAGGTGCCAAGGTAGGCATATTCCCAGCAAATTTTGTGACTGAAAAAATTATACTGGAAAATGTGTCTACTGTCGTTGAGAATGTCCATATTACTGAAATTGACTTCAGTGAACTCGAACTTGAGGAAGTAATTGGGGTTGGTGGCTTTGGAAAAGTTTATCGTGGCTATTGGAACAACAAAGAAGTCGCCGTAAAAGCTGCCCGTCAAGATCCTGATGAAGATATTAGTGAAACAGTGAAGAATGTCAAGCACGAAGCTAATCTTTTTTGGTTATTGGAACATGAAAATATCGTATCCATGTTAGGCGTATGCCTGCAAGTGCCAAATTTATGTTTAGTTATGGAATACGCAAGAGGAGGCTCGTTGAATCGTGTATTAATGGGAAGAAAGATACGGCCTGACGTGTTGGTTGATTGGGCTATTCAAATAGCTAGAGGAATGAACTATCTACATAATGGTGCTCCAATATCTTTGATTCATCGAGATTTAAAATCATCAAATGGTAAGATTTAAAATTAGAATTAAGCGATCTATTATCTAAAAAATATAATATAAAAATGCATAAAAAAATTTAAATACATAAAAATCATTGTAAATGTTAAACATTAAGTGAAATTTTGTTTTATTTTTAAGTTTCACTTAACGTTAAACATTTATACTTATTATTTTTAATTATTTAAATTCTTCTTGTGTGTGTTTGTTTGATTTGTGCCAATTTTAATCATTTTGTTAATGATACTAATGAATGTAATTTTGTTAACATTTTTATATTATATTTCTAAGGTGAAGATAAACATGTAATTTGTTTCTTAGTTTTAAGATTATCAAGTCAACAGTTGGATTATCGATAGGTTACGTGGCAAAAGGGTCCACAAGAGACACTTTGGGTCAAAGGACATGGCTTCATGCGCATGCGCAAAAACAACTGTGGCCATCATTTTAACTAACAATTAAAATTTTGAGTTTTCAGTAAAATGCTTTTTTTTGCTCAAACAATAGAGTCTAGAGGACAATTTTGTTTTCACGTTTCGTGTCTTTAATTTCCAATTTCGGCTCAGACAGTATAGATTTGGCGGTCTAAACAACACTGTTAGGATTGATTGGTTAATAATATATTATACAATATTAGGTTTTATTCAGTTTTTCTCGGGAAAACTACGAAAAATGTCGCTTAGACCCTTTTGTCGTGTAACCATCGATAACGTAATATCATCTACTGTCGTAGCACCACAATATATTAAATACATGCACGTTTTAATACAAATTTTGTATCCATTTTTACAGTTCAATAAAAAAAATATAAATAGTATAGACCTACTCTGTCATAAAATCATCATCATAGAAATCTGTATAAGTTTGATAGTATTTTCATAGTGTGTTATTTTTATTTTCAGTACTACTCAACGAACCGATTGAAAATAATGATTTTCAATTTAAAACGTTAAAAATCACCGATTTCGGCCTGGCGAGAGAAGTGTATAAAACAACTAATATGTCGGCTGCTGGTACATATGCTTGGATGGCTCCTGAAGTTATAAAAACGTCAACTTTTTCTAAAGCTAGCGATGTCTGGAGGTAAGTTTGAATCATTATTTCGTTAAACTGTAACACACATTGTTTGTATTCAATTAGATAGATTAAATTTTAGTAGAAATACGTACATATCATTGTTATTATTTTCAATGGTGTGCTTCTTATCGAACATGTTTTAAAAACCTATTTAAAATTTTTCATCGTTTTTCATTAGTTACGGTGTCTTACTCTGGGAATTGCTTACTGGCGAAACACCTTATAAAGGAATTGATGCACTGGCTGTGGCGTATGGAGTTGCGGTTAACAAACTTACACTTCCGATACCGTCTACTTGTCCACAACCTTTTAGAGAACTAATGGAAGGTATGTTCCTTGACCGCTTGTTGTTGTATTCTTCCCTCGCAGTGTATTTTAACATTTTTATGCAATATACTTGCTTTTATTTTTATTTTTTCAGCTTGTTGGGATTCTGACTCCCACAGGAGACCGTGTTTCGAAGACATTCTAAAATCGTTAGACGATATTGTACACTCGGCTTTTACCCAAGCGCCTCACGAGTCTTTTCATACATTACAAGACGTGTGGAAAGTCGAAATCGAAGAAGTACTAAATGATTTGCGAATGAAAGAAAAGGTAATTGATTACACGTTTGACTTAAACAATATCACTACGACTAACCGCTTTGCTAAATTTAATAAATCAAATTACGTGTTTTTTTTTTAAATGCTTTCATTAAGGCTTTTGATTCTAAAGAAGAAGTAAGTCGATGTAAAAACTATAGTCAAAACGTTCGAACTGTGTATTAATTTATTGCTGGCTTATCGTTAGGAACTGAGATGCCGTGAGGAAGAATTGACTCGTGCTCAAGTACAGCAACAAATCGCCGAAAAACACTTAAAACAAAGAGAACGTGACTTGGAGGCACGCGAAATGGAACTACTTAAATGGGAATTGAATATTATTATGCAGCAGCAACAGGCCTCACCGATACCGACTCCGAACAAACGGCGAGGCCATTTTAAACAATCCAGGTTGTTGAAAATGTTAACCAAATCAAACCAATTGCCCATTAGCTCACCGTCTGGTAAATACCCTTCTTCTGAATACGTTTAAATTAAAGAAAAAAAAAAGATTAATGTCGTATTGTTGTTTATCGCTATTTTTCTTGTTTTTTTGCCCACTAGATTTTCGACATACAATAACCGTACAACACACTGGGGATAGAAAAAATTGCGATACCTCTGGCCCTAACAGTCCGCCGGGGTCTCCAAACACTCGTAGACTGAGAGCTTTTGTTCGTAAGTAGCAAACTTCTTGCTTTGTATGACCTTATTATATAATATTTATTACGAGTAGTTTGAAGTCGTTACTTATTAGTAATAGTAATATTTATAGGAGTTGTTGGTCCGAATATTTTGCGTTTTAGTTTTAGATCAAAACTGTATCGTAGTGCGTTTTGTAGGTTTACACATTTTTTCTTTTTTTCTTTGGATGTCTTGTTCGTATTAATTGCATTTTTAAACTTTTTTAGGAATAATTATTTATGGAAGTAAGGTGTAATAATAGATTTGAAGGAGTTCAATTTTTAAAAAAAAATTTGCACCGTTTATTTGACTTGTTTTTTTTTTTTATAAAATTAAAAACTGCACTATTATAGTTTATATGGTTATAGCTTATAGGGTTTTTTTTTTTTTTTTTATAATATACTAGATGCGTCAAATGTGTTTAGCAAAACCATTTAAGTGATGAGAACGTGCAGATTTTATTAGTGAAAAATTATCTGAATTTTTAATTTTATAAGACATAAACATATCTCAACTTTGAGAATACTATTAAAAATATACAATTTTTATTGGCAGTCCTCTAGAAAAATCGGCCGGTTTCAGCTGCCAAACAACAAACATCGTTTATCCAAGCCGATGTGTCGTTTTTCTTTTGGTAAATTGAATATAATTTTTTTATATGATTATTGGACATGAATTAAAAAACTGAATGTATCTGGATAATATAATATTCTGCTTTCAGCTCCATCCCTAAGCAGTAGTCATTAAATAATAGTTAATAAACATAATTTTTTTTTTCTTTTAGTAGTATTTTTTGCAAATTAATTAAAACGCATCTGTGTATGAGTATTTTTTTTTTTTTTTAAATTAATACTTTATATTGCACAGTAAAATTTAACTACAATAATATGATCTAAAAATGTAACGGACAACAAGTCAACGCATTAATGTTGAATTGTACGTATTGCAATATTGCAGGTTTACTGAATTTTTGCAACTGATGGTGGTACAGTTTAATTTTAAATATTTGGCAAATAAATCTGAGTAGTTGATAAGATTGGCAAGTACGATTAACGCAATTGAAAATTAATCGGCTGTTTTAAATTATTTGATTTCGAAGATATGCACATACATATACTGTCATGTAGGCCGTCGACTGTATGTCTGGACGCGTCTGTCGAAAGGTACGCTCATTATGATCCATCTGTTATGTATGTGTTCCGGACTACGTGTATACTTAGGTGACGGTCGATAAAGTGATCTGTGATTGTTGTAATTAATTTGTATATGAATTTCATTCGGACGTTATCAATAGTATTCGAACATGTGTTATACTTATATGTATATATTGTTTGTTTTTTTTATGTTCGATACTAGTCTTTGTCGATTTTATTCTATGTGTATTTTTTCCAACAAAATTTCTCGTTAAATCTGTTTTCCGATAATAATTGTTGTCGGTGTCGAGAAATATTATGTTTGTTGTATAAAACTATAATCTGCATTTGTGTCCTTTTGTGCTGAATTGCTTGCAGTGCCCGCCGACGGAGTCAAAGGCAAGACATGGGGTCCAAGTACGTTCCACCAACGCGAACGCGTTCACATCGTATGCGGTAGCCCGTCGTATCCGTCATCGCCGGCTACGTCGACCAACAAGGGCTGGTCCAGGTCGGCGCCCGACCTGGAAAAGCATCCGGTGTCTGTGCGTGCCAACTTTGCCGCGTTACAAGAAATAGGTACCCACGGCCAAGACAATGCTGACGACGAGACCATAAGTCTATAATAATCATTTTTTTTTTGCATCCCAAAAACATACTATTTTTTAACTTTTTAACCACATTACACAAATCATTTCTCGGTGGTGGAGTACAAAAAAATAATAAAACAAATATTTCATATATATATATATATATATATATATATATATATATATAAAAATTAAAAAAAACTACGGTTCTGGTATTATAATAAGGTATTTAATGATTTCTCAAAGATTTAATTATTAATATACATTTAATTATGAATTTGTTACGATTTTTTTTCCCAACAAAATTTTTAGCTTATTATTCACGTGCTTTGAAAAGCATCGCTTGACTGTTGATTTGTTTATTATTATTTTTTGTTTAAAAAAAAAAAAGCGCACATTCCAATTTACTACGCTACATGAAAGTTTATTCTGTATGTCTTTAGACTTAAGCCTATGGCTGTTTAATTATTATTATTATTATTATATTATTTTATTTTTATTATTATTATTATTATTATTATTATTACTATTATTATTATTATTACTATTATTGATATTATTTTATTTTTTAACTTGTACCAATTTACCGTAAACGTTAGGCATATGTGCCGCTATGAACACACATTTTTCTCACTTTTACTAGTGTTGTTTATTCTAAATAATATCTTAATATACAGTATATAAATGATAGTGTTTTCTCTTTCTAGAATTAAGAATACATTTTTTTATTATTTAAATTTTTAATGCGTTCAAATTATCTACGGTTAGTGTTTAATATATATACATATTTATAGTTGTTGTTTAGATTGCCGTTGTGTTTGATTTATACTAGGAATATTCAAATAAACAAAGAAAACTGTTGAGCGAGTAAAAATGTTTAGAAAACGATATTTTTTAAAATAATTTTAATAAAATTATAATATAATTAGATAATTGCGCATTCGTTGATTTTTGGTAAGTATGTAACGACATATATAATTTTGTTTTATAATCTATCCTAATTTAGTTAGACCTAATCACACTACATTAATTTGAGCTTAGTAGATTTTTGTGCATGTGTATTTTGTTGGCTTTTTAGTCATAAAAATTAAATTAATTCTAAGCATGAGTAGAAAATAGAAATTTACTTTTAATAACAATTTAATAACGTCGGTGTACACCTAAAACCTGTATTTTAATTAAACGGCTAATACGTAATATACTTTTTTTGTTTATTTAACTTAATTAACACTCGAGAGTATGCGATAGTCTTATATATATATATTAGTCTTCTAATAAGAAATGTGTTACAGTTTTTTTTTTCTTCAAATAACACACTTTTACTCCGGTAATAATAATTTCATCGATTAATCCGGCTAGGGATTTTAAACTTAAAAAAAAAAATATCGTTTAAAATGTATCGTCTCAACTATTGACCACATCTTACCATATAGTAGTATTAAGTATATATTAATTAATAAATATTTTTTTTTCATTCGTAGAGTACAACGGACCGCCGATGACAGGCAATTGGGTGAATGACGATTCGACCAACACTTTGTGGAATAACAATTGTGCGGAAACTGATGAATTACAGTCGACGGGAACACCGTCTAAGACCAGTGCTTCGACCAAGACTTCGCTCGTGGAGAACGTGCTGCACAAAGCCGGATCTCTGTTGGCCAGCTTGGTATTGGGCGTTGACATCAAGACCCGCTCGTCGGTTTCTTCGCCGCCTTCGAGGTAAACTGATTTTCAACACTAGTAGCTATATTAAATTGAATTTAATCGTAAACGTTTGTTTCGTTGCAGTCGCAACGTATCCGACCATTGGCCGCCCGACACTGGATCCCGTATGACACAGTGTCCAGCGTCAACCGATTATTATGAACGTAGCCGAAGTCATTGTATGTTTTTTTTAAATGGAGTATATTAATTGTAAAAACAATTTAGTATTTCAATTATAAAATATGCTCTTTTTTTTTTCAATTTTAGCTCATAAACACAACACGTATCACGGACCGACCAGGCATTTCCGTGTACCTCTGTCGCAAAGTTTGGACGCCAAGCCGTTACGGTTTACCGATAGTCCTCAACATCGGTCGAGTCGATCGAGGAAAAAACATCACAGGTCTTCGCCTAAAAAAAAACACAACGCCGCTAGCACCGATAACAACGATGTATGTACAGTGTTGTCGAATCGCTTCATGAAAGAAACGGCACAGAGGTGTCTTTGCTTGCAAAAAACCCCCCCAAATTTTCACCCCAGGGTCTCTGTTCTTGCATGAAGCATTTTATTTCTCCCTGTGTCTTATACATTCACACGTTATTTGGTTTCAGGCTTCTCGTTGTCCAGCGTTTACCGATCATATTAAAAAGACAGATTTCATTTCCCCCACAAGTGAGTAAAACTATGTTTTACAAAAATCATATTTAATAATATAATATATATATATATATTAGGGTGTACCAAAACAATTTTTTTTTTTGTTTTTTTTTGTTCTTCTCTTGACATTATGCTCCTTGGAGTAAAATAATATTTTCCTATTTTTTTCAGATTTTTAAAATTAATTTTAGAGGTTGCAAGCATCAGTTTTCTAAAAAAAAATGTTTTTCAGTTTTTAATTTTTTATGGTATAAATATAAATTTTAAACAAATGTTGCTTGTATACAAAATCATCATTAGAAAAAGAGGAATAAACCTGTATGTTTTTTTTTTTTACAAAAAAAACTACTATCCAACTAATTTAGTCCTTAGAATTTGAAATTTGCGAAAACATTGATATATATATACCCTAATAGTACCCTAAAATATTTTTTTTAGGGGTATAAAATATTTTTAACTTTTTCCTCATTAAGTTGCAAAGAATTCCGATATACTTACATAACACATTATTCTAACAATAGATCAGAAAAAAATGTATTAAAAAAAAAACAAAAAACAAGTTTGAATACTGTTACTTAACAAATATATATATTTTTTAGTTCATAGTTTTTACAAGTAATTAACAAAAAACAATATTATTTTATAAAATAAAATAAAAATATTTATATAGAAATACATAAATTGTAAATTGTATAAAAACAAAAAAAACAAGACTTCATAATACACTCTTTTGGCATTATGATTGCACAGCGGTCAGCTATTATATATTATATAAGTATATTTATTATATCAATATGATTATATATATATATATATATAAATAATATAATGGCCTTTGCTGCCGAGGGTAATAATAATAAAAAAAAAATATATGTATATTCAAAACTTGTTTTTTTGATTTTTTTTTAAATTAATTTTTTTCTGATTTATTGTTAGAATAATGTGTTATGTAAGTATATCGAAATTCTTTGCAACTAAATGAGGAATAAGTTAAAAATATTTTATACCAATATAAAAAATTTTTAGGGTACTATTAGAGGTATCAATGTTTTCGCAAATTTTACATTCTAAGGCCTAAATTAGTTGGATAGTAGTTTTTTTTGTAAAAAAAAAAAAATATTGGTTTATTCCTCTTTTTCTAATGATGATTTTGTATACAAGCAACATTTGTTTAAAATTTATATTTATACCATAAAAAAATTAAAATCTGAAAAACATTTTTTTTTTGGAAAATTGATGCTCGCGTAACCTCTAAAAATAATTTTAAAAATCTGAAAAAATAGGGAAATATTATTTTACCCCAAGGAACATAATGTCAAGAGAAGAACAAAAAAAAACAAATTTTTTTTTGGTACACCCTAATATGTATGTTTATTGATATTTTATTATTTGACATAAGTTTATGATGATGAAATGTTAAAATTGAAAATTTGTTATTTCAAGGATATCGTCAGTTATCGAACGATAGAGGATACGATCACAGTTATGAGTACGATAAAAGAACATTGTACGCTTACGACAATCCCAGTGCTCACAACGACGGTGGCGGTTTACATTCGTTTCAACCAGGAAGCCGTCATCAGTATAAATACGGAGGTAGAAATCCTACGTTCATATTGGAACCCGAGGAATGTTATCAGACAAACGTGACGGCCACGTCGTTGTCGTTACCGTATTTGAGACGTGCCGGTGATTATTCCAGTTATTTCTCACCGGACAACCCCCCTAGTGTACGGTTGGAACGGCCAAACACGTTAGAGGTATTATTATCACGCGTAGTAGTACTAATGCATTTGAAGTAGTGCGTTCGTTTTGTTTTGATTAATTATTTGAATTGTTAAGAATATGTTGTATTTATTATCGTTTAGCCGAGCAGTACTCCGTCGAGACTGAGGTCGAGCCTTAAGAAAACCTTATACGGCAGTCGTCAGACCAACGCCGGATCGTCGAGCCCGGGTGAGCGTCGACAAAATATTAATAACACGGACAACTTGAAAACAAAATATGTCACCGATAATTATTGTTGTTACGATATACTTTGTACACAGTGTCGCCGACCAATCTAACGCCGCCGGACAGTTTGACTAGCGACGACAGCAGTTACATGTCGGCCAGGGATAGTTCAGCGTCAACGTCTACGGCCAGAGTGAGGTTTTCGCCGATCACGCTTCTCGACCTGCCCACGCAAGGACAACGCCAAGATTCCACCGTACCCCTAAAAGCATCGCCGTCCAGGCGGCCGTCGGTAACGGAATTTCTCACTTGAGAAAATGTGAGAACTTTTATCAGTATTTTATATATATATATATGTATTTTTATATAGCTCAATTGTGAAAAACATAGACCTTAAGGACATTTATTATTTTTTAATTATATAAGAAATCCCATATTTTATTATTACACGTTTAATCGCATCGAATATTTTGAAAGTATAAATTTTTACCGCGGAGTGAGGTAAACTCACTCGGTTTCCGTATATATGTGATAATTAGTAAATTATTAAGATTAAAGTGACCAAAATTAGTATTTTTTTATTTAAAAATAATTAATATTTTTTACATATTATATATACATACATATATTATATATTTTTCGGTTGCCATACATTGTATTTACTATTTTTTTTTTTTAAATAACTCCCAAAAGACTTAGTATGATAATTTTGTATCGTTTAATGTTAATATAATATTATAGTATATATTTTTCTTATTTAACTCGACATTAAATTATATTCTAAATTTTTGTTTTAAACACGTTGTTTGTTATCGTCTTAAAATATAATATTATAGCTTTAGTATGTGAAATATTAAAGATGACATAAAAATATGTATTTTTTTATTTTTATTGTCGACATAAAACGGCTTTTTATTGTAATTACAATTATTGTTGTAGCTATTTTTTTTGTAACTGCCAAGTCTCGTTTCTTCTTAGACGATGTCGAAGGCGCTTTGTTGACAATCATTTTATACTTTTGCACGTAACAACAGCGATGTATGAATTTATTTTTTACGCTCAAAATAAATGATTAAGTGAAAAACACAGCTTGTTTACTTTTGAAATTAAAAGCTAAAAAGTCATCTTTGTTTTTTTTTTTAACAGAATAACCTTTTGAAATTTTTGAGTAACCGTGTTAACTGTTCACACTCTTTGAACCGTTCTGGCTTATTTACAATTATTAGATTTTACAGCAAAACGGACATCGATGAATTGACGCATCGACGAAAATAATAGTCACAAAAATTAATAATATTTTTTTTCTATATTTTTTATTCGGTTTATTTTAACACTTATGATATAATGAATAATTAATTGTGTATAATTATTATAATTCAGACAATAAAAGAAAAAATAAATAACTACCTACCTAATGGATACACGCACTAATACAACACACACACAGAATTACAAAAAAATACTTCCGTACACATAATAATATTATATTATTTTATATAGCAATAGAGAGATTTATATAAATATATACACACATAATATGAAGTATATAGTAATATAATAATTGTACAAATATCGTTTTGACATCATTAGCTATATGAATAATAATAAATTATATCGGTATTTAAGTGAATGGCGCTTAAATGCACGCCTGTTCGTTTTTTTTTTTTTTAACAATTGGACTAATTGTGTAATTTACAAAAAAAAAAAGTATATACAAATAAAAATATAACTAATAATTAAACCAGACTTTTTTTTTAAATAAAACATTTTTTTTTTTTTTCATTTTTATTTGATCGTAATAATACTTAATAAAAAAAAATACATATATTTACACACCTACCTAATTAATATACAATATTAATAATATTATAAAAAAAACTGGCTTTTATTTCAAAAGGAGGAGGAGGGATTGGGGGGGGGGGGAGAGAAAACAACAACAAAAAAACGGCGAATCGATACAATGAAATTCGGGTAAACCGAGTCGGTGGAATCGAAAACAGAAAACAATACACATAATATTTTTACCAGCTAATCGTGTTACATATTATACTATTTCCACAGTTGTTTTTTTTTAATAATAATATAACTATATATATATTTTTTTAATTTTATACATTTGTTCAAAATTACTATAGTTTTTAAAATTGTTTTAATTATAATATAAATATATATATATTATAAATTATTATTATTTTACAATATTATATTTTCAAATGTCTATCATTAATAATTACAAGAGAGATATTTAAAAAAAAAAACATAATAAAGTAAAACGGAGATCATAGGGCCTGCGGACACGCTTGTACATAACTATTATTTATCGGCACCGACCCGTGTGGTGGTCGCATATTAAAAATCGAGCCACGATTACTACTACACTCGATAGATATACATTTTTTTTTTAATTATATATTAGTAAACAATAAGATTGACAAGATATCATAATTTTATATAACAATATATAACGTCAATATCGTATACATTCATATCGTAGCCGTTCGATTAATATTATCGGATAAGTAATTTATTTTATCACAAAAAAAAAAAAAAATTATTAACTAACTTCTACAAACGTTTTTTGTCGTTTTGGAATACACATTATATATATATATATATATATAAATAAAATAATAATAATAATAATAACTCGTTTGTTAGTACCAAGTATATAATATATAAGTACGATGCGCTTGTGTCGCAGTATGATGACACACATATATATTATATAGGTAAATATGTAAATATATAATGCACTTAGAAATTACTATAAAAAAAAAAAAAAAAAAAACTGGAACGCGGTATTTACAGAATAATAATAATTACAAAACAAAAAATGTATATTTGATTTTACTAAAAAAAAAATTATATATATATATATGTCGCTTAACCCTTAGTGGTACTGGCCCTAATTATAATATATTATATTATATAAAATCAAATAAATAAAATAATCAATAACAAAATAACGAAACGAAAAAAAAAAAAATAATAATAATAATAATAATAAAAAGAGCGTTTTACAACAGCAGCTTATTATTCCGAACGAATAATAATGACAATAGATTATAGTCCGCGTCCGACGAGAGAAAGACACCGCGACGTGCGCAGAAACCAAAACGCGTGACAACCGTGTGCGCGTGCGCATGCGCGACTGTCGCGTTTTGGTTTCTGCGCACCGCGTGTCTTTCTCCGGCCGGACACGCGCACGAACACAGTACAACTGAGGCGGGGCGCGGGGGGGGGGGGACGGGGACCAACGATTTGTATTAAGTATTAAGTGACTCTCTCCGACCGACTGACGGCGTTCAATCTTCGTCGTGGCTGTTCTCGCCAAACGACGGCGAATTGGCCGGCGAGTACATCATGTCCGAAGGCGATATGGACCCGTCCGGGGGATAGCCGAAGCTGGTGCCGGCCACGTCGCCGGATCCCGAGGGGCCCGCGCCCTCTCCCCTGTACCACAGCTGCCGCATCTCGTTCCGGCGCTGTCGCATCAGCGTCTTGTACTCGGATATCCGCATCTTCTTGCCGTCCACGATGCACGTGCGCTTGGGCCGCGGCCGGTACCTGTAGTCCGGGTGTTTCTCCATGTGCAGCTTCGACAGCCTCGACTGTTCCTCGTAGTACGGCTGCTTGTCCGCGTTGGTCATGGCTTTCCACCGGGCACCTGTTGATAATTAAATGACCCGTGTATAAGTTGAAAATCATATACGATCGCGGATACGTTTTCCTGCTCCCCTCTCCCTGACCTATCCTTGTTACTAACCCACAGTCGATCGAAATTTAATCGTCTCTTATCAGGACAGCCATTATCAGTTGCTCTTTATCACTATTATCTTATCGGAAGGTGTTATCAGATGTCTTTTATCTCTTATCTCATATCACATCCGGCTCTCATTAGGAGATATTATTAGCCGTCTCGTACCTGTATCTGGATCCACATATGTATGTACACATAATAAACTAGATAATCGGGGTCACCGTTTCCCACAGTCTTTGTGGGAATTACAGTTAAGTTGGTACCATAGGATATATATATATATAACAAACTAGATTGCTAACCGTACATGCCACCAGTAGAGAAGATTGAAGCAGCCACTTTACGCGCCATCTTGGTGGGAATTAGAACCTTATCACGCGAGAATAATATATGTTTATAACAATCACAGATATATATATAATATTGATATAATAATATATATAGAACATATATAGGACAAATATAGAATATGCATTGATAACACACATAAATCCCACCAGAATGGCGGACCGTCGGCTTCAATTCTTATTGCTAGTTAGCAATCTAGTTTATTATATATATCTGTGGTTGATACACACATAAATCCCACAAAAATGGCCGCGACGTCGACTTCAATAATTCTTATCACTAGTAACAATCTAGTTTATTACGTATATCTGTGTATGGCTGTTGTTAAGATATATTATCAGCTGTCTCTTATCACTGATCCTTTATCATCTGTTTCTTATCACTATATTCTTATCAATAATCCTTTATTAGCCATAGACGAAGTACAACAGCCGTTTAATAAATATCGACTTATGATAATATGCTTACCTAGTATTTTGGAAATGTTAGAGTTGTGCATGTCCGGGCAGGCTTTCAAGATCTTTCTCCTTTCGTCTTTGGCCCACACCATGAACGCGTTCATCGGTCTCTTGATGTGTTCGCCGTCTTTCTTTTGCTGCCGAATCATTCTACCTGTTGTACGGAAAACGCCATTAGAACACTACCGTGCTACGATTGGAAATCAACAAACACGACAAACCCTTCGGAGTTTGTATCCGAAACTCACCTCTATCGCTAGTGTCGTCGGCAAGTTTAAAGTTCGGATCGCTGGGTCCCCAGGCTGTAAAAATTGAACAAACACAAATTAAATTTTCATCATTTCTTCTATCGGATGTCATGAGATAAGACTAAGACTAAAAAACGGTGCTTACGCAGATCCATGCTTTCGGAATGTTCGTCCCGGTGAAGCTGAGGTGGATGTGACGAATACAGCTGAAGTCCCGAGTACGGAGACATCTTGTCTCCGTCTTTGCCGGGAGATAAGCTGAGTTTACCAGCTAAACAAAAAAACGCAATGAGAGTTAAATGAGGATTTCCAGTGCTCGAGCAAATATGTCCACACATAAAACTACAGTAAACCGATGAATCAACAAAGAATAGGACATGTCAAACTTTGACAAAAGTCTTAATAATACGTTTTGAACTGCTACAAGCTAACTGTCACTGTATTTTGGGACTAACTATTGACATTGCGGAGTTGCATTTAACATAGGCTTACCAGAAGAATGCGGTGGTATGCCGGCGTACGGCATAAAGCCTCTGGGCACTGGAATCGGTGGAGGCAGAAGCTTAGGAGTGGCAGCGGCCGGTGGACTGACCAGACCCTGGCCCGACCCGGATCGCCTATTGGCAGACCCCGGGGTAGTGGCCGATGGCGACGTCGAGTTCCAACTCATGGGCGGTGTACTTCTGGGTGGAAACATATTGGAAGCCAACTGCTGCTGTTGTTGCTGCTGCTGATGGTGGTGCTGGTGCTGTTGATGGTGCTGCGAAGGCTGTGGGGTGGGCGATTTACGTTTGGTCAAGTTCAAGGGAGTGTCCGGGTCCGACGCTGTTGCATTTTGTTGCTGCTGTTGTGACACCACCGACGATTCCTGTTGCATGGAACACGGGCTGGCCGAAGACGAGGACGGTGGTCTGGCATTGGGCCATACTGGCGTCGGTATAGTCTGTCGGAAGATAGATGAAAAAAAAAACACATTAAAATCCGGTCGTATAAGAGAAACTCCAGGCCAGATTGTCACCAAAAAGTTACAAGCAACTTTAGAACTAGTGGAGACACTACTGGAGTCAATAGGTATGGATTGTACACAAATTTTAGCAAAGAATATGCTTTTGAGATGATCAATTTGCCTTAAAAGCGTCATGAAATTCACAAACTAGGTTTGTTTTAGATTAGATTTGGTTAGGTTGAGTTTCGATATTGACTATCAGTATCGAGGAATTCGATAAACCCTATCCTAGTTGAGGAATGAATTCACTGGATTGATGAAAATCCATGAATGCAATTGAATGCAGGGAGTTCTCATAGCGAACCGGTCCACAAGATTTGATCACATATGACTTGCTGCAAGAAATCAAACTTATGGCTTCGACACCGAGCTGTTGCTGTGCATTGGCGTTATCTGTATAAAGAAACCGAATATTCGCGGTCCATAGTGTATAAGATATTTGTATTTTATTGATATCAAGTGTTTCGCTATCACAAGTGTTATTGAGAATTGATATATTTTCTGAAGAACCTCCCTCGCGAAAAATGTCAAAGTTATGCTACAAACAACACCGAACCAATAAAACGTGCACTTGAACGACAAACAATAGGGTTTCGAGCCACTCGTACGCGAAATGATGATTATTATTATTACTCATGGTATTGTTTAGTATTATACTATTATCGACCACTTGTACCGTCCCGTTTTAATCGGTATTAAAATACAGTCGCAGTGTAAAAATAAACTACTCCGGCAAGACCAGATAAGATATATAATGCTTATAAATAACACCATTGTATAGCTGTTAACAGAAAAAAAAAACGATCATCCTCTTAATATGTGCTACACACGTCATACGGCCACTATTTACCTTAAGGAGACAATTGGTATAGGCAATTCCCGTACTTGGGACTGACTAGGATTTTATATATATATAATATAATAAGTGTATCTTTATATTAAGATGTACTCACGTTGCAGTTGGTCGAGGCCGTCGTGGTGGACGTTTGATGCTGTTGCTGACCGCCTTGAGACAAACCGCGGATCTGATCCAACAGTGGCAAGAAGAAAAGCGACTGAGGATGCGTTAGGCCGGGCAATCCCTTCAGGTGATTGAACTGATTCTGTCGGACAAACAATATTATAGTATGATTAAATACACTAATTGTATTCTACGCGCCTTAAACTTATGACTTGATGTATGACAAGAATAAAACCCAGCATCGTATATTTTATACCGTCAGATTGTTTTAATTAGCCGAACCTCGATGACGCATTTTTTTATAATTAATATAGCTATTCTAATATTATAAAAAATAAACCAGCGTGCAGCATCCTGTGCGAAATGCGAATGGGGAAAAAAAAATTGAGTGGCAGCAAAAAAATGTCGACATGTGCTAATAAAATAACAACAGTGTCAACCCTCTCGCCCCTTGTTCCGGCTTCCGGAAACACGTGTTGGTTTCCATCTACGCACAGGCAACAACTATATTATAGTGTTATGAATCATTCGATTATTATAACCGCAGACTATAGTGTGTAACTGTGCTGCTGCTACCCGTCGGTCGCCCACTCGTTGGCAAAAATAAAAATTTGCCAAAAAAAAAAAAAAATCACTCTAACAAACTACTTCCGTGCAAAATAATGATTCGGATATAATCGCATCTCTCGGTGTGCCATGTGTGTAACCGTCGTCTCCATTGTATAGAATGTAAAGACACTTTTTTTTAAATAAAATATACAAAAATTAGATGGCAAACCGACCGGAAAAATGTAGAGTAAACGACGACGACGACGGAAGTAAATCATCATGTTTTGTTTGCTTCCCCAGAAGAAGGGGTACGAGACTAGAGAAAAATACACGGTTAAAAGAAGAAGAAAAAAACAGTGGTCGACATTAAGACAAAGTGCGAAAACGTGGCAACGGTCCAGTACTTAAAATACAATAATAATAATAATAATAATACCGGCAGTGTGTGTATCAGTCAGTCGGTGAACCTCGTCGGCGAGGGAGAAGAAGAGCACATAAGGCAACTGTCCAATTCGTTAGGACTTATTATTATTTATTAGATTGTTTAACGCCGCCTCTCTCTGTTTCCGTCTATTTCTCTCGGTCGGCATGTTTTACATATTATTAGGTATTATTATTATTATATAGTCACATTCACGTTGACGACCGGTATGATACATGTTATAAGACAATCCGATTGTAAACCAAACAAATATACTTCAGTTTTGCAAATTCTTATTCGAATAAGAGTTACAAAAAATATTCGCATAATTTGTTTACAATTGATTCGATTAAACTAATTTGAAAGTTATTCGAATAATTTGTTTAAAATTGATTCTATTTAATTAATTTGAAAATTATTCGATTAAATTTGTTTACAATTGATTCGAATTAGTTATTTTGAAAATTATTCGAATAATTATTAAATTTGAAAAAGTTATTCGAATAACTTTTACTCGAATAATGTGTTATCTAGATGATTATTTGGACAATGTCTCTCATTCGAATGCATAACAGCTTATAATTAACTCAACATATTTGATGCAGAACAGCTCTCTGACTACAATAACATTTTTATATTCTTATATAAAAATCATTGTCTTGAGATGTGTGTTGTTATTGGACCGGCAACGTTATCCGCCTATCGCTGCGATTTTTCTTTTTTCTCGGTCATCTCATACTTTTGCACCATCGTGCAAAACGAAGACTTAAGTGGTTTCTTTTTTTTTTTTATTTCTTTTTTTTCCGTCGACAAAAGCCGGTGCGGTACACGACGCTGCTGACTTATTCATGTTGCGCGCTTCCGCTTTGGCCGGATGTAAAGAGAGAAAGAAAAGCTATTAAATAATTCTTTTTTTCCGCGGAGAGACTTGGCCGAAATTTTTGGCGAAAACCAAAAGGTTTTCTTTTTTTATTAATTTATTATTTGCCGGGGTGCGGTCACATTTATGAATATAAAGTGCCCGGCCTCCAACCGAATCACGTCACAACACTCAGCAGCAGCAGTAGCCCTTGTGCCCTTTTATTCCTTTTCACTGTGTACTTTGTTTTTTTTTTTTTACAATATTTCACCGTTAATATATTGTATATTTTTTAAATTAAACCAAACCACGGGCTGGCGGCGCGACGGGAAAATAAAAAATCATTACCTAACCGGTATAATACAGAGTTGTTTAAAATATATGTTAATTAATGTACATAACCCTGTTTGTGTACATCTTTATTTAGGCGTTATGAACTTGTCCGGTTGGTTGTTTCGCTTGAAGAAGAACACATGTACAACCGAAACGTTCGAGACACGACAGGTTAGGTTGTCCGGTAGTGGAAACAGCGGAAAAAAACAAAATTCCTGCCAAACTACATGGCAGAGATTTAATGTAATAATATTATAATACAAATTGTTGTGACGCAAATATTATAATTATCCAGGGCGATTCATTAAGGATAATAATACACGCAGATAAAAAAAAAAGACTATATTCCACCCTTATTCCTAGTCATCGGTTTTAAACTTTAATGACTTTAAAAGTAATCATCCACTGGTTATCGACCAGTGAAATTTTTCAGCAAATTATTCTTAATTAAATATGCACGTTTATTCGAATAAAAAAATTATTCCAATAATTATTTTTCAATTTATGCTTGTTTTATACATTTTGTAAATGTAGTATGTACCTATGTATCGCTTATAAACTGTTTAAAATATTATTCGAATAATTCGAGAATGACGTAGCAGCAACTACATAGCGCAGACAAGGCGTTTAACATTAATTATTTAAATAATCATTTCGTTTTTAATTGGTTTGTGTTATCTTTGGCTAATATTAAATTCAGCGTTCCAGACGATGATGATGATGAGCGGCGGTGCAAACGGCCGGTTGTCACTGTCCTCGTGCAGCAAATAATATTCACTGAACTAAAATAACAAACCTATGCCAGAGGAGAGGGTCGATTGTCGTAAGAATGTCTTTTCACGATTGAACACAATGCGAATAATAAATGTTTGTTGTTTATTAAATACACACGGCTAGGGCAGAGCAGCAGCGATGGCATAACATGCTCACACGGGCACCTAAAAAACAAGGGGGGGGGGGGCAAACATCTCTGGGGCAATCGAAATACAAAAAACAAAAAAACAAAAAAAACCCCAGAGAGATATGTACAATAAATTTTTTTGTATGTATATATTTATATACACATTATAAAGAAACGACGCTGATTCGTGATGTGCACACGCCGCGGACTCAGACTATATATAATATTGACAATATACTTCAAAGAGAAACTGTGTGTAACCCTTGTGCGTGGTTTACCGAATGCAAACAATGAGACCACGTTCTAATTATTCCCTATTATGTTTGGTTTGTACACTTTTTTTTTTTCCCCCTCGCCGATGACGCAATATTTGTTTTAGATTATTATTATTATTGTCGTGCCTGCCTCCCCCCCCCTCTGCCCTACCCAGACGACAAGATTGTTGCGGATTAGAAATCATTTTTCTGCTACCCCAAAAATGTCGAAAATCCCGCCGTAACACACCTCCCCCTGTGCCTGCTGCCCTTCTTTTCTTAATCCTCGGCCAATATAACCCACGACTCATCGCCGTCATCACGGGGGCACGTGTCGCCGTTTTTCGATCGCTATCGACGCCACAAAGCACGTGCTTCCATTTTGCCCTATTATGTCCGCGGCGGAGACAAGGGATGAGACTATCTCGATTAGCCGGACTTAAGCAGCAGCAGCAGCAGAGGTTCGGTCCCCGCGCACTCGAAGAGATATTATAATACGGCCATAAATCACAATACTATAAAATATTAACCATCACATATGATTGCGACACCCAATTAAAACGCCTAACGTGGCCTCTTCGTGGGCTAAAGTGTGTAAAAAGTTTACCCCTTGCCCTTGAAAACCGAGAAAAACACACGAAAAATACAAATATTCATATAGTTTAGTGCCGCTTGCTATGTGAAAGTTAGTCAACGGGTATCTCAAAAATATAATATTTGTATTATGTTAATAATTATGATATGGTAGCAGATTATTGTATATAGATCAATTTATCGATATTTGTATTTCTACCATCATAATATTGTCAAAAATAATCGAAAAGGTAAATTAAAATGACAAAGCGATATTCGGACACACGCTGTTAATTACTACCTACCGCACGGCGGATATAATATTATGATTGCTCCTATACATGTTTAATCAACGCATAGTGAGACCGAATACAAAGCAGGTATTAATTATATTATGCGTTATGATACAGCGAGGATGAGAAGGTTTCAAGGGGTTGGTATAGCAACCCGATGACCGCTTGTAATATATACATTATTAAACAATGGCCCGTATTGTTAATATTATTATACTTGCTGTTTAATGTAAAACATTTCAACGGCGCGCAATAACAATAATGATCCTTTTTATCTGTTTTTTTGGCATACGTCGTTCGAGGGGCGTTTGTTGTTTACCCTTCACCGTGCCAATATGTCTAAACGCTGCACATTGGAAAAGAAAAGAAAGCGATGACCGTCCCTCGTCATTAGCCTTTGCTTGTTGTTTTGTTGTCCGGCCAAATGACAGACAACAAGCCCCGCGCGTGGATCGCCGCCTCTATCCACGTTTGATACGATTACAAGTGTATGGAAAAAAATAAATAAATAAACAAAAGGGGTTGTAACATGCAGCCGGTTAGCATTAGCGGTAATTAGTATACGACTCCAACTCGGCCCTGTCTCTCGTTTACACCGTGACAACATTTTTACAAATGTCTAAAAGTAGCGCCCAGACTAGGGAGACGAACACATACTGTAATCATACGGTATCCGAGGGATTTTCAAGAAAAACTAGTTTTTTTCTAATTGGACAATCCCCGGCAGTTACACCACACAAACTCGACACGAGTCGATTCCGGTTTGCGCCACCCGTCAATTATTATTACCACCGCAAAGCATATTATTATGTACCTATATGTATACTATACCACCACCACCTTTGGATGCTAAAAAAAGGGCGTTTTGGCTGGATATTTTTTATTATAATGAGAGAGAAAGAACAGAAACAATCGTCGAAAGTGGCGGCGGCGGCGCGGCGTTGAACCCTTATGATTAAGGCGAAACGTTTCAATAATAATAACGTTGTACCGCCCCTCTCGCCCTCCCCTCGAGCACAAAACAAGTGGATAAGTCACAATGGCGAACGCCCACACAAAGAGTTTTCACTTTAGAAAAATAAAAAATTAATACACTACACGGCGAATGATGAATAATAATAATAGTGTGACACGGTCGTCCCCGTCGATAGGCGGTTAGAAGTGTCGAGACGACGACGGCGGCGGCGGCGGGAAGAGTGTTTTTTAAGTGTGTCGCGGTTTTTTTTAATAACAACGCCAGTATTTCAAAGAATTATTATTTTATTTTATTTTTTTAATGAGGCTTAACTCCCCCGCCAGCTCAATAGCGGCGGCGGCGGCGGTCTTATCACGACAAACAAAAAAAGCCACAAACACCAATCACACAATATAATGTTTTGTTGTAAATTATCAATAATAATGAACGAAAACCGTACACCGCGTCGGCCATACTTGCGAATTTAAATATATATATATATATATGATAGCTGGCAGAAAAATACATATTACAGTATACTAATTACACTAGCCGAAAATCGATGAGAAAAATATAACCAAAAATAAAGACTCGACTTTGGGTTTTAACGGGACAAGGCAGACTTACGGATTTGTCTATAATATTATCAATAGAAAAAGATATGACAAATTCATTTAACGTAAACAAATAGTACTATATAAACCCGTTTGTAGAACAAGATGGACGTTTAACTTTGTGTATAAAATACCTGTAAATTGTAATAATTAAAAAGGTTAATAAACTAAGTGCTAAACGTTAAATTATTATACACCATCCTTGCTAAAAAAAAAAAAAAACCATTAACTTTATGGATTTAAATACCTACCGGGAAAAATGTAGAGCTTAACTACCCTCAATTGTTTTATGTTATATTGCGGTATGTCAAAAATCATTAAGAGGACGTCAACCCCCCCCCCCATATTTATTAAGTAGTTGGACATAGGTAATTTTTTGGGAAAATCTTAATTTAAAATGATGTGTAATATTATTAGTTCAGTAATTAGGACTTTTAATTTATTCACAGGGATTATATCTAGATAAAACACTCGAATGCAAAACTATTATTTTTAAATCTTTGTAACTGTCTCTCGCCGTCTTATCTTTTTCATTAAAGGTATAGGTGTTTTTTTTATCTTTAAAAAATCACTTCGGAAGGTACTTTTATCATCCGCTCGGTATGTAAGCACATGTTTTTACCGTTGAAAATCAACGATGAGTAGACGTCCTCTTGACGACTTTGCCCCACTACAAGCTTTGTATTCCTGTGAAGTAACCCCCAGACGGTGTAAGTGTATATATTTATATATATATATATATATATATATATATATATATGGCAAAAAGGCCGTCAAAGTGGACATATGCTATGAAACATCAGAAGCCGACACACTCGAAATGGACAAATGAAAAATTCATAATAAAATAATGCTTTTGGGCGGTTTTCTCCTGCTGACGGGAGATTAAGTCTCCTTCGGTTGACGTCGACTCTGCCATGTCGGTGGTCAAAGTGCGTGTGACGGTTGGTCGCGAAAAATCCGGAAACCTTTTAACGTCCACCGCAAGCAATAAGACTTATATAAAAACACCGACCGTATAAGAGCCAGCAGAGGAGTTGTTCTGTTAATCCTCTATATAATATCTTTATTTCACCGGCCCTATCCCGCCGTGTACCGTCGTTGTTGTTGTTGTTGTCATCATTCGACAATAACCATATGGGCCAAGACCCAGAAGAAAAAAAAAACCATAACGCACACGATATGTATACAGAGAGCTGTACACGGTGCAGAACCGTCGCCACTCCTCCCACAGCTCATTTGGCAGCTGGGATAACGCGAGCATATCCTGTTGTAGCCGGGCCAGTACAGTTGACCTTTTGTTTTGTCAAACGCCGAGCAGACAGGAAACAACATCCAACATCCATTTGTAACCACCAAACGTTCTTTGTCAAATATATACCTAACTCTCAGTCGCGCTCTTGAAACAACGGTAACGTTTCAAAAATCGACACCCCCCCCCCCCGTGTAACTGTACAACTGTGGAGTCAATTAGGTCTCTACAGAGTTTCTTATTTTTTATTTTAAACGACGGGGCGGGTTTTCGGGGAGATAATATTATAACAATACGTGTAGTAAAGTAACAAAGTCGATTTCGGTGGTCAAACGATTTGTGAACGTTCCGATGTTTGGCTAGAATACTATAACAAATATATATATATATATGTTATTAGGAGGTATAATATATAAGACTATTGTGAGAGTATATAGAAAAGACAAAGACGACCATTGAGTGTGAAAGTGACGCCAAAAAAAAAAAAAACGTTATAATGACATACACAATGTCTATTGTAGGACACTGAAAATAAAATTGTTCCTCCCGCCTGTGTCTTGAATACACATTATACGTATATTACATAATAGCGTAACGCTTGTGTGATGCATAAGGCGAGAGAAAAAAATGGACCATAGTGTTACGAGCCGAGTTATGTAAAAAAAAAAAAAAAACGTATTAAGACTATATTATAATATAGTATACAATATATATTATACACGGTGGATAACAGAAATAAGACAGAATCTTCTTCTTCTCAACGCGAGCATAATGCGCTCGTCTGTGGAAAATATGAATTATGACAACTTCGACTTGTTCTAGTTGTTTTCTTCTTAATCGTAAATACGGATTAACGGCTTCCTAAACTGTGCATTACAAATTAATGATCTCGTTAAAAATTTCTTTTAACCCGTTCGCGTATGTATGTGGCGGCTATTATTAAAACAGCAGCGGTCGCCGCCGCACTAACAGCAGATAATAATGATAATATATTAGAATATTACTCTTTGGACAGTGCGCGCCACCCACACGTTTTCAACATTTAGAGCTTTGTTCAACCAGGCATTTTTTTTTTACATTAAACAGCAAAGGTAAAAAACAGATACATATATTGTTTCTATATACGTTCATGCTAACGTGAGTTGGCTTTCTTGATATTATACAGCTTTTCCAAAAAAGGTCTAAAATTAGTTTTTTGTTTAAATAAAGATAAAAAAAAAAATGTTTAAGCCCTCATTTCGGTTTTAATAGCCGAGTTATTATAAAAATCTCGTCGAGGCGACACAGATAAATGACTTTCAGATAATATAAGTAACTCTCCTATCGGATAATTTTTGGACAGTTTTTTCTCGAACATTTTTTTTCTCCAAATCTCTGTCAACGGTGCTGTGATAGTGTGAAAAGTAATTTAACTACCAGGAAAAAAAAAAGAGTCTTAATTATTACTCAACTAATAAATGAAAACCACCAGATGGCAATCATTAGGTAGGCTATAGGTAGGTACGGGTTTTTGTTTTTGTAAATTTTTATTTTTTATTTTTATGTTAATCGATTCGCAAAATCAAAAAGGAGGTTTACCGTGTAGCCAATTTTTCCATTTTCCCAAAATACAACATAACGGTGGTAAACATATACAGACATATGAAAAAAGGACGTGGCCTTTGTGGTGACGCGGCCAATATATAACATATAATCCTCGGCGGCGGCGCGTTTTTCGAGGGTAGATTTTCTCATTATATTCTTTGCCGCACACCGAGTCCTGTGGGATTTCTTGTGTCCCTTCTCCTCCTCCTTCCCCTGAGAGATTTCACGTATTCTCTCACACGTACAGATTAACGCCACCACCACCACCACCACCACCACTGTGTGTACCTCGCCCACCTATTTGCTTTTCGTCGCTGAACCGACACAAATGTACAGTGACAGAAAAATATTATATATATATATATATATTAATACATCTGTATGTGTATGTATGTATGTATGTACGACGGTATCATCATCTGCTCGCCCGGACCATATTATATACAATGACAAGACTACTTTCGACGGTTTGTTCCACTCTATCAACGCTGCAATATCGATGGCAATTATATTACATTAAGTTACATTACAAACGCCGCGGGTGACGTTGTCGCAGTGGCCGACAAATATAATATACGAAGAAGAAGGGGAGAGAATGAGAAAAAATTAAAAAAAAAAAAAATTCCAGCTATATCGTATCCAACGGCCGAGATCTTATACAGCCAAGAGTGTCCTCTTGAATGGTACTTTTATGTGTTTTGTGTAAACATGTATATTAATTCTCCATACAACAGAATTCGCTGTACATACACATCATATTGTTCTTTGCTCGTCCATAACGCGGGGAGACTATGGTACATGTTTTATATTATAGATTTTAGGACCA
The DNA here is from genome assembly GCF_023614345.1 of Adelges cooleyi. Taxonomy (NCBI): domain Eukaryota; kingdom Metazoa; phylum Arthropoda; class Insecta; order Hemiptera; family Adelgidae; genus Adelges; species Adelges cooleyi. The sequence continues at coordinate 788,709 of NW_026096061.1, forward strand.
ATATATGACGGCGACGGCGGAATCCGCGTCAGGTCTGAAAACATATTGCAAACAGATTGCATTGGTACGAGGGGGAAAGGAAATAAAGAAGAAAAAAAAGTGTCAACGGGGAAAAAACACAACGCTATAGTCCTGGTGCACTACTATATACAAATGCCCGGGGCACGGTGATTTATAGCGGTCACCGAGGGTGTCTAGCCGGGATCAGAGTGTTTTACAAGGTCAACAAGAGAGTAACCCCCGAGCATTCAAATTACCTACATCCTATAAGATCGGTCGAAAAACAAAAGTATTTCGTTGCCTTTTTCCTGAACACAGTTTAAGAAGGCAAAAGACACACGTTTTTGCAAACATCTACCTTTGCTGTGTGTGATGACACAGTTGAGTTGTTATCATATTTACAGAGCCGTTTTAATTGGTCACGAACAGTCGTGAAAAAGCTGGCGCGAGAAGTTGAATGGAAAAAAAAATTAAGGGCACGCGGTCTGCTGTTTTTAAACGTTTTAGACAAAAAAATAAGACGTTTTTTTTTTTTTTTTAATTGCAGCTTATATACAAATTAACCGGTAAATTAAATATTGCCTATACAAAACTACTCAAAAAACAGACCGCGTGGCCACGTTATTATACCGTGATGGATAAATTATTGTTAACTTGGGACATTTTAATAGCGTTTATTTATATTTGTACCTACACATGTAACAGTTTTTACAGAGCTTTTTTTTTCGTTCGTTTCTAATTTTCGTCGACGAAATCCGACACCCGGACTTAATGCAAAATCGACACGTAGCAGGTGGGATACACAATAAACTATAGAGTAGTGATGTCTCGGTAAGTCTACATAGAGAAGTCATACAGCGTTATTATTGTATATAAATAAAAAAAAATGCTGTTGTGTGCTTGCGGGCCATGTTCAGCGTTGACGGGCGCTGACAACGGTGGCGGGCACGGCTGTCAGCGGCGTTATAGTGCGCTCGGTGAAACTGTATACACGTTATTATGTATCGGATGCGGGAAATGGAAATGGGGGAAAAAAAAAAAAAGACAAGAAAATAAGAAGACAAGTCGTACACAGCTACCGTGTACTCGGGACGGGCAAAAGGAAGACGGTACACCACACGCGATATTACTATTTGTTATAATGATAATACACGGTTGATCGATTGATGTCTTACACCCGTTCCTCCTCCTCCTTGTTGACGACGGCCTGTATTACTATCATTATTATATTCTAGGAGTCTGGTGGACGGGGAAATTAATTATCAAAACGGCGACACACGTGGAACGCGGCGGATAAGACTCGCAGACGGAAAGAACACACGTTTATATAAAATTAAATTAAGAAAAAAAAAAGACAGCGGTAAAGTCGTCTTCTCGTTTGTGTGTAGGTAGTACACACACACACACACAATATTATAATAATGAATAAGAAGACTTGGGGGATATTAATGGCGAGACGTCCGTTGCAGCTGTGCCCGGGTAAAAGAAGCTATATAAGATGGGATAGACAATATTAAGTAGTACACACACACTCATAAGACCGTTTTTTGAACATTTTCAAAAGTCAAGGTGGCAAAATTGGAGTTTGTCCAGGTGGAAATTTGTCCATCATTTTTTTAAATGATCAGACGAAGGAGGCTTGGGATACTTATAGAACTTTATTTTAGCGCCGGCCACTATGTTTTACTTACAACTCTATTGTAGGACTTTATAATATAGACAATTTACTGTGTACAAATATGACGTGTATAGTTCATTGAATAACGTAAGGCGAACTCGATTACTATTGACCCACGCCGGCTGATCTGAATAAAAGAAACAGTAGGTATATAATCTCTTTAATTTGTAACGCGGTGGTGATAATATAATTTGGAAAACTACGATTTTGCGGACTTTGGATTCAATTAAAACGATCAAAATTATCTATTGTAGATATGTGTGTACATTGTACATATATAGAAAATGTATACAAATGGTAATAATATGTGCATAAAGTAACATTGTTAAACTCAACAATGTGATGCGATAGCGAAAAGTTCCGGTTTTTTTTACCAAAGGTGAAAATTTAATTACAATTTTTCCAATTTTACATACCTAATCGAGTATTATAGTGAATTGAATTACCTTACAATCAATCGACCTAAACCTATTATATTATAATTACCAATATTTTTTACTTTACAGCATTTAATGGGGAGACAAATAAAACATCTCCCATCGTTTACATATACAATTCATAATTCACCAAACCGATTATAAATATATATAATATCTACGTATGAAGTGTACACTACCGACCGAAGAGACTTATTTTTCTTCATAAAATATACACCTACCAAAAAGAGACAATAATATCATGGAATGGCCGGTATAAAATAATTATACATACATTTTTTTTTTTTTTTTTTAATTGCACAAGGCCGCATCGCATCCGATTAAAATTAAATCAACGAGACGCGGATATTTTCTCATTAAACGTTTAATACGCATACATTTAATAAGATTATAATTGGATTGTTTTGGAGCAAAATAATTAAACGGCGTTGCTCTCGACACACGTCTAGTTTGGTTAACGCGATTTCGCACAACATTATAAAAAGCTCATGAAATATATATTTATATATACATGCGATTGTGTCCGCTTTAAAGAGACATAATATTGTATACAAATTAAACACACTACACCGTTGGGGCTTGTTATGCAAGTTTGTTAAATCAAAAGTCTCTCCTCGCTCTACTACACGGTCGTTTGTCAAACGCGCTGTTTATGGATAATCGCATTTGGGGAAGAGGAGACGAGTTGTTGTCGATATATAATAGTTGTGTATATAAAGAGAATATTAAATTAACCGGAAAGCGCATAGAACGAACGCGAACGCCCCCCCCCCCCAATCAGAAACGGAGACAACGCAACAACTTGTGTTTATTTTCTATAATAATATAATAACAAACGCTTTTTTATTATTAATTTTATACTTGAACCGAATTACACTCTCTCTCTCTCGAGTCGGTTTTTTTTTCTTCAAAAATATAATAAAGGATTTTACCTACAAACAAACAAACCAAAAAACAACACAACTATAAAACGAAAACCGTAATACAAATAATGTTTATATTATAGCGGGGGCGGAAAAATATGATTATTTATTTTATAATGATTGTCCGGCGAGGGGAGGGAAAAAAATACAAACGATAGGGGAGGGGCGGCCGGGAAAACGGCGTAGGGTGTGCGGGCACGCGATTGGCGGTGCCGGCCAAGGGCTGCTATTGGTGGTAGACGGCGGCGGCGGTAAGTGAACAATACATTTCCACGCACACTCAGGTGCAGGCGGCCGAACAATGCAATGCCGCCGATGCCTCTTCTCCTTGGCCTCGGTGTAATAATAACGCACACATTGTATTACTATTGTTATACACCCATATACGTTTCGCCTTTATGATGTGTTAACGGTAAGAAATAAAAAACAAAAAAAAAAAAACCACAAGAAACCCATTGTTCCCACCTGCACACGGTCGTGGCGGCACAACACGCCTCCTTCGGCTCCGTTCGCGTGCCGATGGCCGAAAACGAGGGGAGGAGCAACCCCACCTGTGGTTTTCCGCAAAACTATATTGGTTTTACCTACCTGTACAATATTATATACTATGCGCACTTGCACTGTTGTGGTTTTAGCGCTTCACACAAGTACACACTGTGTATTTGAGTACTTGATTGTTTTTGCAAAATCTCAATTGATCAACGCCAAACCGTCGTGTGTAGTTATATTATTTGTTCAGTAATTAGGACTTGAAATTTTCCAATTATTAATTATCGTTTGCAACCATTGTATAAAAAAACACATCGTCGTTGTCAATACAATAACTTTTGGGCTACGCATCGAAGATAAAAAATAATGTATATTAATTAAAAGTTGAAGCCCGTACCTACAATTCTCGGTATGCACAATGAGTGTTCTCGTATATAGATACAATTATTCAAGTATTGATGACACCTTGCAAGATATGTGGACATATTTTTGCAAAATATTAATTTAAATGTTTAACTGCGATGCGTAATTTGGTAGTCAATTTGTTTTCAAGTGGTCCTAACCTCTTTTTTCACGTTGTTATTTTCAAAATCGGATATTATCAGATTGTCTACCGAAATGTAGATTTTTTTGGGTTGCTCCTCGATATGAAATATTGGCGGCCGTCATAGCCACCACCAGTCTACCCGAGGATATTATTATTATTGTGTGGAGCATATGTGCAGGGTCTAAGGTTACACTATAGAACAACACACGACCTAAAGCCATAGTCCGTGTACATATTTTATACACCACCGCTAACCTAAACGTGGAGACGCATGGGAAAAAAACCACTCGCCCTTAACGTTTACGGTCGGGTTTTATTAATCACCGGGGTATACATATATAGCTATATAGCTAGTGGCATATTATATATGTCCCTCGGCGTAGAATTTAACGACAAGGACGCACACATTGTTTAGTTAAAACAAACGGGCACACATAATATAGCATAAAGAAAGAAAGAAACGGGATAAAGTGTTTCTTCGGTATTCGCGACGACTGAGAAAATAATAGGAGACCGATTCCAGATGTGTCCGCCGCAGATGGCTGCACAAGTTATTATATTTCACACATATTTGTCAATACAACAAAGGCAAGATTTAACTATTATACATATTATTATATACACACCACCCTCTGTATACTGAGATTTTTTTTGTGATCTAATGCTGCTCGAACGGTTTGACAACAACCAAGGCGTCACAAACGGCTTCAAATATTAGAAAAATCTAATATAGACGAATTGGCGGGGGTGGGGGAGCCTAGTATAACAATTGATAATCTTTGTTTATGAAGAAATTATTGAATACCATTCTACCCTACAGTTTGATTCTATTTTTTTTCTCCAAAAAATACTTTTACCTTTATGTTTGTAAGAATATGGGCAGCTCCCGACACGGAAAAGACGGTGTTGTGCGAGGTGGAGGATATTATAACAGATAGTGATGTAACTGTTCGCGGGACACCTCAGACAAAAGATTTTTTTCTTAGTTATATGTTTTATTTGACTTAGCAGCAGCCGTGAGTCTCGTACAGGTACAATAGCCGGCCACGACAGCGTAGAAATTGAGACAATACAAGCATTGTACGCGCCCACAATGGCGTCGTCGCGTTGTTATATTTATTACAATTATTATAATAGACAAGTAGGTCGTGGTCAACAAAAAAAAAAAAAAGTCACAAAGTAATAATATGTATTTCTTACGCTTTGAAACATATATACTACATTTGCGGTGTATTATTATTATATTATACACTATAGGTACTAACAAAAAGAATAACCTGCCGGAATAATGATAAATAATAAACGCGCAGAACAAACACACGGTGTTGTTGTTTTGTATTATGATAAATGATTCCTTCTTGTTTTTTTTCTTCTATTATTATTATTATTCTCCTTAGTTATTATTGTTGGGAGTCGCCGCGTAGCACACACACACACAATAGCCGCCATTTTTTTTATTTTCTCCGGATCGTAATGATGATAGAAAAATATTAATAATAATTCACAATGAGAATGATAATGATAATTGAAAATCACCATTGTGACGTGAACACAGTCTCTCGGGTCTCTCTCTCTTGCGTTTGTTTGGCTAACAAATCAACACAGTTCGACAAAAGACTACACCGCCCAATATTGTTCATCCGTGGCTCGGCCAGTGTACATAACAATACATACCTGATACCTCCATCTAATGTTCGTTTAAATTAAAATATATATTATGTACATAAAGAACAATTTACAAGTATAGTGTGTATTTCTACAAGCCTTAAAAAAAAAAAAAAAAAACGTTAACAATATTGAATACGGTAGTTTGTGCGTGCTCGCCACAATTACTTATTTTTTTTTCTTCTTTTCACTCAGACTATATAATAAATAATGTGATATATTGGACCCGAGAAAAACTGAATGAAATTATCCGGCCACCGATTTTGGCAGAGCTCCGGACAAGCGCGTAGGCCGCGTTGTGTGTCTAAATTAAGCTCACTCGGATGTTAAACTCGAATTAATATTAATAACAATGTGCTCGTATGTGATTTGTGCACGTATGGCCGAGACAAATTCGTATATTGTTAACACATTTATTTCGTTATTATCTGCCAACGAGATACATGCCAGCCAGCCCAAGACTAAACTGTATTCTCTTGCTCGCTGTACATCACAAGCACAGCCGGAGAGAGAACTCCTCAAATTGCACCTCGACAAACTTGGGTTTGACCATATTGTGTAACATTGTAACGATGTTGTCTGTATCGATTAAACGTGAGTTGCCATGTCTGTTTACAATGTTAAAGGTATTTTGTAGTCCTAATTACAATTATACCTAACCGTAAAAATATTCCCTTAACAGGCAGTGAGCTTAAATTTTTATTTTTTGTTTTAATGCCAATGTATTTAATATGTTACGTCTTGTTATCTGTATCCTATATATTAATTAAATGTACATCTATATACTTTACCCTTTGCGTGTCAATAAATAATAATGCGTTCTTAATCAAATCAGAGGCCAAAATTTACTCTATTTGTATTATAACTACCACTACAGTTGATTAAGACGTTTGGTAGTTCGATAGTCGGATAACTTAACTGATTTAAACTTGTAAAAAAAAAAAAGCGAATAAATGAGATTTATAAGTCAATTTATGTGCCTTTTGGACCGATATAAACGTTTCGTTCCAGGAACAATATTCTAAAGCTTTTTTTATTGACTCGGTAGTTCAAATACAAATAGTGTAAATTATGGCTGGGTAACGTTTTCGATCCTTGTTCAAAACGTTTTTGTTTAATATTTTAATAACCGTAATGGGCGCAACACTAGAGGGGTGGGGAGAAGGCTAGGGAAGTTCAAATCAAAGGAAATTCCGAGGGAATTTTTTTTAGAGTTTTTAAAACATCTACCTTAGTTCTCTACCCCCACCCCTCTAACTGCTGTTATTATGATGATCTCGGTCGATATGTGAGTGTGGTGTAATGTGTACAATATATCGCCCTAAATCCTGTATCGTTTTTCGTTGTTGTTGTTGTTATAATATTATTATTATTATTATTATTTAATATTTAAACACTGGCGGAAGCCGGAAGCGATGCGGCGTTAGCCGTGTAAGTGAACCGTGAACGATTAAATGTCCATTCGTTTTATACAGAGAGGTACATCCCCGGAGGGTCGCCTTGTTTATATCAATCGCGCAATAACCCGAAACATCAAACATACGTTTATGAATATTTAATGAATGTGCCGGCCACTTTTTGGACGTACTACAACACACAGAGGGCGAATTGAGGGGAATTAGCAGCACAACAGCAGCGTGGAGACTATGGACGGATAGCCGCCCCAACGCTGCCGATACACATACACTTCACCCTTTACACAGTATACACATTATAATATGTATAAAATGTAACAAAACTATATAAGGAGGCGCAAAGGTCGGACGCATAAATCACATTCTCCACGAGCACAACAAGATAACCGAGAGACGGCACGAACCCTTTTTTTGATTAGAGGTTGTTTTTTTACCCCACCCAGGCGTTTGTTCCACAAATGGGTATAGAAAATAATACTTGGTTTTTTTTTTAATATATATATATATTTTGTAACACGTGCGCCAGGGATAATGTTGTTGTACTTAGAGTTTACATTATGATTCGAATACAACGTTGGCTAAATAATCATCTAGACAACACGTTATTCGAGTAAAAGTTATTCGGATAAAATCAAAAAAAAAATATTCGAATAAATTGAAAAAAAATTATTCGATTAAAAAGTTATACGAGAAATTTCAAAATTACCATTCGAATATATTTAAAAAATATTATTTAAATAGTTTGTAAGTACTTTGTTCGAGTAATTTTAAGGTATAAACCAGTAAATATAGTAAGACAATTTTTGGTTCGAATAAATTGTAAGCAAATTATTGGAATAATTTTTTATTCCAATAAGAATTTGCACAACTTTGTTGTTTAAACGTGTATTTACTTAAAAAAAAAAAAAAATTAAAAAAACGCCAAAAAATGTATTTGTACGACATGGAAAATTAATTTGTTTGTCATACCTTGTTGCAGTTTATATTAAATGTGTTAATCGCGTGTCGTGCCGCCCACAAATACAATACGGACCACCCATCAAAGGTCTCCACGACGATTGCACAGAGTTCTTAAGACGGTTCTTTTTACCCGGGTTTCAAAGACGGTAAAAGGGGAAGGGCATTTTTTTTTTTTGTTATTTACTTAGCTACGACGACTGCACCGAAATAATCATAATATTATATAACGAGATATGTACCTAAAGAAAGAGATGAAATCTTTTCAGGAGTTGATTAAAAGTCCGAGCAAAAAAAAAAAAAGGGAAAAAATTATTATTATTATTATTATTGTTATGCAAACAGAACAGTCGAGTAATAACGAATCAAATAATATGTATACATATTTTATATTGTGTATAATTTACCTTTACGGCCGTCGTGGTGGTATTACTGAAAAGAGAACGTGAAAAATATTATAATACTACCGTGTACACGCCGGGGCAGTTTTAAGTAAAAGCCATAATAGTATTATTATTATTTCCGGACGAGGGTATTATAAATTCTTTTTGAAGTGAGTTTTATTAATTTCTCAGTCGGACAGACCGTTTACAGATTGGGCGAAATTCATTTTGCGTTTCATTTTTTCCCCTTTTATATACCAATCACATTATATACACAATATCTCTCTGTACAAAGTAAGTGTACAAAAAGTTATGTTTTTCATACCGTCAATCCTCAGTTCGTTTAACAGTGTTGCTCGACCATTGTGTTGTACACACAATACCATAACCATATACTGCAGAGTCGTTGCCTTTAAGCGTACGACCCACATAATACAGAATGATTCATCAAAGGATGTAAGACATTGGTTTTCTCTTAAAATAATTGCAATTTTGTAGTTTTGCTTTTTGGAGAGACACTAGTTTATGTATTTATATTTAATTGACTTTTTAATTAAGAAAAATTTGCTAGAAATGTAAATAGAGTTCTGGAAAATACTGTAAAAAGTATACATTTAGTGATTTTATAACATTACACAATTGCAATAATTTTCAAGAGAATATCGAGTGTCTTGTCCTTAATCATTCACCCTGTATATAGAATACCTTTAACGCTGTTTACACGGTACATAATAATACAATATAGATTAGATCCTAAAATAAAAAATATTCTAAACAGGTTACAATGTGTCTCGGCGCACTCGACGCTGCCTGTCGGGTTCTTAATTCTTATATTATACACTATATCACACTCGAAAGATATATTTACCTACTTGAGAATTTCGTCGAGATTAGCACGACCGGCACAAACGTAGACATATTATTAAAAATTACACTTTTAAACGTAAATTATCGCAATACTAGACACGGTACACATATAGTACACGAGTAAGAGATGTACATACAAATATAATGATGTGTACATTGTATGCCTAATATAGTTGTGTATAGGTAAAGAGTGAATTTGTCAAACGTTCCAAAGTTTATAAAACTTAAATTTTTAACAATCAAATTTTAAAGTTAAATTTTTATCCTTTGGCACTAGAGTGCAATGCAATACACCATCCTGACAAGTTACAATCTTACCTTGTTGGGTTGCTCTTGTTGGGTGAGAAGCTGCTCCCTGAACAGTTGCAGTTGCAGTATCATTTCGGACAGCTTCCTTTCCTTTTCCACTATGGTGGTGGCGTCGCCTTGCAAGTGCTGCAGGAGTTCCAACCCCGGCGGTCCGGCTGCTGTGTCTTCAGCACCGTGATCTGCCAACGCTGCCGAATCGGTTTTACTGTAACAAACATAGAGACATTTAGAGACTAAAAAAAAAAAATGAATGTAAATTATCTTTAAAAAAAAAAAAGGCTGTCCTGTGTTCGAAGCAGCCGGGAAAGGATAGCAAAGGATTATTTAAACACAACGGAAAGCTCGTTTCGATTACATTAAAAATGACAAACGGGGGACGAGAATCAATGGTGATTTATGTACAAACTAAACCCTAAACAACAAACGGTATACATATATAAAGATCAACCCCTACGATGTCCCTCGACCATAAGATGATGCCATAGGTAGGTATACAGCGCGTATAGCGTTTTATTATTTATTCACAGGACCCTTGGGGGTCGCGGTGCCCCCGCCGTCCACATACATATGCAATTACCCTTTTGATCCTATAACGCACTCTTGCCTACCCCTCAGTACACACATACATATTAACCGAGTGCGGGATGTATATAGGTTTTTTTGAAAAACATCTCCTTCCGCTTCCTGAAAATTTGTCTCTTGTTCTTATTTTACGGTCACGGTATATAATATGTATGTATATTTATCATGTGTGGGAAGTTGATGCCCTCCGTCCGAACGACCCATCCTCTTCTCCAGTCTCCCTCCCTTACCTTTACTGCTTTTATGTTTTACACAATATTGTTTCACTTTGTCGAGCGATGTGCACAACCGCCGCCGCCGCCGCCCTGTCATGAATAAGGCAACGACAACTAAAAAAAAATCGACAGAGAGAGTACCTAAGACAAGTGCACACAAAAGAAGAAGATAAAATACCCACGTGTTGTTGTTCCCCGAGGACGTATTTATACATGATCTACTTTACATAATATATAACGCGTTTACCGAGAGAAAGAAATTCCAAATGACACAAGACGCAATACTGTAGGTACTGTAACGTTAGGGATGATGTAAGACGACAAACTAAACCAAAGTTATCCAAAAGTGTTGGACAGGATTCCAGACAACCTAACCCCGTCAATCGTACAGTTCAAATGATAATTCGACTATTTTGTATCACAGAAGATGGGAATTTTTTTTCTTATCTTCGATATTATACGAAATTTAACGCTTGTATCTGTGGTCACACTGATTTCGTTTTCAGCCAGAGCGCAGAGCCGGCTATTTGTTTAGTCTGTGCCCCCAAACGTCGTTTGATGTGTACTACATTAAAGTCCAAAAATTGTCAACAAAGTGCTCATATTTTTACTAAGACTAGGACTAGAAGATATTATATAATTTATAAGCAGTAAATCTCAGAACTACACCGAGTAAGACTTGTGGTTGTCTGATGTACAAGCAACTGTCCAAATAAGAGACAAAAGTTTATTTTATACACTAGAATTTCTTAAGCCCATAACTTTTAGACAGGTCAATTGCACAAAAAAATAATATATTATACTCGGCTGAAACATAACGGAAGATGAAAATATAATATCGTCTACTTACCCAATGCGCATATTAATCCCGTAATGGTGCCTAAATAATAATATTATAAAGTGTTTGTAAGGATAATAATGCGGTACCTATACCGGATAATAATATACGATAGAAAATTATGTACGGTTTAAGAACTATTTCTTTTGCTTTTTAACATAGTAAGACCGACGGATTTTTTTAATTTATAACTTCCCAAAGTTGTTTAACGACCGCAACACGTTCGGCCGTCTCGATATTATAATAACAATAATTATGCATCAAAGTGTGATTTAGTGGGAACATCGGCTGCAAATACATAATCTATACGGTCTATACATTGCACGCTATTGTTGCATATTATTATTATTATAGTATACTTTTTTGATACTTATTATTATTATTATTATGACCTTGCCGGTCGGGTAAAAAAAAAAATAGGCGGTGTGAATAGGACGTGAGACGCCGACATTGTAGTAGGTATATTCTAAGAATTTGGACTACACAGGTGGTGGTGGCGGTGCATGAATACACAATAATAATTACATTTTATTATATTTCACTATTATTATTATTATTAATGGTCTAGGTACAAAGTAATAATAGAGCTAATTGGCAATAAAAAGAAGATTTGCGCGAAATCGTTATGAATTTTACACGCTAAACGTTTGTGTATTGTTATAAGACGGAAAAAAAAAATAATATATTATTACAATAACAGCCGTCCGACTGGCCGAGATAAGACCGGTTCGATATGGGAAAAAAATAAAATAAATAATTAACCTAACCGTTACTCGTTACTATTATTATTATTATCATCATCATCGTACCTGTGTTATTACCCTTTAGGCGGGGCACGAGCAAGTAAACGCACACAATTTTCGCAAAATCTTAATTTCAAGATTAAAACAAATATTAAAATGTAAAACCAGACAAATGCTAAAAAAAACTTGAAAAATGACAAAAAAACAACGAAAAATGTAAATAAACTTTAAAAATCTCAGGTCAGTGTGACCAAAATGTGAAGAAAAAATAAGTCCTCCCGTTATACAGTGTGGTCACTGGTTAAATAATTGTTATCAAGCTTTTGTAATGCTATCACCACAGAGTAGATAAAACGAAGAAGGGTCACTTTCAGTGTAAGCAAAATAGTGACGACCATATAATAATGTATAGATATAACATTTTAGGAGTGTAGTCTTAAGAAGATGGCCGCCGCGTTTTTGTGCGATAAGCATCTTCCCCGTGACAATTTTTATCAGTGTCCGGGGCCTGATATCACTATCGACCTCCGTTAATCTACTGATTGTTATCAGTAATTCTTATCAGTTCACGTTATTATTTTTAAATGGTGTGTACGATATTTTCGGCACTATAATTATTAAGCTATTTGGTTTTATTTAATCTGTGGTGATGTGTAGTTATAAGTTCGAAGATTTGGTTTTTTCTTGTTTTGATTGTTGAAAAATACTAAAAAAATGTGATTTTTAAATATGTTAAATATTTGGTTTATCAAAAAAAAAAAGGATATGACAAATCTTATCATGTTTTGTTTTGCTAGCGAGTATTTTTGGTCTAAAATCATCGATAACTATTATTGTTTTATTGTTAGAAAATCGGGCGCATAACGTCTTTTTGATACATTGTTATAATATTTTATAAATACACGGGAAATAAATTAGCCATTAACAACCTTGTCGGGGTCTTATCGTCGGGCGAAAGTACAAAAATCATTAAGAAAATAATACAATGTACAACGCTCGGCGGAATATGTAATAAAAATTAATTGAAAAACGGCGAGCGCCGTTTGCGGTCATTTGATTGTCTTATCAGCGAAAATATTACAAGATGTGTGTATATATTATATTGTAATGAAATAATAATTCTCACGGTGGCTCAAGTTGGAGACCTTCGAGTGCTGTTTAACTACACGATGATGATGAGGAGTTTGTTTGTTTACAAAACTTTTTCAATTTTCGCCCATTTTTTCCACAACGTAAACTAAACAAACGGCGTTTTATAGAAGTCCACTCGTCTAATCAGGTAGTAATTCTTCGCTTTGTGACATTGACCTAAACCTTACGCGTATACCTACATATAATATTGTTATATTAATTATGTTATCTCTTATCACTTACATCTTATCAATTATCTTCTGCCTGTTATCTCTTATCAATTATCCCTAAACTTTTATCTCTAATTAAAAGTGAAAGTTTAACGCTCTTCCATTTCACCCTAACTATATATGTGTGTGTGTATATAGTTTTTCAAAACTTATACACTACACTATATTATTCAAGGCGTATCGCCAAGATAAGACGGGCGTTTCTTGTGCAAAAAAAAACCTAGTCGTTTTCTCCGCTCCGCGGATAAACATTGAATCGTGGATTAATCATGTTATCTCTTATCACTTACCTCTTATCAAGTATCTTCTGCCTGTTATCAGTTATCTCTTATCAATTATCTTTTGTCTCTCAACTAAAAGTGTAACGCTTCAATTTTACCCTAATCCCTTCTTACTTCCCTCTATACGGACCCATCCTAAAATGACACTATAGATGTTTGTAAATGGCGTTTTTGATAACTTATACACTACACCGGTGACAACGGTGTAGGTGATATTAGAAAAATATTATTGTTACTACGCTAAAAAGCCGTGGTCGGTTTGACGTCTAAAAATACGTCAAAACGATAAACAGCAGACAAAGCGTACACACAGTGTATTCCTCGTCCTATATGCGCACCGTTGCTGGGGCGTGGGCGGTCCAAGAAGATCAACCCAGAGAGACAATCTTTAGTTCTTAAGAGTGTACATTATATTATATATATTATGAGTACTCGTGTTGTGACTTGTGGTCAATGAAAAAAAAAAAACCAAAACACGGCACGCGAGCAATGCGAGTATTATCATCGTCCGGACGGATATGTTTTATTTAAAAAACAATTTTTTAATTTATTTTCTTTTCTTTGGCTCCCGGCCACTACCGCTCTGGCTGCTGCAGTTTTTACTGTTTTTTTTTTTTTTTTTTTTACAACAGTCACCCATCGGCAACCCGTCCATTAGTCCTTTTCCCCGCCGGCACAGCGGCAATTACAACATTAATTTACGATACGGACAGCAGATCACACGTTGAAATTTATTAAGACAATATTCTCACACCAAACGACAACTGCACCGACGTATACTTACATGAAAATTTGTATTATAATTTGTAGACACAACACACACACGCATAGCTGTGTTTTTTTACAACGGCCGATTTCTGCTAAAGTCTACAATATTGACAGGGATTAAAATATATACAACATCAGACAGTGCATTCGTAGATATTAAAACAGTAGATTTTCAGATAAAGATTAAAATATTGGTTTAAACTCGATATGCAGCAGGGCCAAATTATAGAGCTGCGAATGTCGTACACACTGTTTACAATGATAACGTAAACTGATAAGAACGACTGATAACAAGTAGTTAAATAACGGCGGCGATAACTGATAACATTACAGTGATAACGTAAACTGATAAGAAATAATGATAACGAGTGATAAATATGAGATTATTGAAGTCTGTTTACATTTTTCAATTATTTTAGAGTGCACTATCTGGTTTTATATATTTAATCTGCAATATTTTAGTTTAATAGGACGTCGTGGCGGTACTTCCCTTTAAATGAAGTATAAGTATATTACAAGTACACGCATACACAATGGTTGATGAGAGGACGCCATGCCTTCTATTTATTAAGGACTCGGGCAGGTTAAACTGTAATGTGTAATACAAATTAATAGTTCAGCGCATTTATCTACAACGCAAATGATGAATGCAAAAATACATTCTTTTTTCAAAAGATTTGAAAAAACCGCATATGCGGTTCGCTGGGAAATCTTATCTCTGAATTGGCTTTCAAAATTATTTTTATCTGTTGGTTAAACGCGTTTTTACCATTGAAAATCATCGACGATAGATCCTCTGTTAAATACACAGTTAGGTTTGTCTTATGACCTACACAAACACAAACGGTTTAAAGTTCAAGCGCAGTACACATTGTTATTAATATATATTATTATTACAACAATGTAGCCTCGTTGTTTCAATAACGAAAATTAAAACGTTTTTAGATAAAATAAATGTATAAGTAAAATTAATATTAATACCTTCTCAGCTTGGGCACCAAAGCTAGAAGTTAAAGTTTAAAGAAAACAAACATTAACATTAACTCCACATGCATTACATAACTGTTGCGAATCGTATACCTTACCAGACATAGTTATATTATCAAAAGACTATAAATAGCGGATCATTATATTGTTTTGAAACGGTGAAAATATGATAATCATATTGTATATATATAATGCATTGATAAGACTTAGAAAAAATAAAAAAAACATTCATCAAACAATACTGCTGTATATAAAAATACATGTTTTGCCAAATAAGCCGTCGAACAAAACGTTGTTAAATTGTGCATTTTATTTCTACCGTTAATAAATAATTAATAAAAAATATTACGTTCTAATCGGTCAAAGAAATAATTTAAATTAAAAAAAAATAATAATAATAAAATTGATTATTAATCGCTTTAACATTTAAGTACACTTTTTAATCTCCTTCGACGAACTTCGACTGTATGGTTGAACTTGGTCTGTTCAAGTTCAAAAAACTGTTTATCTAAATATTAATGGTTGTATTTCATTGTTGTGCACAAAGCTTGTTCTTATATTTGCAAATAACAATTACAATATACATTTAAAAAAAAATTAAAAAATACTTTACCAAGTGTACATAAAAAAAATGGGTTTAATATTTTTCCAACAATATAAAAATGGACAAAATAGTTTTCCATGAACACATATAGTGCAACGGACTACTAGACTATATGGATTATTAGTGTTATTACGATTTGATTTATTTTCGCAAACTTACCCAAAAAAATGGATCAATTAATCAAAACACTGTTATTTTATACTGTTTTTTAAAAATTGTATTCACATATTATACACAAAAAACACACGACTGTCGTGGTGCTCGGCCTGAACCTGCAGCAATGTCTACCGCGCACCTTCTCTTCGAGGTGTGTTGTATTCGTCGATAGTATAGGTATTTTTTATTTAATTTTTTTTTTTTTACCAAACTCAAAAAAATAATTATCGACAGAGATAAAAAAAACACACACACACACACACACATTTTACAATGCCAAATTAAAACCATGCGCGGCAAAGTCACGCCGTCAACGCGAGGATTAGCGTGCGTGTGTGTATAATATTATGTAAATAATACCTGGATAGCTCTATTAGCTCCGCCCATATATATATATATATATATATGTACACGTTATAGTACTGTTGTAAATTTTAATTCGAACCTGTCATCCCACCTCACGTGTTCTCTAGCTAAACCGAGTGCAATACAGAAACAATATATGTACTTACGTATAGTATTGGTTAGGTGTAGATAGGTGACAGAACACTCGTGTCCCAATTTTAAACACACACACACACACACCAATGTTAGCGATGTTAATCGCTTTACATTTGGCCGTTTAATAATATGTATTTTACAAAGAAACTTACCTGGCGAAAAAAAAATTTCAATATAATTATATTTTAGCGGTAAAATAACACACACACCTAACCAAACCTAACCTAAGCAAACCTAACCAAACCTAACCTAACCAAACCTAACCAAACCTAACCAAACCTAACCTAACCAAGAAACTTACCTGGCGAAAAAAAAATGTCAATATCAATATATGCTAGCGTTAAAATAACATACACACCAAACCTAAACTAACCTAACCTAACGTTAATATTATAGCCAGTGGTTGTGTAAGCTTGCAATATATTAATAATAATAATAATAATTCATTATATAATCAACCTTACCGCTGTCGATTGACCCATAGCTCGACCTAACCCCATTGTTGTTTTGAAACGAAAATAAATCAGTATGTTATTAGAATATTTCAATAAAAAAAGTCCATAAAATAACAAAAACAAAAAAATAAGATAAGTATATTTTTTATTATTGTACCTCTACTATTATTATCATTATTTGTTGGAATAAAACATAAATTAAAGTCGTTTGATCTCGACTACTGTCCGACATTAGGTTGGCTCAACTGTTTATTTATTTATTTAGTTTATTCCAATTATATTTTTTAAAAAAAAAACGTCTAAATATAACAATTATTCGTAAAAAAAAATCCTGTCTTGTCGAGTGACAATCACCGCTGCTATGAGTGGTGTTATGGAATATTGTGTGTGACTACTTAATGTACCCTATTGTTTTCCCAACACATTCCATTAATCTGTTGTAATTAAACGGCGCAAACCCGAGAATTCAGTAAAACCTATGTGTACCCAAGTATAATCGTAAGTAAACATATCAGTCTCGGTTGTTGTAAAATTATTTATAGACAATGTTCAAGTGCCAACGAACAACAGCGGTTTAACAATCGATTATTAGCCCGTCTGAAGCGGTTAGATAAAAAAAAAAATCCAACGTCGGTTTCCTCATGTTTTTCGAGTACTCAGACATGCCGAATAGATGATTGAACACACACACTCACACACAACTATGACAAATAATAATAAAATATTACAAAGGATAAACCGTGCGAATACAACCAACGCAATCGCGAATAATATGTGCACGTTGTAATTATTGTTATTGAAATATATATTAAAATATAGAACGCTTATTGTACCCTGCTGCTGCTGCTGAGGACCTAACCTGACAAGTATTACACATGAAGAAATAAAATATTCCCAAATGATGTGTAGTGGATTTTTAAAGTTACAGCCCTCATAAATATTATATTCTGACAATGGTTTTGGCCGTGTATAATAATAGTTTAAAAACCCGTAACTAAGGCAGCTGTGACGGTGAAATGCGGATTAACCACATAAAGAACGGAACATAATTCTTAACATCATCTTAACGCTTAACTCGGTATGGTATCTTTAAACAGGTACATGCATTTTATGTACAAACTCTCCAAGACCAACTTTTAAAAGGTACACTATTATTTGAATTATTTTTGATATTTTAAAATTTACCCCTTGCCAAGTTAAGTGTTAGTAGATTGAGATTTTTTGATAAATTATCTACAACCCCCTCTACCCCCCACCCCTTAATGAATATAGGGGTAAATCTTTTATTATTTGTACCTGTTGTTCGTCTTTGAGGGCGAGTTGGGACTGAGCTGTTCGTCCCGGATGTGCATTTTGGACGACAGTTTCTTCAGCACGTCGTCCATCGTCCGCTTGGCGGCCGGCCCGGCCAGCGACATGACGTTGTTGTTGTTATTGTTATTGTTGTTGTTGTGATTGTGCATGAACGTGTTGTTGTTCAAGTGCATCTGCAGGTGGGCGGCGGCCAGTTTTTCGGCCACGGCGTCGTCGCTGTTCCGCAGCCGCTGCTCGATGTCGAAGTACGGCGAACCGCCGGCCGACTGTCCGCCGTCCAACATGTGAAACGGCGGCGGCGGCCCGTGCTGCTGGCCGGCGGCCATCAACGCCCGTTCGTACGCGGCCGCCGCCACGGCGGCCGTCTCGTAGAACGCGTTGTGGTTGAGCGTCAGGAACGACGCTAGGTGCGATTGGGCCTGTTGCGGCTGTTGTTGTTGGTGGGACGACGGCGACGAACCGGCCTGTTGCCGGCCGCCGTACGGGTACGGCGATGTACCGTCCCCGGCGGCGGCGCACGGGCTTTCGGTGCGCTGCCGCTTTTTGGACTGCGACCTGGACGGCGACGAGGCGGCCGCGTACCGGCCGCTGCTGTTGTCGCTGCAGTCGGACGACGGCGGCGACGACGTGCCGCTGCTGCGGCCGCCGGCCGGTTGGACGGCCGACGGCGGCGGACTGCCGGCGGCGGCGGCCACCACCGGACTGCCACAGTTTCTGTCCACAGCTGCGTCCATGCCGCCGCAATAGACGTCCGGGTAGAAATCCGTCGTCTTACCCGTTTCGCCACTGGCGTTCTCAAGCAACTTGGACGGCGGCGATTTGCGTTTCGATGACATTACACTGCGAAAAAGCACACAAGTCCACGGATTAGATAAGAGACTGATAAGAAGCTGATAAGAGAGCTGAGACTGTATACAACTGTATTATGCACAATTGTGTACCGTTCCGATAAAACGTTATCCAAATAATCATCTAGATAACACCACATTATTCGAACAGAAAGTTATTCGAAGAACTTCAAAAAACGGTCATTCGAATAGTTTTAATTTTAACTATTCGAATAGAAAGTTATTCGAAAAACTTCAAAAATAGTTATTCGAATAATTACAAATTTAATTACTCGAATAATTTTTAAAAACATTATTTCCTACAAATCTAATATATTCTACCGGGTGATCGGTCAACGATGGACCAGTCAATAACTTAGAAGATATTAGACTTTTTTTTTTATAATTTTATAGCTATTATTTTAGTTGAGACAAATTAAATATATTTTTGAAAACCGTAAGAACTTAAGAATTTTAAACGGTAACGTATATATTAATTTATTAACTTTTTAAATTGAGAAAAATGTTTGACTGGTCGATAACCAGTTTTGGATAATTGGTCTTCAAGTTATTCAATTTTATAGATAAAAACATCTCTACTCTCCATCCTTCCTCCGTTCCTACATTTTAAACAATTATCCAAAACTAGTTATCGACCAGTCAAAATATTCAGTAAATTATTCTTAATTAAAAATGTCTAATATCTGGGACAATGATAGATATCATATAATTACAATGGCTATAGGACATACTTTTGGGACATGATAGTCCTCGAAGGAATTATACCCGGGAAAAAAAGAAGAGGAAGACCTAGAGCAAATTTTACATCACAGACAAATATGTGGATATTAAAAGGGAAATAGAAGACAGGGATGAATGGCGAGGAGAGTTGTAGGAAGAAGGTGAAGAAATACAGGAATGCAATTCGACAAATTGTAAACAAATGATTCGAATAAGAATTTGCACAACTCTGCGACAGTATGAGTGTATTTTAAACTTGTAAACCTATTTCCAACGTTAGTACTTTGCCACTATTCTAATATGCGTTTTTGTCATGTTCACGTTATATAATCTCGGCGCGGTTATTGCGTTAATAATTGTTATTTAATTTTTTTTTTTGCTCCAAGTCGTTATTTTGTATTATCATCACCACAATAGCCGAACGAACGTCGTATCGTGCCAAATAGAATAGCTATTATTATTATTATTATTATTATTATTCATCGATGGCCCCGTCATTTATGTAACAGCTTGTTGGGGATTGCGCAAAAGTCAGATTAAAAATCGCCTCCTCCTCCTCCTCCTAATCCTCTAGTCCTTATGGTAATATTTATTTAAACGTGTTAGACAGAAGTAACCGACAATATAATAATGTACACAACATTGTAAAAACCGAATAAAAAGATTAGTTTGCGCTAAATTAATACCAAAAAAATCCACACTCTTAGGTAACGCGGGCTAAAAAACCATTTACATGCATGTAAGTCTGTGAATATGATAGTAATATGTAAGCAGCTAGTGTGCAATATTATAGTATGTGTATTATTATTATTATTATTTTTAAAGCGGTACAATTTTTTTTTCACAGAGGTTATCGGCGGAACCGACTGAAACACAAACTATAATATTATATACATATATTGTAGATAGATAACGAGCTCTCTAACAAAACACCAATTGCGAGGCGCGGAGATGTGATAAACGCAGACATGCATAAAACACACACACACACACTCAAAGCAACGCCACTACTATTTAATCTATATCTATTCATATTGTTATTATTTTTTTTTTCTCTCCATTGACGATTATATTTTTAATAAAAAAAAAAAAAAATTAATTAAAAAATCCTATAAGACCACCGCCGTTATAGAAAACGCTGGCGATGACCCTCACACACACACACACACACACCTTATAATATGTGTGTGTGTGTGTGTACTATCTACTATATTATAGTTCTCCGGCAGTCACAGTCCATCGTGTTAATATCATCATATAACATACGGTCGGGTGTTCTGCGAAAAACATTGTTGAAATCGCCAATTAAACTACTGGCATTGTTCCTATAGTGAATTAAACACACTATGTGTGTATGTGACAATGATTCACACTTGTCACTTGTCACATCACACACGGGCCCGTATGAAACTTGATTTTGTAAAAAGGAGATGCCAAGACAGGCGTGGAGGGTTAGGTGTGAATATAGACTGAGATAAAGAAAGATAACTGAGAAATCAGCAGATTGGAGGATTTGAAGGAAAAGGAAGGACACCGAGACTGTGGATTTAAACGGTTGATGTACAAGTCCGTATTACAAGATATCAATATAAATATAAAGGGAACAGGGGAAGAAGGGTAGTCCATTTATGAAAATTGTTTTCTTCAATACATGCCGTTAATTTGTTATATGTCAATAGATAGTTTAAATAAATACATTTTTTTAGTAGAATAGCACTTGATGTGATTTTTTTTTTTTTGTTCTTAGGTAAGAGGCAGAGGAATTCACGAACTTTGTTTTTGCTTTACTCTAAAATGTTCATACATGGACTACTGCCCTTCTTCTCGTGCGCCCTTTATATATATATATATCTGCTATAATATGATATTATGCAATAGCTCTTGGCCGGAAACCGTGCCGATTACTTCCGAATCGACTGGACTTGAGACGGTGAAGTTTCTGCAGACAACAACAACAGCACACACACACACACACGGTTAAGCGGGAAATGGATTCGATTTCCCATTCGGTCGCCTTAAGACATCATGTTATATTAAAACACAGATTGGCGTTTTCTATAGGTCCACGACCACCGGCTTAATGTAAAATTCCCCTCTTCCCGCCACTCCCTCCACAGGTCCCTGACGGGAACGCGGGGTTTTTTTTTTATGATTTTCTTAAAAAAAAATGTTTTTAAAAAACTGGGATAAATCGTTCGTCGCCATTGTTGTGATAATAAATATGTTTATATAAATACTTTGTGTCGGGGATGGTCTGCCGGACATAGGCACGCGCACGCATAAACAATTATTGTGAGTCCACGTGTGGTTTAATAATAGTAAAGAGTATTAACACACATTTTTCCGTGTGTTATTTTTTTGGTAGACACACAAAGTGGAGAAACCGAACGAGGTAACGAAGAGCTACAAAAAAATCAGAGGAACAGAATGATGTACCATTTTAAAGGACATATTATTATTTTGTATTGCATTGTTAAACACAGTGTGTTATTGATCACGACGAAAGAGCACATCTCTTTAGTGTGGAAGGACTCCGAATTTTGCTGCAGCACGTCATTGTTGTTGTTTCGGACGAACAAATAAAAAAATAATTTTTTGGTGGATTACAAGGAGGTAAACGATTTTTCGCCTTATATATTGTATAATTCTCTATTGCCTACAATGCGCTATTTAATCACTTAAAAAACGCGGTAGGTTTTTTTGGTAAATTTATAAAAAATAATAAAAATATAGAAAAAAATGTTTTTAATAAAAACCAAAAGCGTATTAATTATGTTTTAACGTCATCGACCGCGTGACGGATTTTCTTTTTCATTGCTTACAACACAAGCAGACAAACGACCGCAGACGCCGCCACCTTGTATCACTTCTCAAGTTTTGGCACGGACGATGGCCCAAGGAACACACATTCGAATTTCTTTTCTTGACTCTGTTTTTTTTTTTTGTTGTCCATTACCATAAATTTGTTTTTAAACCCGTTCTACAAACGACGTCCCGGTAAAAAAAAAATAAAAAACAATTTAATAACTTTCCTAAAACGGTATTATAGGTGTATTATCTGAGCAGAGTTGTGCAAATTCTTATTCGGATAATTATTTCACAATTTATTCGAACCAAATCGATTCCAATCATTTTCCTTCAATTTATTCGAATTTATAATTTCTTTATTCGAATAATTAAATTTGAAATTATTCGAATAACTTTTACTCGAACAATGTACCTTTCAAAAATAATTATTCGAATAACTTTTACTCGAACAATGTGTTATCTAGATCTAAATTCTAAATTCTAGATCTAATCTAGATCCTAACGTTTTATTCGAACGGTGCACACAACTCTGCCACCGAACCTCTTCAGTGATATGATGATTGTGTACCCCCTTTTTATTAAGAAGTTGGGTAAAGGCGTTTTTTTTTTTGGCCAAAATCATTACTAATTCGGTAATTAGGACTACTCCTTTATTATTATTTTTTTTTTTCAATGTTAATTTATTTTTCGGGCTATCACAGCATCTGACACAACCCTATTCGTATTCGTACCCTTCACACTTTAGAGGGGTAAAACATTGCCTTCTTACCGACTTACCCGCGTCCCGTTGCTCGACGAATCCGACACTTTGAGTGGTTATATATGTGTTGTACACACACATAGATTGTATCACGTTTTAAATTAAATTATAATAATAAAAACAATTAACACGGGTCATACATCACACGCCGTTTGCTGCCACATGTGTGTGTTGTTACGCACATCGTCGAAAAAAGCCTACAATGACATTGTCCTCCTCCCCCCACCCACCACCACCGCCTTCTTCCCCTTACACTGTTCAAAACTCTGAGCTGATAACGTCGGCAATCGATTATAATATACAGAGACATCGAATTACGCAAGCCGCCGCGATGACTTACGAGATTTTGTAACTTAAACGAAGCCAACTGGTTTTTTTTTTAAATATTTTTTTTTTTTTGTGTGAATACTTGTCTTTATCTCTCTCTATCTCTGTCACACACACACGCACACACACACACACACACTGTAAACGTCACTGGTCACCGAGAGACTGTACTCGTGTACATATTGTTTCATTAGGTCCACATCATACGGTCGCATATTGCCTATATATCTTTATAAATTATAACTGAACCCCCCCCCCCATCATTTGTCCCAACCGTTTTGAAAATATTTTTCACCAATAGTCGATAATTTGGAAAATATTGTGGAGACCCGACATAGAGAGGTGGAGAAAAACTAAAGTAATCTACGAGTCGCTATTATTTGACATTATCAATATTTATATTTGGTCTGTCTTGTGTACCTATTGGACAAGCAGAGTTGTGCAAATTCTCATTCGAATAATCATTTAAATCGAAATTTATTCGAATAATTAAATCTGAATTCATTCGAATAATCGTGTTTGGAATTATCCGAAAATAAAAAGTTATTCGAATAACTTCCACTCGAATAATGTACCTTTTATATAATACAATATCTGTATATATATATATATATATATTTTTTTTTTCCCTGTAACAATAATTTAGCCTATCCTCCTGTGTTACAACGCCGTTTTGCCGGTTGTTATTTTTACACGTCCGGAGCTCTTTACACGAGCGGGTTACCCTTTTTCTTTTTGTCGATGACAAATGATCTGGTAAACGGTCGAGTGTGTGTATGTGTTTTTTTTTCTACCCCCTTGTAAGTGTACACACCGCTCGGCTTAGCCACCCTCGTCGGTGCATCAATCGGCCAGAAAAGACTTCTTCCGTTTCGTTGCCGCCCTATCGCCCACGCACATACAAAATATAGACACACTATATTTTCTATTATTATTATATACACCGAGCTTATGTCCCCCCCCCCCAAAAAACCGCGCAAAGTAAAGAATGCCGGCCACGATCCATTATTCATCATCGTCAATAAAAAAAAAAAAAAAAATACTCTCGACATTACTTCAAAAAGTGCTCGAGCTACCCACCCCCGTATATTAAGAGAGGTTTTCTTTTTGATTCCACAAAAAGAAAAGCTCACCAAACGATAAACTATCGGCAGCAATAGCCACGCTACACGCGAAAAGCCAATCGAAAAACATGTATGTACACTTACAATATGAGATAGGAGAACACCGAACAGGATTTCTCTCACCGGCATGCACTACAATTATGACACTGTTTTGCTGTTGCTGCCAATGTATATTTAAAAAAAAGAGCTATTAGTAAGTTAAAATTAAACACCAAGATGAGAATATATTTTTTTGTAGAGATCAAAATATGTTAACAACACAGTTTATTGTATTATAACCCAACTCTGAATACCATATGCGAGCATTGTGTCGCTCAGTTGGTATTAACAATACCATATCCATTGGACATTAATGTACCCTCTCGGAGGAGGACACAATCAAAAGAACCGTTTTTTTTTTTTTTGTTATCTCCACGTCCCAAACTTGATCACAAAGCAATAAAACGGATGGCAACAGATTAAACAGCGGCTTAATTATTATTAAATTAAACAGTGTTACATGTAAGTACGGTTATCGTTTTTTATATTGTATGGACGACTGTGACCCATTCCGGCCGACACCACAATACTGTGTGCGGGTCAACTGTATATTATAATAATATTATTATTGCTATATTATAATCACACTAGGCCGATATCGGATCGATATTGTGTCGAGATTTCGATAATAATAATTTACCAGTAATCAAACAACAGCTGATACACACCACACACACTCGACGACAATCCAATACACACTAATTTACAGCTGCTGTGGAATATTTTTTTGAAGATCACAACAAAGTGTAGGTGACATAATATGAAATACGTATAAATGGCGCAGTCGGGTAGGATCCGATTTCCAATACTTTAAACATTGGGCCGGGGCTCTGCTATTGACATAATATTTCTAACGGTACGCGGTATACTTTGGTCAATGATAATTCTGCTGGTCTAAAAATAACAACGGCTGTTGTTATCGCAGTTAAAAAAAAAAAATGTGTTTTTTTTCGCCTCCCCCCTCCCCTCCCCTCGAGATGACAAACCGGATAACCCGGCGGCAGACGCGACCGTGAGAGATAACGCAGTGCCAGCGATAACGACCTAGTGCAGTGCGCCTCGGTCGACAAGACCAAACGACCCGCGACGACCGCGTGTAGGCCCATAACCTTTTCCCCGGTTCCTGCGAGCAAATGGACCGCCCGCCGCCGCCGCACACCCATCCAAAACGATGACATGTTCTATCTATTTTTGGATACAATTAAATATCCCCCCCAAAAAAAAAAAACAAAAAGGTCCAAGTGTTTGCGAATATTGATGGATTTTTAATCGAATCGAGTAGTAGTGTTCAATTCGGATAATTAATTGAATAACTCTATTCTTTTTTTTTCTTCATAATTTGATTATTCGCGAATAATAATTGTCGAATTATTTGTGTGAATAAATAACACAAATATCGAATAGTCGTTATAATATTATTTTGATATAGTAGTTATTATATTTTGTTGTTTATTTTGTTATCTGTCCAACGATTGCAAACGGACGAGCCTGTGTTGACTTTAGAAGGTGTAATATTTTGATTCATTATTTGTATTGAAACACACATGGTTTTCTATACTTGTTTACCTAATGAGGTAGCAAATATTTTTAAAGCCTTCTAGAGGAGGTTTTTTTTTTTTATACAAGTCTAGACCTATGTACTTTAAAATATGCCATACTAATTATTCCAACGGAACCATTAGATATATGTATATATATATATATATATTTGACCATTGGAGTATATATTTGGATAGAATTTCGGTGGTTAATTATCCAGTACCAAACCTTAACCTACCGTTTGGGCTACTAGTGAATGCGAAAAATAATTAGTGCAACGACAGAGATGGCGTTTACTGAATAATAATAATAATTTGAAATCGTACATAGTTACTGTAGTCCAAAACAGTAATAATAGTTGTATCACTAATACAACATATTATTATTATTGTACATATTTTATAGGCAACGGAATTGGGCAAAAAGGCGAAGGCGGAAACGCCGAGGCGCCCGTGCGACAATGATCGACATACTTTAAAATTAAAAAAAAAAACACTAATAATTTATCATAAAAAAAAATATATATATATATAACAAAACGTGTGTAGGAAGAACAAAACACAAATATGTGGCGAAAAATATAATAATAATTTCACAGAGTCTGATGATAACGATACACACACACACACACACCGATGGGTATTTGAATGGACCATTGTTTAAGAGCGCGTTATCGTCGTCGTGTCGCCAACTAGAGTTTCATAATTATATATAATATGTATTATTATTATTATTAAAAAAAACTAAAGTGGGTAGAGCGACGCAGATTATTAATGGTGGCCGACATGGACAATTATTGTTATTATTATTATTATTATGGAACAATCACAAATGCGATTTTCACACGATTTTTTTTAATATTAACAAGGCAAAAAAAAAAAAACAATAATTAACAACCAACTCGGGTATATATTACTATTGTAAAAGATACCATAAGAGTTATGGAATACCCACTGAGAAAGTGTCCACAGACCATCTACCAGATCATCTACGGTGATGATACCTTGAAATTAGGAAGACAGTCGATAACATGTTATTGATATTGACTTAAAAAGTAGAACATATTCTTTAAAATATGTAAAAAAAAATATGCATTTCGCATAAATATATTGTCTTAAATTTAAAATATATGCAAAAACAAAATGTTTAGATAAATTACAGGCAGTACAACTGATGTTTAAAGGTCATTATAGATATGATATAATTTAATAAAATAATTTTGTTTTCTTTTATTTGCCAAAAAAGTATTTAAAAAATGTTCATACTGTTACTTGAACAAACTATGTTTTGTTCCATGGGCAATTTTTCAATATTATATTTATTGCGAATCGACAAGACATTTGACATTTCTTAACTTTTGACACACGGTTGTACACAGTAAACAAGCACGAGTAAATTAAGTCGAGAAAGAGGTGATCACTCGGTTCTGCTACAACTTTTACACACACTTCCGGTCCGAGTTAACGGGGGAAACATATATATATATATATATGTGTGTGTGAAATTAATCGCTCATAGCATTGCATTGTGCGTGAAGCCGTGAGGTTTTGAGATAAAAATAGTGTATAATAAGTATAGTGTATACGAAAAAATGCGTTTGGAAAAAAAAACGGCGGTTTAGTCACGGTTTATACATATTTTTTTATTTTTCTTATGTACACTCCTCCGCTTCTCGTTTTATGACGGATCTACGCGGTACTCTAATGTGTGTGCATTCGCACAGCAACTTTATATAGAACAAAGGCTTTTTTGTTTCTGAGAAAATGCACACTCGGCGGCGGCGGCGGCGGTGGCTAAGTACAATATATATTATAATATTTATAAGACGGTGGGTCGGTGGGTCGGTGGGAGACTGAGAGCGAGAGAGAGATGACACATCTGGTGAACATTTCTTCGGAAGAGACGAGAAACGGGCACCCGTAAAATAATAGTTATTATTATCGCGTTTTTATGTTATTGTTATGGACAACATACCATCTTATAATATACTACTACACTGCACATGCACCCGGTCACTCCCCCGCACAGGTCCCAACGGTTTCACTGTACATGAATTGTATATTTTTGGATACAATTGAACATCCACAAAAAAAAAAAAAAAGGTCCAAGTGTGCGCGAATACCGATGGATTTAATCGAATCCAATAGCAGTGTAGTGTTTTCGATTCGGATAATGAATTGAATAATTTTTCTATTTTTCATAATTTGTGAATTTGTGCGCACAAATCTCGAATAATAGTCGTTATAATATTATTTCATATAGTCGTTATATTTTGTTGTTTATTTTGTTATTTGTTCAACGATTAAAATGGACGAGCCTGTGTTGACCTTAGAAGGTGCAATTTTGATTTGTTATTTGTACTGAAACACACGTTGTGCTATATAGTGTTGTCGATAAAACGAGTTTACCTACACGGATTTGTGTACACGGTTGTTGTTGTTGTTGTTGTTATCTAGACAATTAATTAATTGTATATTTTTAGTGCGTTTAATAGCCATTGTCAGGCGATATGCGACGTCAACCCCACTGTGCTCGATCGTCGCCGCTGCCTCTTTTACGACCAATAAAACGGCGTTAATAAGACGGCGGCGGCGGCGACATTACCGGTGTTTGTTTAAATTGAAAGGATGCGCTCTATTTTAATCCTTAAAAACGTACCGGATTGATACAGTCGCCGCCGCCGCCGCCGCCTTCGGTTTTCTTCCGTCTTTGAACCGTATCCAAAGAAAATAGTACACGGAGCCCACCACCGCATCCATTACCACACAGACACGGTAGGTATAAACCACTGGAAATAGAATATTATGATCTTCCAACAACCTTGCCCCGGACTCGGTTCGGTCTGCACCGAGGAGAGAGACCGGTGTTTTATAATAATATACAATGATTGTCGTCGCCCGTACCTAACCACACAGATGATATTATCATTTACTCGTTTTGGGCAACGCAACACCAGAGTCGAGTATGGTGTATCCAAAGGGAAGGAGCCAAAATCCGTACATAACATTATATACTTTCATTAAATTCAATAGGGTTCAACTGAATAATCGAATAATTTGTGAATAAAAAACAAATCTCGAATAGTCATTATGTTGTTTCATAGTCATTATATTTTGTTGTTTATTATTTATACTGTTCAACGATTACAATGGACGAGCCGGTGTTGACCGTAGAAGGCGTGTAACTTTGATTGCAGTGTATCCAATAAAACATTTTACCCACCTGCCCCTCTTTGAAGTTTGATTTGTTCTTTTTTTTTGTCATACAAGTCTAAACGTACGCACTTTAATATGCTATACTAATTATTCCGATAGATATCCAAAGTCCCAAAAGATATATATATATATATATATCATTCATTATCCGAATAATCGCACACGGTATAAGAGTGCAGGCTATTCAGAAGGTGCAAGCAAGTGTACTCTTGTTTTTTAAATATATATTGAGAATTCGCCAACGGGTCGTCAACGGGGTTGTTTTCTTCTCTTGATAGGCTTGCAGGGGGACGAATAATTGATTTCGGGTGGCCATTAAGAAGGCAATCCAGACACACACACACACACAACATAGATCATCTATCGTCGACGGTGGCATCATATTTCCGTCTTCGAGGCAAGTGTGATAACCATTATTGTTTGCCGGAGCTAATAAAACCTATATTGCAAGCGCCTGTCGCGCGTTTCCGCATAAGGGTGGTGTACAATGCACATATACATAACAATAATAGCATGAACGGTTTTAATAAATGCCAGAGATGTACATGTGTTTGCTATAATATAGTAATTCCGAAGACCGCGGCCTGGTGTTTTACACGGATTAACGCTATTTTTTTTTTTATATTTTACCAACAGCAGCAGTGCAATAACTAGTATATATATATATATATAATATACAACACGGCCAGAGGGCGGACTACTTGTTGTGAGTGGTTTCCCACGGGAGCACGTGTGCCGGCGGTGGTGCGGATGGAAATATTTTTTGCATAGAATTACTGAGGTTTTTTTTTTGTTGAAATTTTTACAAAAGCCAAACAATAAACGGTCGATGGGTTTCTTCGCACCCGCGTACCTGTATATTAGCGGGCAATCGCTCACAGCCAGTATAATAATTGTATGGTTCTAGTATTTCCCAGAGCTCTTAACAACTTTTGAATTTTAAATGACAACATGTGTATATTTAATTGACACATTTCTTCAACCGGTCCATAACCAATTTTCAACAAGTTTAACAAATTCATCACGGGTGTGTATCATAGAAATCTTGACTGCTGCGAGAAAAATATTCAATTGAGCGTTTCTTCAATGTGGGCGCAAACCACACATCCCTGATGTGGCGGCTGCCGCGAACAATGAAATCCGTTTATTGTACAAAACAAAAGTAGATGGAAAAAAAAATATATTCATAACGGTTCGTTTACTCTAGCATATCAACCGACAACGGCTGCGATTATTATTATTATACATATTTCATATACACGTGCATAAAAAAAAAACCACTATAGACATAAAAAAAAGGGTTAATATTGTCTCTGAATTGTTAGAAAAAATAGATTTACAAAAAAAAAAAAAAATGCAAGCATTGTTTGCTGCGTACTATTTTGCTTAAAAAATGGAATTAAATTAAAATACATATTTTGTTATTGAGCAATTAATTTTGAAAAAGTATAGAAATTTATTAGAAAAAAATATGAGTTTAAACTAATAAATATATACAACTTCAAAAAGCTGGTTATGTTCCCGGCAAGCTGTTTCCAATAAGCGGTAAGCTCAGAATCTACTTTCTATATAAGTTTAAGACACACAGAAGATTGACAATTAAGCGTTTACAAGATGTAACACACATAGACTTGGTTCAAATTGACCTGTACATATTATTATTATATTATCTTATATTGTAGCTAAGACAAATGTATTCGGTTTAATGATTGCTGTACAACGATTTTGTTTCTTTTCCTATTCGCGAATGAGCTCTCAGTTAAACTTATCAGCGTAGATTTTGATTTTTTTTTTTTTTGCAAAATCCAGAAAGTAAACAATACTTTGGCTGGTTTTTTTTATAAAATAATTGGAAATTCAAGGCAGTCGGTTATGACGACTTATGTACGGCGGATATGTATGTGTTATTGTTTTGGGTAAAAGACATTTTTGTGTTTTCGGTGGCAATTAGCCGTGTAATAACCCGCAATCTAAACAACACGGTCAACAAAACAGAAACAACAGCCAATAAGACGTTTTATTTTAGATTCCAGACGACGCCACCGCAGCGGCGGCTCTGCTTGTGTATTTCGGTTTTAATACAATATAATATACGAAATTTCATATTATTGTGCTTTTCTCCTGTTTTATTATTATTATAATTAATGGTATCTCGTTGTTGCGCCACAACAAAGAACAAAATATCATTTCGGATGACGTCCGCGGTGACACAACACAACACACACACACAAACCTTATTAATTTATTTGTATTTTTTTTTTTTTTTTTTTGACGACTGATTTTTTGGAGCTGTAAAAATCTATTAATTTAACACATTGTCTAAAAATAAAGTCGAAATTCTGTTTTTTTTGTTTTTTTACACTGTCCTGTTTTTTTGAAACAATTTTGTCGGTCGGGATCATTCAGCGCTGAGTAGTCCTTCCCCTCGTTCCCCGGTTTTTTTTTTTTTTTTTTTGAAAAAACATGATAATATAATAATTTCATTATACCTAATGAAAACGGCCGAGGGAAGCAAGAGAAGAGGAGATGACCATTAAAAATAGTAACGCGTGGTATAATATCTATAAATAATAATAATAATAACCTAACCGACCGTGTGTGTGTCGTTTTTAAGCGATTTTCGAGTTTTCAATAACAAACAACTTAAAAATAATTACCATTGCTCCGATAATCGTGTGCTGTGGTGTACCTGCCAGCTAAAGTCGGAGGGTTAGGTTATTGAGAACAAGAAAAATATACACATGACTAGACCACAGCTTTGGCACTGGCCATTGTTGTCAAGTGTTGTCGAGTCGACCCACTGTAAAGAGAATCTCAGAAATTACCGAAAATAAAATACTATAGCGATTTTAGTTTTTTTTTTTCTCTAACATATTGTTATCGTGCTTATCTCGTTTCAGTCAAAACAAATCCAGCAGACACGGACATTGCCCTCCCCGAAACGTCTGGTCTGATTTACAATCCATTTTTTCGACACCCTAGTGTGTTTGAGCATATGCCTATTGATAATAGTATATAAAAAAAAAAATGAATGGGACAGCAAGCAGTCTGACAATACAGTCTGAGGAGTAGATAAAGATAATTGTCGTCCGGCGGCTTGGAATCTAATAATAACGCGTGGCGTGTTTTAATAAACATTGATTTGATGGTTTTATGTGTTATTTTTAGCATGTATTTAGAATATTTTCTTATCTCATAAGTGATGTGCAGAATAATAATAGTGGCCCGAACATGAGACAGGAACGTGTGGACACGAGGAAAGACGAGAAGACCGGTATGGAGGTCGTTTAAGAGAGACAAGTGGAAAACTTTTAATGCATTTTTTACCGGTGCAGGAGATTTGTCGGGTTTTATTTTGATCAACAGAACCGCGTTAACGAGATTAAACGAACCGTCGTCTCGAGGGAAGGAAAAACGTTTGAAACCGGCAAATTTGCCGGAAGACAGAAATATAATAATAACGATAATCCACACAGCGTTTGTACTTTTACTATTATTTTACATATATTATACTTGTCGGCACATTTAGCACACACCGCCGCCGCCGCCGCCTTTGGAGGAGCACACCGGAAATTCGTCAAACGTCTTAGCGTTTAATAAACACCACACACACACACACACGGTTCCGGTCAGTTTCCCCGCCGGCTCTAGTGTAATAAACTCACCGTTTATCAAAATTGCATATCATAAGCAAATTTTTTATTTCAAAAGAAATGCGCTAAAAAAGTGCATATTTCCACTATTTCCACGGGTAGCTGCAAAACGAGGAAACTTAAGTAAAAAATAGTCCACCCCTCCCCACGCAGGGTTTATTTATACGACGATATTTCTGTGGTTTTATCAACGTTTATCGCAGCTGAATTTTTGTTTGCCAACGCTATCGGTTGGTCCTGTATATAATAAATACGAGTTTAGTATTTTTGGTAATATATATATATATATGTATATTTTTTTTTTTTGAGATACACCAATAGTAAGATAATGCTATATAGAAACGACACGTGTCGGCTCCGCTAGGTCGTGACACTTGACAACTTAATTGATTCGAACGCAGATTATATTTTTTACTAGGTAACGGGAAATAAATGAATTTTTAAATTTAAGTGGCGGGCCCAAAACCGAGCATTAGCCGAGCTTAAGATAACAACAATGGTAATAAACAAAAAAAAAAAAAACAACAATAATTATTAGCACCGCAAGTTTTACTAATTATTTCATCACAACCGAGCAGGTACAAAGTTCCTGTTAATTTTTCAGACATTTATTGATACGGCGAACAAGCGCTCATAAGGGGCTGTAGGAATTTTATAGGTATAGGTAAACTTTAGAAAGCAAGTTTATTCGGGCAAATGTGCACGCATTACTTGATTTGTTAATAAATTAAACACCACAAAACCGATACGGACACAACGTTATGCCTGTTAATCGAATACCGATAATGGCCATCGTATCATTGTTATTATTGTTTTAGGCTGACCCCGGGTTAAACGCATACCAAACAAAAAAACCATTCTTAAATAATAATATGTGTTTATACCGTCAAACGCTACACGACACAGTCGAAAATAAATATTTATATATATCAAGTATAGATATTAAAAAAAAAAAAAAAAAAAAGATCTCTAGTTGTTCTTCTCTATACAACGTGAAAAAGGTGTTATACTGTTGTTCGATGCTGACCTCACATACTTGTCCCTCCCCCTGATGAGAATAATAATTCTTAAGGAAAGGTCTGAGAAGCAAAGGGCGTCCACCCCCATCCCCTATTTATTTTAGGCGATTTTTTGCAAAATTCTAATTTAAAAATTAAAACGCTGTTTCAATAATATTTGTTAGTCAATTTTATATCCAAGCTATCACAGCAACTTTCACAGTGATTAACTTGTTTTTTTTTTTTAATATATTTAAAACAATATGAACTTTATTTAGGTAGGTTTAGCCTCGTGGGCTTTTATTTTTATTTTTATATTATCAACCCAAAATTTACAATCTTGACATTTTTCAAGTGTATTCAAAAGGACGTCTCAGATTAAAAAGAACAGATTTATAAAATGATTTTAGACACAAAACACCTGTTATGAAATTTCCGAGCGTACTTCGTTTGAGTTTTTTCAAAATATCAACCGGAAAATAAGTTAGAGATTTAAAAAAATTACAAAAATATGTAAATTTGCATTTATCACACTTCCCACGGAAATCTTGTCCTCCATCCAAGTGTTTTATCTCAGAAAATCACTTTGAAGGGTATTTTTTTTCGGGTTTGCGTGAACACGTTCAAAATGACATATTTTTGGCGCATACCGAGTTGGGTAAAATTTCAAGTTTAAATTAATATTACATTTATGTTAATTATAAAATGTGATTTCGACGGTTGCAATACGATTGACGAGTAATAAAATCAAGCCCTTATCGGTAAACAAAAAATGGGAATAATTTTTTGGTAAACATAACCGAACAGTTGGATACTTTATTAACAACAGCTCGTGTACTTAAGATTTTGCATTAAAAAAAAAAAAACAGGGGTAAGACAAGGGTTGTACTCACCGAAAAAACAACGGTCGTCCGATTCGTGTTGGACCATATTCTCCAAAGGGGTCGAAGACATGTCGTTGACGATAATATATAGTTTATGAAAAAGGCGAGCGACGACAAAAACGAACGCGTAAGTACGGTTTTTTGAGAATTTCAAAAAAAAAATGTAGAAAAAAAAAAAAAACCAAACGGTTTTCGCTGGTGTCCACGGCGGTGTCTGCGCGCGCGTACGGTTATACTTGGACGACGACGGCGGCGGCTGCGGCGGCGGCGGGTGCAAGTGTGTGATGGACGCGACGGACGCCGGCTGACTGACTGACGGACGCGGACCGACCGACCGACCGACCGGCTGCTGCTGCTGCTGGCTACCCGCGGGCGGCGGCGGTGGCGGTGGCGGCGGCGGCCGCGGTGGTTGCTTCCGTCGGGTGCGCCGGGTGCCCGCCCGGCAGTGCCGCCGTCCGCCCGGTGGGGGCGGCAATCGCGCGTTTGTCGTTTGGGGTGGACGGGCGGCGGCGGGGGATGCCCACCTTTTGTCTCGGGCGAATCAAAAGGTTAGAAAACAAAGAACCGCCGCCTAAGACGGTCTGGCAGGCATGCGCCCCGGCCATTGTTGTGCGCGGGCCCGGCCTCCGCCTACCGGCCGGTCGGCCGCGCTGCCCGCCGGACAATAATCGTTGATAACGATCTACGTCGACGGCTAGGCGTACCTACAACACACGCCTAGTGCCCCGAAGGCCCCTAGCCCATCGTTAGCGTGTTTCCGGGTTTTTCCCGCCCTTAGTGTGTTGGGGTGTTTAGTGCACCCCGTAAGTTAAGCTAACAACGAATCTTAAACCATAGGCGCAATTTCAATTTTTAATTTGGGGGGGGGGGCTGGAAATTTGTTTAAAATATATATATATATATAAGTAAATATATTTTTGTATTTCAAAATTGTATGCATAACCTATTTTTTTTGGGGGGGGGGGGCTAAGCTCACCCTAGCTCCCCCGTATTTGCGCCTATGTCTTAAACAAATTTTAAAAAATAATGTTAAATATTTCAACAGCTTAATTTCATAACAACTTGAATGTATAGGATTAAGTTACTACTACAAGAAACAATTTTTAGTAAACATTTTTGATAGAAAATAATAATTTTTGGTATTGAGCTTATAAAAATTAATATAAAATAAAAAAAAACCCCTTTGCTTAAAACATGTTGTTTTTCGAATAATCACTTTTATGCTTAACCATTCGTTGGGTTAATACTTGTTTTTTACAAAAAATATATGACATATAAATAAATATATTTCTAAAAATATGAATTTGAATTTTCGTTCTCTGGTAAAACAATAGTAATAAAATAATATGACAATTGACCAAATTGACATTTATCGACAAATTTCAGTTATTAATTATTAATATTATTCAAATATAATGAATTATTCAGCATTAGTCTTGCACTATTTTCTGTTTATCAGTAAAATGAATTAATTTTATTCTCTTTGGAATCTCATTTTTAACTTGTTAGATTATCTATTCTAATTGGATCATCTAATTAGTGTTATAAAAATCTATTTGTTTTGAATTTATTTTGCATATATGCTTCAAACACAATTAATCATTATTTATACGGAATTGTAATATTACAATATAAATTGTATTTTTTATTATTTTTCGCTATAAAATTTAAATGCTAATAAACTAGTGTTATTTTTTTTTTTTTTTATAATTTTTTTTTTTTTTATGCTATCGTTCACACACTAAACACAACGGCTATTCAGTCGGTTTATCAGTTTTCCAACATTAATGTGGACCGCCACGTCTATCTGGTGTATGATATGATAATAATATACAATATCATAGTTGTATAGGACGTTGCACTGGAAACAATTTGCACCATTGTAAAAAAAAAAATTGTAGAAAAAAGATTCCAATGCGGCCAAATCCGTTTGATTCGCAGACCATACTACAGACACACGCATAATACATATCAATGTATCACAATTTAATTATATTATACAATACAAGTGTATTAATAAAAATACTATACAGTAACACAGATTACAATTTATGTCGAACAATGCGCAATTACAATTGCTAGACTTGTGTTCTCTCAAAAAGGCGACGATAGCGCAGCGAAAAAAAAAATATATTAAAAAAAATTTATGTACGTTCTAAAAAAAAAACGATAAGACAACAATGTGTCGGCGTTACGTTTTTTTATTGAATAATATATATTATATTATAATATAAGTCGAGTGTACATATATATATATATATATACAGCTGAAAACTGTTTTCGCAGACATTTTTCTTTTAGCTAAACGTTTAACGCGTTGCATTCCACCACTAAATTTCACACTGATAAATACCGCAGCACGTGGGTTTGTCGTATGTTATACATAATATAGTCAAAACTAGAGGTAAGTATTTTTTTTTTTGTAAAAAAAAATTTTCACCACCCCCCTCCCCCCTGTCGACGGTATAAACTCATTGATGGTTTGAATGACATGTTCACACACACAAGCTGTTCCTACCTTATATTCAAAGGAGTGATTTCAGTGGTAAAACATTTATGATAAAAAAATAAAATATAATATAAGATGGCAATAGAGAAATTATATAATAATTTTTAATTAAAGTGTGAAAGGGTGGTGCAGTTTGTTTGCATCGGTGGTCTCGTTGCAGCGGTTAAACTATATCACACAAGTTCAGTGGTGTAAGTAAAATATATATCAAAAACACAGAAAAAAATACACAGTTGGTCCAACTAAAATTTAGAGTAATTTATTCACTATTTTTTTTTTTTAGTGGCAATAACTATACAAATAGTCGGACCAACTAAATTTTTAGTTAAAGCGATAGCTGTACATTTAGTTAGTCTTAATTAGAAACGTGTATTGTGTACCGTTTATTAACCACAATTTTACAAAGATTTTGAAAAAAAAAGTATTTTTGCATTCATCATATTATTCAAGCATTGGACATCTTGTCCGCTAACATCACTTTGAAGGATAGGTACCTTTTCCTGTTTACATGGGACACAATTGTTTAAATCATAAAACGTCATCAACCTTTGAATTGAGATTTTGCAAGAAATTGCCTATACCCCAGCTCCTTAAAAAAATGTCCTCTTAACTTGCACGGTGACACTATACGGTATACTTGAATTGTATCCATGTACAGTGTTATACAGCTTCAACTTTTAATTAACATACATTATTTTACCTCCGACGCGTTGCCAAACAAAGTCGGCCATTCCAAATTCCACCAAGTTTTGGCATTTGGCAAACTCACCGGCGTGTACACTATTACTATTTTTTTTATTATAATATTTATTTATGAAAACATACGATTAAACGAGTCGGTTGTAACGTATGTACAATAGGCGCCCGTTGTTTTTTACATTTTTGCACGGATAATCGGTTGGCAAAAAAAAACCATCTTGGACGCATCCAGAAATAGCGTTTGAAAAAAAAAAAAAATAATAACAAGGGCAATTAGCCCGAATAATACTACCCAGGGCTGGTCGGCCCTCCTAATTATATGTATACAGAGTCATCAGTACGGTCTGTATTACAGTAGCTTTAGCCAGTAGGTAGATATCGCTTCTCTCGGTTGGGTCTTTCCCGCAAAAGATAATATTACACGGTAAACGCGTACGATTTTGTAATGTTCCCTCGGGTTATCGATCGGCCCCCATCTCCCCCCCCCCCGGTCGTTTTGGTCTAACGCAGAATGATAATATGGAACTACCGAAAGGGTTTTCGGACATAAGACACAAGGCGGCGGCTTTAACGGAAATAACGATCGCTTTGTCGGCCGTGTACCCTGCTCGGGGGACAGGGCGTTATTGATAGCCTCTACCCTCCGGCCTCCGGTTTATATAGTTCGCCCGTTGCCCCCCCCCCCTCACTGCCCCCCCACCCCACCTTTGACCATCTATTCCAAAACGCGTACCCCTCTCGCCCCCCTCCGCCGGCGGGAGGCGTGGTAAGAAAACACCACGGCTGTGCACGTTTGCCGCCCACCGCTGCTCTTTTATACGTACATACATACATATATATCTATGAAGCCCCAAGAAAGACAAAATATCCAATGCTCTACTCACACACACACAGACAATATATATTATAACCTCTCTCCTTAACCGTGCTGCTGCTGCTGCTTCCACCCCTTTAACGTATATATATATATATACTTGTTTGTTTTTTTGTGTATAGAAAATATATATATATATATATATATATATATGAAAATAACGACCACCGAGACGTTCAGGGCGTCTTGTGCTTTATCGATCGGCCGAAGGAGGCGGTGGGCGAACTTTTGAAATCGCGTGCCCCCCCCCATATTCCTATCCCCCCTCTAAGTATACACACACACACGGCTGAAAGGCCAAGGGTGTGGGCGAGCGTTTGTACTCGCGGATATAAGGGGCGGGTAGTGGACGCACGGACCCGCGCAATGGGGAAATACGCACGTATACCCGCTCGCACCCCCCCCCCCACGGCTGCTGGGATTTATGTACTCGCATTGTGTGTACACTTACCGTACCGCAATAACACAATACACGAACGAAACGACGGAGAAGAACGGAAGACAACGGAGCTCGAATACATATTATAATATAACGGATGGTACGTTCAAGGACGTCTTACCATCTATTTCTTGAGGAGTTCGGTTTAGGCGAATTGAAATAATTGCGGTTTGTACTTTAGAAGATATTATATTTGTTCGAATTGGTCATGACTTAAATTTTTCAATTGCCAATACATATTAAAAACCTCTCGGAGCAATTTTTCTAGTCGTTAAATCAATCATTATCGTTTTGACTTTCGTATAAAAATTACAAACTACTTACAAAACTACAAACTACGAAAATGGTCACTGTGGCGACACTCTAAGACTATGGCCGTGGCGTTTTTATGTGATAAGTATCTTCCCCGTGTTAATTTTTATCAGTGTCCGTGCGCTCTAAACACACTTTTATCATCTCAGGTCAGTGTGACCAAAATATAAAAAAAAAAATAATCATTCCGTACAATACAGTGTGGGCACAAAGAAATGTTATCAAACATCTGTAATGTTATCACCACCAACCATCGTTATCAGTATTTCTTATCAGTTTACGCTGTTTTGTAAATAGTGTGTACAATATTTTAAATACAAAACATAATGTCCGGCTGCCGATTGAGGAAGTAATAATTAGTTAATGGCTGTTAATTACGGTTAGTTTTGCCGCTTGATTAAATGTTTGCGTAAGTTGTGTACAACTATAAGATGTATATATAATTTGCTTACAAAAAAAAAAAAAAAAAATACATCTTCCCGGCGACTCGAGAAAACTAATTATACTAATACAGAGGAAAGCACTTTAAGTTTAAAGTTATTATCGTTTGTGCAAACGTTAAGCTGTATAAACTTTACGGACTCGTTGTAAAAAAAAAAAAATGTTTTATATCTTTAAACGATTTAGTTCTTTTGATATATTATGTATTAAGATAAAAACAAAATCCAAAGAACGTTTTTAAATCTATTTGTTGCGTTATTTGACTTTTATACCAAATAATAAAACGTATAGTGCTCTCTTAATAACCGACAATTTTTAAAAAACACTACCTAATTGAATTAGTACAAATTATTGTGCAAACTCCTTATTAATCTTAAGAATCAAACGATAGCTGGCTATATCAACCTAACCTCACATATTAGGTGATTACTTTTTAACCTAATCAGTGATACCTATTATGTAATTTTTCACTTGAACCTGTGGTCACACTGATTTCATTTTCAGTAATGTGACGTCATGGTTAGTCTGAGGTAAAATACTAACCAGATTATTTTACCTATACAGACTTAGTTTCGTCGTGTTGTAATTTAAAGTGCCAGCGTTTTTAAATTTAGTTTAATGAGCCCATTTAAAGAAAAACAATAAAATTCAGTATGATTAAACCTTAAGTGAAATTCCAGTGTTTCTGTGAAGTGAACAGAAAGTAACTAAAACCAGTGTGACCACACAAAAGACAATAAAAAATTCCCCATCGCTACTCTACATGATAAAACAGGGTTTTACCATCCATTCTGGTTTAGAGTTCCCCTGTTCCGGATTATAAGGATATTGTGGATATATATGTACATAGGGAAACTACTATGGGCAATAAGCGTTGAGTTTGTCGTTTTGGTCGACGCTTAAAAAACAATACCGACAATATTGGTTTGGGTATTTTTTTTTTAAATTATATTTTTATCGTCCCGACTTTGTTCGACCGTGTGCCAATTAGCGAACTGGGCCGTGTTTCCCACACAGTTCAACACTATTATTATTTTATATGTATTGTTGTACACATAAGAACAACATAATGTTCTATTACAATGTACCTAAGCGGACGAGGATTGTATTTGTTTTTTTTATTTTCTAAAGTGGCCGGCGACAAAAAACACATAAAAAAAGGCACGTGGACTGATTTTACAAGTGGCTGTCTAAAGAAAAAAAAAAAAGGGTGGGAAGGCCACGTGCCCGCACCCACGTGTGTGTGTGACCACTACCGCAGCAACCCCTTGGACTCTTTCAATAATAAAAGAGAAAAAAAATCTATTATTATTATTAGTATTTCTGTAATAATTCGGGTTTTATTGGTGTTCGGTTTGGAAAAAAAAAAATCTTTAAAAAAATAATACAGTACACAATACGCTCCACGAAGGGGAAAAACAAACCCACTATTGCTAGTATTCTCTGCAGCAAAAATAAATAGGGAGACCGAAGAAATAATCCCTTGGGCTTGGGCTTTAAATTTAAATCGTTTCAAATTGAAACAACAACAATTGTCTCAAAAAAAAAAAATGTATCTGCTTATAAACAGTAAAAATTGTCTATTCTCTAGACAAAGTACTAACCCCCCAAAAAAATATCATAAATCCTTTGCCCTAGAAGGGGTGGGAACTTTTGCTTTACCACGCTGTTTAAGGCGAAGGTTGTCAGACACAAGGTAGATAATACAGAATAGGCCTATAACGTTATGTAAGATTTTCACAATTCACCAACCCCAACCGCGTACCCACCCCTAGGACTACTAAAACCATATTTTCAAGCACATTAGATCGTCCGAACTAATTGCGCACTTGAACAAATCAAATATTGTGTATTCACCTAGACTGGAAATTAAAAAGGGTTATAACATTTTTTTTTTTGTAGTAACCGAATACATACACTGCTAATCAGCTCTTCTTCTGAAAGGGGCGACATAATGATAATAATACAATGTATACAACGCGCATTTGTTATTATCGCTATTATTTTGTTTGGTGCACAACAAAGGCACAGTCGAGCCACGTGGCGTGTAAATTTGGGGGGGGGGAGGGTGCAAGGGATGACGGTAGCTGTATATATATATATATATATATATATATATACAGGTATGGTAAAAGCAAAAAGCAACCGATTCGGCTATGCCCAGTTGGGCGTGTACATAATAACGTAATTAGAAAGTTTTCTCTGCAAACTGCACGAACAAAGTGACTCGCGTTGTTCTACCGTACTTTGCCGCCCCCCCCCCGCCCCCGCCCAGCCAGTGTTTTTGTAAGTAAGTGTAGAAGTTTTCGCAAATTTCTTTTGCTCGCATTTTGTCGCTATACATAAAATATATTCTTTTGATGTGAGACGTGCACCGGCAAATTAACCGCCCCCGCCCCCCGTGTGTCCCGGCTGGCTGTCTCATAATCGAGTTACCGCCGGGCCGAACGTTTTGTTATTAACGGAAAGAAAATGATTTATAATCCGCCACCACTAGCACCCCCCCTCGTGGGGCCTGCCCTCGAAACCGACTTTGTTACGATGATATAATTAATGTGTGTGTGTGTGTGTGTGGGGGGGGGGGATACACAGTCGGAAAGCTCTTTTAATTATTGTCATTACCGGTAAAACGGCTCGTCCTGCGTTAGGTTATTAGTCTCGTTCCGCCTATGGTGTATCGGATAATTTTCCCACAGTGTATTCCGATAATTACTATTACAAATAAATCGGAATAAAGAATTTTTTTCCATATACAGGGTGATTCGTCAAGGACAAGACACTCGTTTTCTCTTGAAATAATTTCAAAATTTTGGAGTGTTTCCTTTTGTACACACTCTAGTTTATGTTTTTTTTTTAACAATATACACATTTTAATTTTCAAATATTTTCTACAGCACTATCATCGTTTGAAACTTGAACGATAGGTTAATTTTTTTTAATTAAAAACAATTCACCCTTCTTCGCCAATTTAAGGTTTTCAAAAATATAATAACATTAAAAGTGATAATCCAAAACTGGTAATCGACCAATCAGCAAAATTATTAACGTTACCGTTTAAGTTTCAAAAGTTTCAAAAGCTCCAAAAAAATAGTTTGAATTTTATCTATTAATCGTGTAATATAGCATAGACAAAAATGTTTCCAAAAAGTATAACTACAAAATATTACACTTTTACTGTAATATTAACTATGAACCTACTGAACTATAATCTACCTTTTAGTTATTTTTAATTTAGATTCTAAACGGAGCGAAGAATTATGTATTGGTTTAATCGAGATTTTTTTTTTTTAAATTAATATTTGTTATAATTTTAAAAATTGTTTGAAACAAGCACCTAATTAAGTTAAAATAATTTTGGCTTTAGTCCTCGCTTATCTGGGTTAGTACTTCTTTTTTACAAAAAAATACAAGAAACTATGACATAATATACATACTATATATAAATAAATTTCTAAAATTTTTTTATTTTCCTTTCTCTGGTAAAACATTGACCGAAAATAATTGACATTTAACAACAAATTTCAGTTTTATAACTTATCGATTATTATTGTTATTCAAATATAATAAATTGTTCATTATCAGTCATGTACTATTTTCTGTTCTTCAGTAAAATAAAAGTTATAAAGTAAATGTATATATGTATAAAGTAACAATTGGCATTTAATAACACATTTTAGTTTATAACTAATTATTATATTTTATTACTAATGAGAGCTGTTGTAACAGATCTCACAAAAATTGTGTTTTTCTGAAATTTATTATGTAAAATAATCTCAAGTTTTCCATTTTTCTTCCGAGGCTTAAGAAAAAAACAGTTTTTCGGAATTTTTCCATTTTTTTTTTTATTTTTGGGGGAATTTTGATCTCTACTGACAACAGCTCTGATTATAAGGCGGCATAAGCTGAAGCCTGTGTATGTATACATACATAG
Organism: Adelges cooleyi; assembly: GCF_023614345.1. Lineage (NCBI taxonomy): Eukaryota > Metazoa > Arthropoda > Insecta > Hemiptera > Adelgidae > Adelges > Adelges cooleyi. The sequence continues at coordinate 833,304 of NW_026096061.1, forward strand.
TATACTATATGTAGGTATGTAGAATTTTTTTTTTTTTAAACGGAAACGTCAGCAACATAAACGACACTATGCGCTACAACTAAATAGTAGTATATGTATATAATAATACCGGCGTTGTAATTATTTGGCCTCTGCGGTGTTTTTATGAATGGACGGCGGCAGTGTGTCGGCACTGAACGGGTGTAAACGGACGGTGACCGTGTCTCAGGAAGAGGGGAAGGCAAGATGTTCAGGGGAGGGTGTATCGTCGTCATCTTCACAAGACACGATGATGACTCGTTTCCTTTGTGGCGGCCAAAAATAATATATGCGTTTTTTTTCGCACGTGGCCGCAGTCCAGCAGCCGTTGCAAGCGTGTACTATTATTATTATTATTATTATTACTATGATAATTAAAATTACAAAAAAAAATATTTAACTATTATCGTGGGGGTGGGAAGACAGGAGGGAGTCCGCGTTGGTTGCTCGAGCAGAGAGATGCTATTTATTTTTTTCTGGGTTGTATTTTTAGCGTTAAAAACTGGCCGGAAGTCGTCGTATCTATCTATCTATCTACTCGTATCTATCTCTCATTAATGAACAACGACGATGATAGCTGGTAAGGTTTCACTCGTCGCCACGTTTGTGCCCGTCGTTATTGGGGCTCATTTGTCTGTGTAAAGGCGGATGACAAACCGTTCTCCACCGGTCGACCACCAGCCTACCACCGGGGCAAGGAACACTACAAATCACATTAGACAAGGGGTGCGGCACCGCTTTAAGTATAATATGATAATCTACCGAAAATAAACGGGGTCGGTCTGTTCGAGGCCGAGTTCGAGACGTTCCCCCCCCCCCCGTTGCCATCGGATTCAGACTGAAAAACAGATTACACACAACAACACTATGTGGCAATACCTCTGTACCCGACCAATAATATAATATATTGCCATCGTTTCCCGGCCATAATACATATTATGTGCTCGGTGAACGCCTTAAACCTAACACCTATCGTGTATCGTGGCAGCCGTGTGTTGAGTAAAGTATACACGGTTCGCCGTCTATGCCGGCCGTACTACGGGGCACGCCAACCGGTTGCACAAAAACCTAACCTATAGCCAGGAGTTTAACCGAGGGGGGGGGGCAAAGGTAGGGGTATATTGCCCTGGACGGCACTTGTAATGTTATTTGTGTATTTTGATAATCTTATGTTGTCTATAATATGGCAAAAACTCACATAATTGTAATTGACGAATCAAGTCGATAAATATAGCTGTTTTTTTTTTTACCAAACAAATTATTTTGGCACTTCTAAACTCGGGTGTGTATTTTAAATAGCTGTGACAATTCCTTATTTTTTATTTACTTTAAATCGAAACGGTGTCTACACGTGTGTCTCACATAAACATATTTATTGCGGTCCTGTACAGATGTTTTAATATTATTACTCACATAATGTGTTCGGTTCGTTTCTACTGTGATGATAATCTTCGGCAGCGACGGCATCGTTCTTGGTCGGTCACCTGTGCAAAAACGACAAAACTATTAATTAATATACATATTATGTCATGTAGTTACTTAAAGAGTTTAAGCGCCGACAATCAGTTTGTGTGTGTATCTGAAGACTATTCGCTGAGATGATGATAATATAATAAAAATACTATTAACGTTGTTTTGTCGAGAGAGAAAAAAATGTGCATTCTTTAAATGAACGCGCATGTCAATGGACGTCTTTCAGGCCACCTTGCACTTTTTGAGAATATTTTCATTTTTTTCTATTCTACTCAGTACATACCGATATTACAGTGTCTTTGTCGGCGCCCCCACGTTCCACATTTCCATAAACTTCATGAGAGTGGTGTATTCAAGCAAACAAAGTGTTTTTCGTTCAAATATTGTGTCGGTTCGGTAATATATTTCCACCGGCGGGGCATGCACGGTTTTCGCGCACATTTCTCAACAGCAGCTTTTCAAGTATTATTATTACAGTACGCGAAATCAATTATTACAAAATCGGAACGGGGGTGAGACTCGGGGGAAAACCGAGGTTATTTGTTATTTGTTTGGGCCGCAGACCGAATTTGAATAATCAACGCGGCGGCTGCTATTGTAAACGAACCGCAAACAAGCAATTCGACACTACACCGGCAGGGGTGACCGCATTATTATTGTGTTGTGTTGGCTTATAAACGGTCTGACCCACTTGTTGTGTGTGCGGTGAGGTTTACTTTTGTTTTAACCACCGCCGCCGCCGATGCACCTCCCCTTTGGGATAAATAGGGTTACAATGGGAAGAAGCGCAACAGGCGGCTGCGGCTGCTGCTGCTGCTGCTACCACCACCGATTCTCCACGGGGTTTCCACCGTCGTCACAACACCGCCCCCGCTTAACAATACACACAATTGTGCAGCCCCGCCCGCTCTCCAGGAAAATATTAATAAATCCCTCGGGCAATCGCCAGTCGCCAGTCGTTGCCCGCGTGAGAAACGCACACCCTTGAAAATCCGGAAAAACTATCAAGACAAATTCACACAATATCAACGTGGTAGTATGATTGGGCTGGAAATTCAACGTCTCTGGCTACCTCAGGACACAGCATGGTGGTTTCCGGCGACGACATATTATATTATTAAATAAAAAAGTATAATTTATGTCGCTGAATACTGTTTTAAATTTACATATTACATACAAAAAGGTCACCGTCGTTTGGACATATTAATAATAGGTTTTACCAGATTTTACTATTTTACAAGTAAATTCGCGCTGACCTTTGCGGGGCCACACTCTCGACGACCGACTACTTTACTTTTTTGACATTTTGTCTTAAAATATACTGTGTTTTTATCGCACAAACATAAACGCCACGACGCTGTTAAAGTGCTCTACTGATAGACGCAAAACATTGTTGGTGATTTTACTGCGAATACACGAGAACTAGTAAGTTTGTCATCACAGAGCAGTTTTGAAGGGACACAAATATTGTAATTTATCCTATCGAAATGACTGTTTGGGACAAGCTAAAAAAATGATAAAACGAGCAAGGCGACAACTGTACGAATCCAGATAACAAAGGTAACCGCAATGCTCTAATGGCGCATGTAGTAGACAATAATTTTATGTGCTCATCACATTGACCAATGCCAAAAAAAGAAAAAATACATGTAAAAGTGGTCATCTACATTAACCACCCCTCTACACTGACCGTCGCCCTCGATGAGCAAAATCGAATAGGGTGTATCGCGCCCTCTTAACGTTTAACCGTTTTGCCTAGAAGGGTTGGAAACTTTTTCTTTTTTAGGAACAGTTTTTAACCGCTCTAACTACTAGAAATACATTTCCAAGCACATTACTGCAAGTCACAATGCTTTTATTCGGTTGTTCATAGACCTGTTACCACCACACTGTCAAACACTCTCGACGAGATGAACGGTGTTGTTAACATATATATATATATATCTGTTTTTTTTTTTTGGCGTTCCTTAAGAATCCGGCTAGGTAATTATTACCTTTAGATACAGCTATATCGCATAGCGCAACATCTTATGTATATACATATCTTCCATACGTATAAGCATGAACCCGTTTGACCCTGATTGTGAAAAATACGTCTCATCAGCAGTTGTGGCCGTTTATATATGATGTTAGACGGATACAGTATACGTGACAGATTACTACTCTACACGGTATACACGGTGTGGAATGTGCGCGTATCCCGTGCCCGTCGGCCCATATAATACTGTTATATACTTACAATATACTTACTATACATACAGCCTCGCCAAGTATAATATTATATTATCTCTCCCCACGCCCCCCCCCCTCGTTAACGATGACAACAAACGGGCATCACGCGTGCTCCGGACCTCGGGACGAATATTCAATTATTATTACTATTATTATATGTATATATATTTTTTTTTTCCTGTACACGGGAGCGACCGTGTGGTTTACAGCGATACCCAGGGCCCGCGAGGGTTTTCTACATCTCTTTTCGGATCATCATCACATTAGGCGGGCAACCAATGCACCTCTAGATGACCGCACACACACACAGACCGTGTGCGCCATCATCAGCGCCGTTTTGTTTAGTCATTATTAAATATAATAATAATAATACCTGTTACGTGTCCGCGATGATAAATAATGGGCGCACATAGTGAATTTTTTTTTTATGCTTTGGTTTTCTTATAACGGCACAATAGGCTCTAGTGTACTACACTCAACCCGGGGTCTAGTCTAATGGACTAGTGACGGGCGCCCATCAATCCGTTGCCAACAATCGGCGTTTGTTGTTTTCGGACAAACATTTTATCCATTAGTATTTTTTTTTTTTTTTACTCCCCTCGTACCACTCCAAATGAATAATATCGGTTGCCTCGAGACGGTCAATGCCAGCTAATGTTAATGGTTTTCGGATCAGTGCTACAGTACACATTATTTACAATGATAACGTAAACTGATAAGAATCGTTGATAACAAAGATGGTTGGTGCGGTGATAACGTTACAGGTGTGAGTGCCACTAACTGCCAGCTGATTAGACTGTGAAGGTGAGTCGGTTAATCGCACCACTGGAGGGTTCAATGGTTGTGCCAGACTTGTAAGTTGCACAACTTTGCTTGTACAATGCAATAGTAGGACAATATGTTTGGCGCTGAAAGCGCACGGGGTAGCTGTATGTGTGGGCTTTGAATTGTATAGCCACGGTCGTCACGGTCTCACAGCTCCGGCTTGTCGACTACCGACTTACATATAATGTAGTAGGTACCTACAGTAATATGCATACGTGCCCCCGGGTCATAATTCTATTCTAATCGGTCGTGTAGTTTTCGGAAATGGAAGAGGGCCGCCGGCCGCCCACGTGCAGCAATCAGAGAGCACCGGAGAAGCCGGCAGCCAAACACATGTGCGCGGCTCAATTACTGTTGTTCACAGCGTGAAACACACGGTGACATTGCTCACGATAATTGACAATAATTGCCAAGCCGTCATTGGATCCAAACGAGGTAGAGGCACAAGCGGTTTTCGCTCGATGACGATCAATTGACTGCTTTGATCGAGTAAGAGCCCACTGAATGCAAGAGAATAGCTCGAGACGATTCGGTGGTGTTGCCGGCAGAGATGTGGCAGAGGCAGCGAGAGTTGTTCTGGAGATGAATGCAGAGGCAAATAGACGGGAAGAGCAAGACCAGAGATAAGACGGAATAGAGACTGGTATGTAGAAGATCAATGGAGTTGAAGGACTAAGGTGTTGGGTGTGTAAGGCGAAGATGAAGAAGATTCAGACTGAAAGATGAAACACCTGGGAGGCAGTCATTCTGTCAATTTCATGGAAAGTAAAAATCCTACGTTACTTTTCCACATACTTTTACAGCTTCCAGGCAATGCGCGTCCCGTATAGTATCGAGTTGAGTGCTTAAGCTTGCGGCGGCGAGAAAATGAGTGTAAATGTCTGTTGAGAAAAACTTTGTGCGCAGTATACAGCTGAACGTTAATAACGGGGCAACTGTGGAAAGTGTTGGCGTGGGCGAGGCGTTAATATGCTCGGTGTGGTTTTGTAAAGGTCCATAAGCTCTTCCTTCGGGGGGGGGTCGTCGGCCGTATTAAATATATGAGAGGTATCCGTAATCTTTCAATATAATACACGTATTGACACACTATGCGCGCTACGAGAGACGGCTTACCGCGGCTGTTACAATATTTTGTACCGGCGGCGGCGGCGATGCCCTTTGTTCGATAATCCCCCGCGGGAAGCCTTCGGAATTGACTCTCGAGGGTACTCTGCTCTGCTGGTATACACCAGTTTGCCGACACTTTTACACGTTCACGCCCGGATATCACCAACCCCCCGGGCCGGTGTCGCCACCAATTAGCGCTGCAGATATTGGAAACGGTCGACCGGGTCTAGTTCAAAAATATGCCAAACGAGGGTCGTTGGATTGGACAAGAAACAGTCTCCTTCGCCTGCACAACAATCGACAAACAATTTAGCCATCTTCTCCTGTATCCTTAAATCTAAATCGCGTCTCAACTCCTAATTTACAAATCTATTATTAGACCTGTCAAGGTCCTGTCAGACCTTCAAACCTTCCAATCTGCGTTAGTCCTTAGACTCTTATACGAGGAATATCTCAAATGACTCTCTTCACAAAGAGTTCTGATCCGCCAAAAGTTACATAGCCAGACACTGGTCACCAGATTTACTCCAAAATGCATAATGATCCAAAGTGAAATTTGACTGTTTCGACGGAGCAGCATCTTAAACGGGTTCAGGACAAGATAACAATATGGATTTGTCACAATTCCAGTTGTTTAGCGCATCCGGTTCTCACGGTTTATACCCAAATACCCAGAGTGCCTACGACTTTAACCCTACTGTACATCCGTCGGAAACTGCGCAATCACGATGCAGCACGTGTGCGGGGATCCGTGTATATAATGTCTATAATATATACTTACCGTTCTACGTATGGGTAAAAAAATAAGAAAAAAATTAGACGCACACGATAATAATATATCATATCTATGCGAGTGAGTAGTAGGTACTTGTAATATATTATTATTATATACCGGGCTAGAGATAACACACAGCGGCGCACATTGTCGGTGGTCGCCTCCTATCCCAAATAACCCTATCCGTAACGAATTTTTTACTTGGCGTTTTTTTGATTTATTTAGGCCACTTATGCTGCGGCCACCCCTTTTTTTAACGGCTACATGTCATGTGATTTGCAGCACCGAAAATCGTACACACACACAATATATTACACATACTACACGCTGCTATTCGATTCGTCTACCGCACACAACGCCTAAACGGCCCGTGAACGATTTGTCACATATTATTTATGTATTATAATAATAATTATAATATGCCGGGAGGAGGAAAATTCCGACAAAAAAATAAATTTAAAAAAAAACCTTGTACAATAACACACACACACACACACAACTGACGCACACATGGTGTAACGCGCTTTGCTCGTTAAAATATGATAATAATGTAGGTTTTTATATTTTTTTCACACATTTTTTTTTTTAGCTCCGATTAGCAGCGTCGTTAGATGAGAAGGTATTGGGCACAAATATAAAACCAAATAGTGCGCCTAAAAAATATATCGAATAACGTAAACGAACATAAATATTATCAATCATCTTCAATGTTATCACCATCGACCACTCGTTATCAGTAATTCTTATCAGTTTACGTTATCATTGTAAACAGTGTGTACAATACAACGGTCGAATTTATTTCAAATTTGTATGGAATATTCTTCAGACATAGTACACTGCCGATCAACGTTGTCGAACCCAAAAAAATTGTATCATAAACCCTCCCCCCCCCCAAATAATTGGAAACTAATTTCCATGATTATTAAAGTAGACAATTATAAGTATGATGTTTGATACTAACATGGAACATAAGAAAGACTTAAACTAATCGCCTGAAATTTAGACAGAAGACATATCTAGGGTGGGGCTATAACATAATATACGAAAAATCTGTAATCAAACCATTTTTTTTTTATTAGCAATTTACATAGACCCCACCGGGACCTGACCGGGGTTCCAATATGCTCCGTCAACACTATGCCCTGGCCTCACTGTACTTGTTTTTTTTTCAATTTTTTTTCTGGTTCAAATCATTTTTAATGTATTTTTTTTTTTTTTTTGGCGGCGTAAGCACATTATTTTTATCACAACGCAAATATTTTATTTACCAGTCACGGTGTACCAGATCGGCGTGGCGATCGACACGCCCGACAGATAAATACCGCGTGTGTTACACACATATTATACTCACACACACACTCATTACAAGCCCACCCCCCCCCCTGCTCGTCGTCGTCGGTAGTTAAGTATAGAGGCGGACGAGGGCAAGACCGGGGGGGGGGAGGGGGTGGAAGTGATTAATGAGAAATCCATATCCCCCGGATAACACTTAACGCCATCGTCGTCGGTTATGTCGAACGCTTGTCGTCGTCGTAAAACTTTCTGTGCTTTATACTTGAAAAGTTTTCAAGCAAGACTCGCAAACCGTGTGTTGTGTGCAGGGGAGGGATAGGGGCGGGGAAAATAATGACACCGAACCGAGAGAAACGTTGAAAAATAACCGAAGAACAACCGCGGCCCGAATGATGGATCGCGAAATTTCCAAACGTTTTTATTTTTACTTTTATATATATATATTATTTTTTCTCGCTCTTATTTAGTTTTCTGCCAGAACCGCGGCCATATATAATATTATATATCTTAATAGCACTTTTCTTGCTCGGTTTTTTTTTTTTTTTTTACCCTCTCCGTGCCAATATAATAATATAACCGCAACCAGAACCTATAAAAAAACATTAATATACATAAAAAAAATACCCGCACTCGTATTTGCACGACTAATGTGTTTTTTTTTTTTGGCTTTTTGCAAATCTTAATACTTAAATTACATCCAGCGCGCGTCACGTGTCCAACGATGAATGAACAAAAAAAAACACACACACACATTTTTACCCAAAATGTCGTTTGCGTTGAAAGTGTTACACACAATCAGGTCATAATATTATGTATTTCACAAGTGAATCCAGATATTCAAAACAAAAAAATATGCTAATTTCCATAGTTATATTATCAATTTAAACCCCTGTTGTGGTGAAAACATATTATAGCAAGCCTTGCGCGGGTTGTAAACAGGAACGGACCTAAGAATAATAAAAACATATAAGCAGTTATAGTTTACATAGTAAAAAAATACACACCTACTCTAATTTATAAAATGTATATTTCAACTGTTGTTTGTCCTTCGTGTACACATCATAATGTGTACTTATCATACTTGTGAATACATTCAGAATTTAAAAAAAACTAGAAATAAATTATTGTTTAATTGTCTGTTAATAAAGTGACGCACATACTATAATATATTACACTCAAGACTGGTCGTATTAATTATTCTTTTTGTTTTTTTTTGTCGTTGTACTAAATGCGCAACTAGCTGTTAAAAAAAAAAAAACAGAAATACGCCATTATTTGTTGTTTGCCCGACATTGTGTGGGCGCTTAAGAAAGTGTGTCTGCGTTATAAACAGTGTGTAATTAATTGCGTCATTTTACTTTGTATTTTTTTTTTGATAATAATTACAAAACGGTACAAGGAGAAACGCGGATTCGTAGTTTCCACATAGCAAACTCTTCTTGTCACACTTACGGGTATACAACACCCGAAATGTAATGAACACCGTGCAGCAACTCCGGTGTACCATTGTCTCATCAATCATACATAATAGCGGTTGGGGCAAGACTTTAAGGAAAACAGTTTTACCGTTGTTACACGTGTTTTAATTATCTCGAGCACGGTCCGCAATGATGGATGGAGTCATTGCACGCACACACACAATATAGGATATTATTATTATTATAGGTAAACCGAGGATAAAGAGCGGTTATCCGGTGTCTGTTTCACTATCTCTCTCTCTTGACATATTTATTGTTTTGGCGTTTTTTTAACGACCGTGTCGTTCATTATACTTGTGTGTGTGTGTTTTTTTTTTAATGTCCGACTCTTTCTACACTACCGTAGCATAATATGCGATTCGAGATAATAACAATATGGTCGCCCGACGACATTAACTACTAGCGCTCCTATCCGTGATTCCAGACAACCGTACACGATCACCAACCGATCGTATTGGGTTGTTATATTTTTAAATTAACAAATATATTTACAATAAACAGCTAGATTGCTAAGTAGTGATACGCATTGATCTTGTGATTCTGTGCTATCAACTTAACTTGTAATTGTTGTAAACAGTGATGACAGATATAAACATGTGATAAGGTTCTAATTCCCACAAAGATGGCGGAAAATGGTACTCTGACTTGTTATCAGTCATTCTTATCAGTTTACCCGTAATAATTTTGAAGAAAATCATTTTTGCGGTAAGTATATGCAAACAATCCTTATCAATCTAAACATTATCAGCACATGTTAGTAAACAAAATATAGACTTTTTGGATTTCGGATTTAAATGAAAAAAAAAAATCCATTGTGCTCTGCCCGACAATTGGGAAGTGCAAGAAAAGGAAACACCTCCGGGCTTCGGGGTAGCCTTTATTTATTTGACAGCCAAAAGGAGAGTGCGGAAAACGTTGGAGGTTTTTTCTGCCGCCACCGTCCTACCTATACCTACTTTGCGCCGCATTAGTCGCACCCCAATGGCTTCCTATTTCGTTTTTAAATTACATTACCGTCTCGCATTTATGTGTTCGCAATGGCAAATTATCCAAGTTCATTTTGGGAATTCAGCAAAGGCACACACACACACACACACATATATAAATGTTGCACATGTACAAAAGGGCAAAAGGTCGGAACCTTCGTTTGCAAAGTCAATTGGGGCAAATGTAAATAAACGAAGGTGAAATTCAACGTAATTACAATAACAAGCAGTTCGCTTGTACTTTTGATTAATAGTTCAAGGCGCAAAAAATACATTTTAACCAACTACTCCAGGCCTAATATACTTGTACCGTTTAATATTAATAATGTAAACAAACTTTAACAAACCAAAAAAAAAAACCTTTTATCAGTTATCAGTTATTACTTATCACAGCCGTCAATCAACTACTTGTTATCAGTCATTGTTATCAGTTCACGTTATCATTGTAAACAGTGTGTACAATATTCGCAGCACTATAATTTGAAGTGCACTATCTGGGTTTTTGTTTAATCTGTATGTTGGTTTCAGGTCGGTCCGACTGGGTATTTTTTCTCCGTGCACGTAGTCCATCTTAGGCGCGGTTCTTGGGGGTTTCACTCTGGCCGTGGTGTTTCTTACACAATGATAGTTGTGTTAACTGCTTAGTGTCCGGTCGGTCGTTGTTCACCGTCAACCGCACGTGAATAGTGCATAATACCGTGTTGTGTGTACAGATAGATGGATAGATAGATAGATGTGTTGTGTTGTGTTGTAGCCTCGATACCGTCGGGTCGTGTAAGACCTTTTGTCCCTGTGACAACGACCGCTTTGAACAACAGAGGCATTCGAGTGATTGATGTGTGCTGTTTGATGGGCGATACCCGGCGTTGACGGAGCTTGTTAAACGCGGGTTCGGAGGATAATATGATCCACGAGCCAAGTATTATGTGTATGTGGTGGTGGTAGGCATAAGGTGGTAATTAAGCCGAAGCGACCGATAGTGTGTTTAATATATATATATAGAAGATAGGGTGTGTGTGTGTGTGTGTATTCTGTCGGTGGCCCGGAGAGGATGACTCGCGCGATTTCTCGTCTCGTCAGTCTAATGTCTATACCAGCATCGCCGTCGTATACAGCCCAACAGAAGAGATAATATAATATAATAATAATAATAATAATAATAATATGTGTGTGTGTGTGTGTAATGCACGCGACTACCGGATTGCTGATAACAAGCCCGGGCTGATTAATGGACGGTAAATCTGCTTTTAATAGCTCCGCCCCGAGACGATGACACGGGACGTGCGACGAGATAAATGATAATAAATGCTCATAATATATATATATATATATATTTTTTTTTTTCCACACGGTTCGCGGGTTGTTCGTGTTATTTAGAGCGGACGACAATACACCTATTATGATACACCCGCGTGTTCCGAATACGGACAATTAACCAAATCGAATAATGCAGCACCGTCGCGGTTGGTCCGGATTGAAGAATTTTCACAAAAGGCCGTTTGCAACGTAATGTCTCTTTGCTAAGTACCGTGAAAAGTGTAAAACAAAAATAATATTAAATGGCGATGGAGTCCACAACCACGGGAGACATTTTCATGTGTGATATATATAAGGGTATAAGGATATAAGGATGTATAAAGATATATAAGAATATAGAAGGATGTATAAGGATATAGAAGGATATATAAGGGTATAAGGATAAAGAAGGATATATAAGGATAAAAGGATATATTTTCGTTTAAAAACTGTGGATTTATCCGGTTGTGTGCCAAAGTTTTGCAATAATTGTTCCCAAACTGGCTGCTGCGCTTAATTTAAAACCGTCAAAAGTCGAGCAATTCAATTGGGGATGTCTTAGATGTACATAAAAACTTATCGGGCACGGCGAACACACGAAGTTTGGTGACTTGTACATATTTGACTAAAATGAATTGCCCATGAGAAGTTGCCTACACTTAGTAAGCGGCATGCGTTCGAAAGATTCTATGAGATTTCGAGTGGATTTCAAAACACATATTAACGTTTCAAGCACGAGGTTGCTCTAGATAATTGACCATGTGACCAATGCTAGTAAAAAAACAACTACAGCTATCCGTGCATACGGCCAACGTATAAGTGTGTTTATTCTTAGACCCGCTGTTGTTTCCTTTGGGCTGTGACACCGGCCAAGTGTATCGCGAAAACCGACTCGAGTGTCGTGTTGTAATATTATTGGAGAAACCGGCTTTTCTCGAGAAGCCCAGTCGTTAAACGCATAAATGCGTATAACATAAGTTCTACGGTCGTCCGTGACGTTTTAATATCGCCAAGTATACCGTTAAGCTCGGTCGTATCGTCTTTCATGTGCCCTTTCAGGCCTGCCATACGAATACGGCTTGTCCCGTTGTCCAAGATAAACATTTTATTAACAATACTCACGGCCAGCTCGGGCATTGCCATCTTGCGGATATTATAATATCACGACACGTATACAATTAATTGCACGCAGAAAGCAAAACACTTGCATTGTAGTTGAAGGGACGATGCCTTGTAAGTCTGCCACGAGAGTCCCGTTTGGAGTGTCAGACGGCCTCGCCATATGTACGCTTTGCATTTTGTCGATCACACGACTTAACTCGTTGTATATATTATGTATACAACAGAGGGTCGCCGGGGGATACAAAATAAACACACGGTTGTATTTCGAAACGAAGATGAAGCAACGGTTAGCAATACTAGTCTATATTATCTTATTATTATGCGCTGCTCGGCAACGACAATAAGACGGAATTCGTTTTGTGCTGTACACAAGAGAATGGTTGTGGCTAAAATTTGGCCTTTGGGGACTATTGGGCATGTCTAACCGGAGCGACGGCGTTGGTGTGATCCTTCTGTAGGTAACAATATGATATGGTTACAACACCGTCGGCCTTTGTTAATTTTCCTTTTGTTTACTCCAACAGAACCAGTTTATTCGGGGGAAAAAAAGAAAACAATATAATATCCTCTTGCGTTAGTACACGAGTATTGGCCAACGATTGACTATGAATTATTCATGTAATATTTTTGTTCGCTGGCAGATCACATCGACAAGTTTTAAATTTAAATAAAAGCCAGTGATTTACTTGAGTCATACCGAATACAGTGCACTGTGTAGTACAAAATAATATCCATGTGTCAAACGTGGACGTCTCGAAAGAGATAATTGGCCGGTCGGGAAATGAACAAAAAATGGAATCTGTCGGATGCCGGACAAGTAAACACAATAGAAAATAGTTTGCTAACCGTCAAGGTCGTGTCGATGTAACAATATTAATCGTGCGAGATCATTTTAGTTTGGCAACGCACATTTACCTATCATTGTGCCCCAAGAGAGGCAAACAGAGAGCCAACAGTGCAAAATATACAGTCAGAGTTGTGCACCATTCGAATAAAACGTTATCCGAATAATCATATCTAGATAACATATTATTATTATTATTATTCGGGTAAAAGTTTCTCGAATAATTTCAAAATTTAATTATTCGAACAAAAAGTTACTCGAACAACTTTTTGTTCGGATAAGAATTTATGACTTAACAATGTAATGATGTATCTATTTCCATTAAACATGCGACTAAACCCGTATGGAACGACAACAGTGTATAACAGCTATTGGCGATCCGGCGGACGTTGACTTTTGGGGCTATAACACATGCAGCAAGACGGCTATTTTGGAGGCGTCAACGGCAATACTGCGAAACATTGTGGGGAACGCGAGTAGTGGCTTTTTTTTTTTTTTTTTTTATCAACACTGTTATTATTATTCTCGATAAATACAAAAAGAAGCGTGATGCCTTGCTGCTGCTCCGAGGTGACACTTGTTTGATTGAAGACGCTCGGCTCGGTTAAAAGCGGCGCGCACAACGAGTCGTGCACAAAGGCCGTGGCGCAAAATAGAATAAGGCAATAATTATATACAATATATAATATATATATATAAGTATAAATGTATTAACCGCGGGCGCTAAGATGGATCACCGGGCGGCCGCGTACAATGACACCGTGGCGGAGGAGGAGGAGGAAAGCCCCCTTTTCATCGCAGAAGCAGTAGCAATTTTCTTTTGACCCTTTTCATTATTGAAACGTTTCGCCCCGCCGCCCGTTGTTGGCGAAAATTTTGATTGAATACCTTACACCCGGAGTCCTCTTCTGTTGCCGGCGCCTATAAGCGCCTCCTAAGCGCCCTCTCGGCCTGTTGTGTGTGTGTGTGTGTACAATGTACCATCGTCGGATGGAAGATTAAGGGGAAAAAAAAAACCGACCATTTCAACGGCGGTTTTAAAATATATATTAAGTTAATGATTCGTTACGCGATATCACCGCGCAAGGTCTCGGTTTTGTATTATTACATATTCGCTGTATACACGAATACTACATTATAAAGTTGTATACTTAATATATATATATATTATAATATATGCACACGCGTTAAGTGTGTAGGTGCCTATACACAACTTTCCAACCGTACAGTTATTACACACACACACACACACTGTATATTATGTGATCGGTAAAGCGGAAGAGTATAATAATATGGGAGTTTTTTTTTTTTTTCTAATTGAAAAGTTCCAGTAAAATAATAATTATTTCGTCGTACGGGCTAAACGCGGTTAGCACTTGGTTGACCGCGTTTTCAAAGAACCGTAGTGTTGACGTTTACGGTAGTGTCAGTGTCCTTCTTCCGGGTAGTTCGAAAAAGAGTTAAAAAAAAAAACCACAATTTCAAACTTGCCATAAATTAACGCGGTAATAGCTGGTGTTATTTACTTATATTTCTACGCGTCGTCCGCTTGTTTTGTACATAATATGTTTGTATCGTTAAGCGCAGTTTTGTCGCCACATTTTTAATATAGTCTTACATAGTTTTATATTTATTCATTTTATATCTAATAGTCCAACAGTCTTGCCCGGGAATATTGACCGAAAATCTACTACAAATATTGTACTTAATTGATGAGAACCAAGTTTAGGTGGACTTGCCCCGTTTTATTTACCCTATAAACTCAGTAAGAAAACCATCCCTATGTTATGTTCTACAAGAATCAGCATTAATGTTAATGTATACATATATTTAAATGTCTCTTTATGTCAAACAATAACTGGATGTTTTATTATTGTAATTATTTTCTGGAGTTTCTAGAAAAGCCTAAAGAATTTCATTTGTATATAAATACAATTTTGGGAAATTATTCGATTTATTTTTCATTCGAATAACAGAATTTGAAATTATTCGATTAATTTTTCATTCGAATAACAGAATTTGAAATTATTCGATTAATTTTTCATTCGAATAACAGAATTTGAAATTATTCGATTAATTTTTCATTCGAATAACAGAATTTGAAATTATTCGAATAACTTTTCATTCGAATAATTATGTTTGGAATATTCGAATGAAAAATCATTCGAATAACTTTAACATGGACAATGTGATATCTATAGATGATTATTTGGATAACAATTTATTCGAATGATGATGATGATTGTGCACAACTCCGGCCGGGCGACCTTGTGATTTAAAACGGTTTGGTTTGAAAAATAAAAATGTAATTTCCGCACAAGTCTTGTGTTTTTTTACATATTATACACGTTTCGATAATGTAAAATCGTCGTAAAACTATATTGACCTACGTAAAACTTTATGTGCACTTGTGTGTAAATAAAAAAAAAAAAAACACTCTCCGCGGGGGGGACGGCACACATCCAGAGCGATTGGAGAGCCGATGAATTGTAGCCATAAACAACGAAGAAGCGGCGGCCAGTATAGTGCACCATCCGGCCGGCGTGCGTGCGTGCATCCTTGGAATGTAAAGGGCAAAAAAATAAAACATACGTGTGTATATTATATACATTTTTTATACGTACCTACTAAATAAAGGAAGTAGGAAAGAAGAGAAAAAAAAAATTGAAAAATAGCAGAAACACAACGCCGCCGCAACGGGGGTTGAATTTATTGGCCGCCAGGGAATTATCGGGAACGGCCCTTGGCTAAACCTTTAAACAACCGTATAAATATGATCATTGCCAATATTATATATATATATATATATGTGATGCCGTACACCATTGCTTTATGTACACGAGTGTACCGACGGTGTTCCATCCGGCGTATAAAAATTTCATGACCGCAAGTAGTAGTACTTAATATACTAGTGCATCCAATCACTATTGTCCGCCTATTTTTCGGTCGGTGTGGCATATAAATCTACGTGGGGGATTATGTACTTGCTCGGGTTTTCCCGGATCGCATATTATTACAATAATACATTAACGGTATTTTGCACGCACAGCGTTCGGAGTTGGCCGTCAATCGAATCAAAAACATCATCTAGATAATTTGCATCTGGATAACACATTGTTCGAGTAAAAGTTATTCGAATAGTTGAAAAAATAATTATTCGAATGATATGTTATTCGAATAATTTCAAATTCTGTTATTCGAATAACTATGACAGGGACAGAAATGACACAAGAGGAGCAATAACATGGTAAATTTGAATTTTTCCACAAATTTGTGCACTTGAAAAATATTCAACCTTACATCCACTCTGTTACAGAATGTTAATAATTGTACACATGCATAAATAGATAAAAAAAAGGAGCTGTAACTTGCTGAAATATATTTTTTAGCCTTAAAGTCCGTAGCTATAGAAGGTCGAAATTTTAATAACCAATACAATTTATTTTTGACAGTCTAATATACAATATATATTATTATGGTAACACTAGTGAACCGTTTGTCTGACCATTAGAGCGGTGGACAAGACGGTATTGGCTTAGGTGTAAAGTTGAACGTTTTGAGAGAAGTTTGGCACCCTTTGGAGAGTGACGGTTCGAGAAAGCCGTCGTATGTACGAAGGAATATAGGCGAGACCGTCTCCTTATATGCGGCCGTAGGAATAGAGCACTACCTACATATATTATATTATGATAAAAAGACAACCGAGAAGACGGGCGAGAGTGGAAAAATTGGCGTTAAATTGTGTTGTACACGGAATCGGACGCCTCGGGGGAGAGAAGTATAATATGTACAAACGAGTCGTGTATGATCAAGATGAATGGTAGCGGATCCACACAAGCGAGTAACGCGAAATGTGTGTTTGTATGTGAGATACAGCAACGAGAAGAGAAAGTCCGATTGTATATTATATTTTGTGTAATATAATATAGTAACGATATCACCGTGGCCGGCAAGAATTGGATAATAATATAAATATGTTATTACATAATAATGTATAATAATATCATAATTTTGTACCCAGTCGGTGGCGAATGATAATCAAGTACACATACAGCTATCATGCAGCTATTATCATTATTATTAATACTGTCGGTCCCCCTGGTCGGAGTGGTCGGGGAGTGCCTAGCGTGCGACTTGGCCGCTAATATTAATAATTATAATTGTACGGTAATTATGATTGAGCCACCGCCGACCGAATATGGTGAAACTCTTAGGTTTTTTGTGTCCAAGTGCCCTGGGGTCAGTGTAAGAAATTGTCAGAAGTACCTATTATATTTGTTCGACGGGCCCCCGTCTCAAACAACAACCAGATTGTTTAACGCGCTACCTACAGTAAGTAGGTAGGTATGTAATAATATTATATACATAGGATCTATTTTCTTTATAACTTATTTGCTGCGTGTGGTCTTCAATCTCCATGCAATATATTATGTAGGTATAATAGCTAATCGGCCGACTATACGAATTTAACAATGTAAATTAATATAAACCGACGGCAGTACATATTTATATTTATATATATATATAGTGGTATGATGAAAACATCATTTTTGTAATTAGTCATTTTTTTTTTTATCCTGGGAAACTTTAAACCGCAACAGCTCATCGCATCCACCGATTGTGTGAACGAAAAACAAAATATTTTAAATTCTATACATCATTATGTTGTACACTAATGATATGGTTATTGAATAATAATATTTTGTCGGAGCTGTTTTTTAATTTTTAGCTTCGATGTTGCTGTGCATATTCTTATTCGAATAGTCATTTTTGCAATAAGTTTACCTTTACATACTGTTTTTTATATATTTTGTAAATGTAGTATAATCCTACATTAGATTTGTGAGAAATAATGTTTAAAAAAATAATTAATTGAAAACTACTTAAATAATATAGTTGAACGTTATTCGAATAACTTTTACTCGAATAATGTATTATCTAGATAATGTTTTATTCGAATGATGATGCACAACTCTGCTTGTAATTATTGCAATAGCCATAGGAAATATTATGTTATACATGTAGGACGGTTCATTTCAAGTACAGTCTAAATCGGTACTTTATAGAATAAGTCAGCAAAGTTGGATCATATAAATTTTTTAAATCTCAATGTGATATCATTACAATCAGACCATCACAAAGTGGCCACAGATTCGCACCGTAGCATTCGCTTGAAAGTGATTACCACCGGTAAATAATTGGCTAGAAGAACTGAATAATATACCTAACCTAGTTCTATATAATTTAGCATATGATAGAAATTCCTATAAATATGTCCCTAATGTTGTGGCTCGTTGAAAGGGCAAAATATTAAGAGGTAAGTGGATAATGTAGCGAATTTCAAATGTAATAATTAAAATTTTAAAACTATTATAAATGTTTTTTTGTAAGATATACGGTTTTCATAAATGCTGTTTAGGAGTCTAGCAAATTTTTTTTCACAATTTTGTTGTATTGGAATATAGGTACGTGTTCATTTATTATTTGTAAGTACTAGGTAAGCGTTACATATTGTGGAACACTTGTATGCACAGTAAATGATACACCTCGAATTTTCAAATCGAAAAAAACTCTCGATAAATTTGCACTAACTTATAGTGATTCCTATGCGACACCCCCCCCCCCCCCAATATTATTCTTCGCCCCGTCCTTACTCCCCTAATTTCTTTTTCAAATTATCTCTTTAGCATCGATAAGATAATTGTGAGCAAAAAAAATTTATACAAATTATGGACTTGTAAAAATGTAAATATAGTATACTATGTTCAGCTTTTACGCGGAGCTAAGGTACTGTTTTGTATGGTAGGTTTTTATTTTTTTTTTGTGTAAGAACTTAGTTGGGCCAAAAAATTATTTATTATTTTCCCTTTCGAACCGAACGAAAACGGTTTCCAATGCGAGTGTAGTAAGTATTTCTAAAAAACCAACAGAAAAAGAGTGCTTGGATGGCACACGACATACAACGCAAATAAAAAATGTTCTTACACATGTGTTGTTTACTGTCAACGAGACGGTACAATGGTTACAAACTTGACACCGCCACTCATTCCTACAGTGTATTTTCTTACAGAAGGTATTGCTAGTAAAGATAACTTCACAGTCATCAACCACGGTGGCTCAATATTCCCATTGCATTATAAAATCACCTCGAGTACTATTATCGAATAGTTTCAAAACTAACAAATCAAGTATTCCGAATCCGAGTTTAATTTTGTTAAAAACTAACAATGCATTTAAAACATTTTATACCGTTTTTCTGCGTCACGTTATATTTCTTGCAATGTCAAGGTGTCATCGATACTGTAGTGATTGTAAGTATAAAGAGCACTATTTATATTTTATGACTCTATACGTTATAAATTCTCATTATGAAAAAAAATAGGACTGGATTCGAGAAAAAGTCTTGGAAAGAGCGGGGGGGCAAAATATATTGAACTTTGATGGAATGCAAACTATATTTAACGATATATCAGAGATGCTCAACTCACGCGTAAAGCTCGAAAAAACCGAAGAATTGAAAATAGGTAATACACAATAGACGAGTATGTTTTTCTAGTATAACCCATTGTTTGTTCTCAACTCATTAGGCCTTTACTTAAAAGATATTATACTATAATATTTTGTACTTTCAGCCCGTTTATATACAAAGGAGCAAATCGAAGAATTGGCCCGGTCGTACGTGCGTTCAGAAGATCCGGCTGTATTGGTAAATAAAAACTACAATACTATATTACAAGATATGAGGCCCGTTAGGTTGCTTGTGTAAAGAGATATTTAAAATATTGAAACCTTCTTTTTGACACGGAAAGGGAGAATTCAATTGATATAAAACATTTTTAACTACTATGAAATTGATTAGTGACGTGGTTATGATTTTGTTTTTGGAGGGGGGGGGGAGATTGAAGTATTCCTGAGTAAACATAAAGTGGGGAGCAACGCCCCCTACACGCCTCATCCAAGTTTACTCTTTTTTTGAATATACCTACTATTGTACACAGTTATATATTTTATGTTATAACATACTTTATAGTTATATATATTTTTATAATATAATATACATTGAAAATTTAATACAAAATAACTTTTTTAAATAATAATTTTACAACAGAAAATCTATTTTTTGAGTTCTATTCGTCTTATATTTCTACGAACTGCCAACATGGCTAAGCCATTAAAATCTATCCTGTTTTAAGATAATTAATAGTTAATTACTATTAAAATGTATTGACAATTATTTAATCACAATGCATAAAATGTAAGCATGTTTTTGTTTTTACATCGCACATGGTATTTTAGGCTCTTGTTTAGGCCCTTAATAAATATTTAGCTCCCCCCCTCAAAAAAAAAAAAAAAATTAGTTGACTTAAATTTTATTTTTTTTGTCAATGATCAATGATTACCGATTACTTTTACAAAATGATTAATTATAATATTAACAACACTGCTATATTTTATTATACTGTTAAAAAAAATAGGAAAGGATAGCATACGTGGTCAACAGACATGATGTAAAGGGAGACGGCATATATTGTCTTGAGCAACTCAAAGGAGTAATCGGTGATATAAAAATCGAAGTTGAAGAAATAACCCCTCATTATCCCAATGATGAAGAAATCACAGAGATCTATTCCAGTAATAAAACAATAGAATAATATTCAATAAATGAGTCGAGTTGAAATGTTGAAAAACTATTGCAAAGACATTTATAAATTTCACACTACTATCGTGTAATTTAATATTGCGTTATTATTAAGATGTTTTTCAAGCGTTCCACATTGTTTTTCTCAATTCATCAGGCTTTCGGTTAAAAGATACTATAATATTTTGTACTTTCAGACCGGTTTTTTACAAAGCAGCAAGTCGAAGAATTGGCGCAATTGTACGTGCGTTCAGAAGATCCGGCTGTATTGGTAAATAAAAACTACAATACTATATTACAAGATATGAGGCCCGTTAGGTTGCTCGTGTAAGGAGATATTTAAAATATTGAATATTTCAATTGTTCTATGCAAGACAGGTTACATTCTTATAACTATAACGGGTACTAATTATACTCTTTTAACAATAGGAAAAGATAACAAACGTGGTAAATTTACACGATGAAAAAGAAGACGGCACCTATGGCTTCGAGCAAGTACGAAGTGTAATCGCTGATTTAAAAATCGAATTTGAAGAAATAACCGTTCATTGCCCCAGTGATGAGCAATTAAAACAGCACTACTACAGTAATAAAAACAATAGAATAATATTCAATAAACGAGTCGAGTAAAATGTTGAAAAACAACTATTGCAAAGACATTTCATTAATAAAGTCGTATAGCTGTGAATAAATAATTTTTTTTAAACTACAAAATCATAACTCGTATATGTACTAAAAAAATTAAAAAAACAGGCTCCCTTCTTTTGAAAATGTAAAAAAAAACGATTAGAAAAATGTGAGATACAAGATCATTATTTATTATTATTTTTTTTTTTTTTTTGGGAAAGAAAATTATAAATTTCACACTGATTTCGTTTATTTAATATTGCGTTATTATTGAGATGTTTTTAAAGTGTTCCACGTTGTTATTTTCAACTCATTTGGCATGTTTTGTTTGTTTAAAAAATTCATAATAATATTTTGTAATTTCAGACACCACATACACTACGGAAGACGTTGTAACAATCATCATTAATAATTTACTTACCGAATAGTTTATTTATAATATTAACTGTTATTAAATTACTGCATGCACGTAGTAAAGCACATATTCAATATTAATGTAGTCTTGATTGATTAATAAATTATTTTTGCTCTTATATCTCGTTAGTCTTGTGATTTTTCAAAATGCAATTTTCAAGACATTTTTGTCGATACTATTTCGGCGCGATGCCATTTAAGTGTATATCTAAATAAACATGCGAATTTAAATTTTATAAAAGATAATATGATAACCTCATATGACCAAACGTAGGTAAAAAAGTTTAGATAAATAAATAGCACAAACTTAAAAACAGATTTGTCCAATGTCACTATGTACAGGGTGATCCACTTATCGTGAACCATTCAATTTTAAACTTTCTTATTCTAAGTGATCTCAATTTTCTACATTTTTTTTTACGGTTACGCCCTCCCAGATCGATGATATAGATATTAACTTTCGATTTTCAAATGGGATGATATGTTTTTTTTTTTTTAAATTATGCCTCAAAACTAAATAAATATAAAATATCATTTTGTATTGGTTAGTTATACATTACACCGTTATGTAAACGTTATACTGAAACTTATATTGTTGATTTGTATATCTACCGTAGTAAATACAGACAAATTTTAACTAATTAACGGGAATGTAAAAATTAAATTTACAAACTATAAAATAAAGAGTTTAGGAAGTGTATATTTGAAATTAAACTCATTCCATTATTGATTGTAATATACATTTTTTTTTCATTGAGCATAACTTAACCATTCACATTATAATTATCTATATGATGACTAAATTCAATAAAAAACATTGACAATACATATATTAATAATAAAAAAAATAAAACTTGTATTGCTATTAAATATTAACACTATAGGATTTGTAGATATAACTTGATAAAAAAAAACAATACAAATGTTGACAATTTTTTTGTCGGTTTTTAGATAGTATGTATTAAATATTATTCAATTTTAATTTTAGTTTCAAATTAAATATTAATTCAAACCGTATTATACTTCAATAATATTTAATGGCATTTATCTGTTAACATGGTATTACTCTATTGGCCGATTTCAGACAAGCGTTAAAAATGTTTTTAAATCAAAAAATGGGTACTCAGTCATTGTTTGATACGTGTTTGGTTTTATACAACTACTTATCGAAGTTGTGATATTTATCATTTGCTTACCAAAAATAGTTTAAAGAAAATCAAACAAATATTAACAGTTAACATACATATAAAATATCAAATCTGTATTGATGTATTTATATTTTGTTATTTGAAACACTCTCGGCGGACCCGTTCAACAGTGTTGAAATTGTTTTAAAATATTAGAAAGTAATTTGAGTGAAAGTAATTACTCTGTTTGACAAGGAAATCTCAAACAAAAGTTCTGTGAAACAATTAATTGCATGTAAAAAAAATTGTACTCTTGATTTTTATAAATGAAATCATCACTTATTAGTTAATATGTTTGTATTTATATTGTTTTTGTGTTATAGAGTGTATTAAGACATATACATGCCTATATGTTATTTATAAGACTTTTATGAACTATACATGTACTTCCTATGTGGACATTATACAAAATTTAAATGTTAATACTGAAACTGATATTGTTGATTTGTACATTTACTGTAGTAAACACAGACAAATTTGAACTAATTAACTGGAATGTAAAAATTAAATTTACAAACTATAATATAAAGTGTTTGGGAAGTATATATTTTAAAATAAACCCGTTCCATTATTGATTGTAATATACATTTTTTTTTCATTGTGTATAACTTAACAGTTAACCATTAACATTATAATTATCTACATGATGACTAAATTCAATAAAAACCATTGACAATATACATTAATAATAAAAATAAATAAAACATATTGCTATTAAATGTTAACACTATAGGATTTGTAGAATAGAACTTGATAAAAAAAAAAACAAATTATCGGTTTTTAAATAGTATGTATTAAATATTATTCAATATACTTTGAAATTGATACATTTTTTCTAAAACCAATCAAATAGGAAAAAAATCATTGTTTTTAATTTTTGATGGCTACAATAACAGATAATAAGGTGTATACATATTACTCAATGTAGTGTAATATGTACTAGTACATATTACTACTTTTGTTGACTATAAACAAGCATATGATTCAGTCAATAGGGAAGTGCTATGGAATGCACTCATAACCTTTGGAATACCGTCCAAAACAGTGAAAATGATTAAACTATGCATGGATAAAACGAGATGTAAAATTAAATTCAACCAACATATGTCAGATGAATTTGAAGTTAAGACTGGACTCCGACAGGGAGATGCGTTATCCCCAGTACTCTTTAATATAGCACTAGAAACGGTAGTAAATAAAACGAAGAGCAAGTATGATGGGTTGAACTTGGATGATAACATAAGACAATGCGGAATTTTAGCGTATGCAGATGATACTATCATATTAGGATCAAATAAACAAGAAGTAATAATGGGCACGAAGGAGCTAATAAAAAATAGTAAAGACATCGGATTACAAATCAACGAATCAAAGACTAAATGTATGGTAATATCAAGACGAGAAAATCATGGAGAACATATAGAAGTTGAGGATTTTAAGTTTGAAAGGGTACATAGTTTTTAATATCTGGGTGTTACAATAAATAGCAAAAATAATAATCACGAAGAAATTAATATAAGAACGACTGCAGCGAGTAAATGCTATTATGGGTTAACGAGCATATTTAAATCAAAACAAGTATCAATCAAATCGAAAATTACACTTTACAAAGTAATTATCAGACCAGTTCTTTTATATGCTTGTGAAACATGGCCAACGACCAAAGGAGACGAAGACAAAATAGCAATCTTTGAAAGACGAATACTACGAAGAATATATGGGCCAAAAAGAAATAATATCACACAACAATATGAAAATAGAAGCAAAATAGAATTACAACCGCTATATAAAGAACCGGACATAGTAGCAGTATTACAATATAGAAGAATCGCATGGGCTGGCCACGTATGGAGGTCAAATAGCCTAATGAAAGCGGTATTAAAATGGAAACCCCTTGGGAAAAGACCACTAGGCAGACCAAAACAAAGATGGATAGACAAAGTAAAAAAGACTTTACAAGAAATTGGAATACAACATTAAAAGCAGTAGCACAGGATAGAGACAGGTGGAAGCTAATTTGTGTTGCGGTAATGGGCCTCAATGGCTTCTGAAAAACCGAAGAAGAAGATACATATTACTCTATCAAATAAACTGAAATCTTTAATTTATGTAGCTATACGTTGCTACATAAGTTATTTATACTAATATGTTATTAATCGACTTTCACATTTACATATCTTTTGATACATTTTAAATAAACCTATTTTACGATCGCCGGTAAAACGAAATGTGATGCGGTCGAGCGTGATCTGTTCCCAGCAGTGAGTGGGTACCGGGTTCAAATCCGGCTACCCCCGCAAATACTTTTTGCCTTTTTTTTCAACTTTTATGGTAATTTATACTGCAAAAAGTCTAAAAACTTATAAAATATTTATATTTTATCACTACAGAATACATTTTTTACCCTCAAAAGTACTCGATAACCTACATTGCATTCGGGTTTTCGTCATTTATTATACTTCTCGTACTGATGATTGAATGACAATTTTTTTTGTATAAGTGCACTATTTTAGAATTCCGATCCGTTAATGATTTCCTATAAATATGTACCTAATGTTGAGGCTCGTTGATAAGCCAACGTAATAAGGGGTTAGTGGATAATGTAGTGAATTTTAAATGTTAAAATTAACGTTTTAAAACTATTATATGTTTTTTTGTAAGATATACGGTTTTAACAAATGCTGTTTAGGAGTCTAGCATTTTTTTTTTTACAATTTTTTTGTATTGGTATGGATACGTGTTCATTTATTATTTGTAAGTACTAGGTAAGGCGGGAGTTTTTTTTCCTAATAATTTTAAAACGTTATATATTGTGGGACACTTGTATGCACAGTAAATGATACATCTTGAATTTTCAAATCGAAAAATACTCATGATAAATTTCCACTAACCTATAGTGATTCTTACACCCCCCCCCCCCCAATATTCTTCTTTCCCCCGTCCTTACTTCCCTAATTTATTTTTCAAATTATCTCTTTAGCATCGATAAGATAATTGTGAGCAAAAAAAATGTATACAAATTATGAACTTGTAAAAATGTAAATATAGTATATTATGTTCAGCTTCCACGCGGAGCTGAACTGAGGTACTGTTTTGTATGGTAGGTTTTTGTTTTTTTGTGTAAGAACTTAGTTGGGCGAAAAAATTATTTATTATTTTCCCTTTCGAACCGAACGAAAACGGTTTCCAATGCGAGTGAAGTAAGTATTTCTAAAATACAAACAGAAAGAGAGCGCTTGGTTGACAAACTACACACAACGCAAATAAAAAACGTTCTTACACATGTGTTGTTTACCGTCAACGAGACGGTACAATAGTTACAAACTTGACACCGCCACTCATTCCTACAGTGTATTTTCTTACAGAAGGTATTGCTAGTAAAGATAACTTCACAGTCATCAACCATAGTAATACAATATTCCCATTGCATTATAAAATCACCGCGAGTACTACTCTCGAATAGTTTCATAACTAACAATTAAATATTCCGAATCCGAGTTTAATTTTGTTAAAAACTAACAATGCATTTAAAAAACATTATACTGTTTTTCTGCGTCACGTTGTATTTCATGCACGGTCAAGGTGCCCCTTCTGAAGCACAAGTTGTAAGTATAATAAACACTATTTATTTATGATTATATACATTCTATATTACAGTCCAATAGGTATAGTTTAAAGTTTAATTCTCATTATGAAAAATTATAGAATTTTGTTCGAGAGCAAGTCGCGACAAGAGTGGGACAAAATGTATTAAACTTTGATGGAATGGCAACTGTATTTAACGATATAGCAAAATTGCTCAACTCACGCGTAAGGCTCGGAAAAAGCGATAGATTGAAAATGGGTAATTAACAATAGACAAATATGTTTTTCTAGTATAACACATTGTTATTCTCAACTTTATTAGGCCTTTGATTTAAATGTATACTATAATACTTTGTTCTTTCAGCCTGTTCATATACGAAGCCGGAAGTCGAACGCTACGCCCGATCGATTGTGGGTTTTGATCATCCGGCTATATTGGTAAATAAAAACTACAGTACTATATTACAAGATAAAAGGCCCAATAGGTTGCTTGTGTGGAGATATTTAAAATATTGAAACCTTCTTTTTGACACAGAAAGGGAGAAATTAATTGATATAAAACATTTTTAACTACTATGAAATAGATCAGTGACGTGGTTATGATTTTGTTTTTGGAGGGGGGGGGGAGATTGAAGTATTCCTGAGTAAACATAAAGTGGGGAGCAACGCCCCCTACACGCCTCATCCAAGTTTACTCTTTTTTTGAATATACCTACTATTGTACACAGTTATATATTTTATGTTATAACATACTTTATAGTTATATATATTTTTATAATATAATATACATTGAAAATTTGATACAAAATAACTTTTTTAAATAATAATTTTACAACAGAAGATCTATTTTTCGAGTTCTATTCGTTTTATATTTCTACGAACTGCCAACATGGATAATCCATTAAAATCTATCCTGTTTTAAGACAATTAATAGTTAATTACTATTAAAATGTATTGACAATTATTTAATCACAATGCATAAAATGTAAGCATGTTTTTGTTTTTACATCGTACATGGTATTTTAGGCTCTTGTTTAGCCACTTGATAAAAATTTAGCTCCTCCTCCCTCAAAAAAAAAAACAATTACGTGTTGATTTAAATTTTTTTTTTTTTTGTCAATGATCATTGATTATTGATTACTTTTAAAAAATGATTAATTATGATATTAACAACACTGCTATATTTTATTATTCTGTTAAAAAAAATAGGATAGGATAACATACGTGATCAATTCGCACGATGTAAACCAAAACGGAAAATATAGCTACACGCAAATACGAAATGTAATCGCCGCTTTAAAACAAGAATTTGCCGCATTGGAAATAACCGAACAATTTCCCAGTGATAAGCAATTAAAAGAGCTATATTACAGTAATAAAAAAATAGAATAATATGATTAAGATTAGCAAAATGCGAGATACAAGATCATTTATTTTTATTTTTGAAAAGAAAATTATAAATTGCAAACTAATATCGTAATATTTAGTATTTTTATTATTGAGATGTTTTTCAAAAGTCCCACATTGTGATTTTCAACTTATTTGGCATGATTTATTTGTTTAAAAAATGTATAATAATATTTTGTAATTTCAGACAGAAAATACAGTGCAAAAGACGTTGAAACACTCATCTTGAATAATTTATTTACGGAGTAGTTGATTAACTGTTATTGAATTACTACATGCATGTAGTAAAACACATGTTCAATATTAATGTTGTCTTGATTGATTAATAAATTATTTTGGCTCTTACATCTCGTTAGTCTTGTGATTTTTCGAAATGCAATTCTCAAGGCATTTGTGTCGATACTATTTCGGCGCGATGCCATTTAAACTTATATCTAAATAAACATGTAAGTTTAAATTTTGTAAAAGATAATATGATAACCTCCTATGACCAAACGGAGGTAAAAAAAGTTTAGATAAAGAGATAGCACAAACTAAAAAACCGATTATACTTCATTAATGTTTAATGGCATTTGTCTATTAACATGGTGTTACTCTATTGGCCGATTTCAGGCAAGCGTTAAAAATGTTTTTAAATCATAAAATGGGTACTCAGTCATTGTTTGATAAGTGTTTGGTTTCAGATAACTACTTATCGAAGTTGTGATATTTATCATTTGCTTATTAAAAATAGTTTAAAGAAAACCCATACAATTATTTACAGTTAACATATTATCACAATGAGCTCGGTATCACTACAGATTATATGAAAACAGATTGTTCACTCTCGATGTAAACAAAATATGAGCTGATAAGCACTCCGCCGAAACCAGTGTGGCCATGTCAGCCGGAACGAAATTATCGAACTTGTATTTACCACAAATTATATGATTATTTCATATAATCTGTGTATTTACCATATTGAATGTTAAAAAAATAATAAATGTTATATAGGTAATAATATTGACCCCGTCGATAACACTCTATCATTATCTCAAAAACATTTCATTATTAAACACTGATATATATATATCAGTGTTGGAAAGAATGCATTTATTGGATTTCATTGCTTTTTAGAGGAATGCAATCATGAATGCATTACATTTAGTTTTAAGGATTGAGGAATGGGAATTAATTAATTTTATGTCGGAATGTGAATGAATTCTAAAAAAAGAAACACTTCATGGCTAATTAGCAATCTTTAATTGACTGTAATTTACTAATTTATATTTAATTTATGATGTATTTTATACATTTTTTCATAGCAAATGAACAGATTGATGAACAATAAATAATCAATTACTAACATTTTTTAAACAGTTTTAAAGGAATTAATTTTCTGAAAAAATGAATGTCTTACATCAGATGAATCACCTGTAGTTTATACTAGGTGATGTTTTGGTTAACATTATTATTCTGACCAAAAAAAATTAAAATTATTAAAACATATTATTATATTTAAATTTGTTTTCATTCGTAATACTTAAAATAGCATCTAAGTCTTGTATACAGTTTGCATTTTAAGAATAATGGAAATGGTTCTGGCAAAACATTTTTTTTAAATAACCAAAAATTGGACTGGTGTCGGATTTATATTATTCCCATTTCCCACCCCCCTAGGATGGTTACAGATTTTTTTAGTATTTGAGCCATAATTTTGGGACCTTTAAGTTGAAAATTTGTCAGTTGTTAGAACTCATATGTATCCGTAACATGTTAAACGGGAAAAAAAATTCGGCACTTCAGTTTTTTATACTATTTTACTAAAAAGTATACTATTTCATTTATGTGACCTTTGTGATTTAATTAATTTTTACTAATTATTTCATGTTCGTTATTTTTTATTTATTTTAACCTATTAGCAGGCGCGCATGCGCATTTTGTACACCAATTATACTTTTAAAGACAAGACTTTTATCTGAGTAGCCTATAGAATAAGAGTAAATAAAAAATTGGTTATATTAAAACATGTACTAGGTATATAAATATGCAACACTTTTAGTTGTTTAATACTTTTTTACAATAATTTGTATTATTTTATTTATCATTATTTTTGAATTGATATTATTTTAACAATAACAATGTAATTAAATACTTCGTGTCAATACTATTCATAGTTGATTAATGCTCTGTCAGTTGTCATGCCATATGGTGGACAGCTTACTATTTCTCTATGTTAGAAATAATTAAAATTGTATACTAATAAGTATGGATATGTTATGTTTATTGTTTATAATGCATTATATTTTTACTTATTGGGAATTTTAAAATGTTTTATTATTAAATGTATTATTATTTATTAATTGTAATTTACTATTGAAATTAAAATTTTTGCCCTTGGATACGTCATACTATATAGTGCGTAAGATAATATAAAACAACTGTAATTGTAAGAATAATATTATTAAATTACTATTATCATTATGGTTATTAATATTTATAAAATGTTTGGTAAATACAAGAGAAACATTCTGTTTAACTCAATTATTTAACAAATGCGAAAGCCCGCGAACACGTTTAAAAACAAATTCCCTTCAGACGGTCACACTGATTTTGGCGGGCCAATCATAGAGCCTTATTTGTAATCCTATTGTTAAAGGCCCGAGTGAACAATCTGTTTTCATATAATCTGTGGTATCACACTCAAAATATCAAATGTGTATTGATATATTTATATTTTGTTATTTGAAATACTCTCGGAGGACCCGTTCAACAGTGTTGAAATTGTTTTAAAATAGTAGAAAGTAATAACTCTGTTTGACAAGGAAATCTCAAACAAAAGTTCTGTGAAACAATTAATTGCATGTAAAAAAAATTGTACTCTTGGTTTTTATAAATGAAATCATCACTTATTAGTTAATACGTTTGTATTTATATTGTTTTTGTGTTATAGAGTGTATTAAGACATATACATGCCTAGATGTTATTTATAAGACTTTTATGAACTATACATGTACTTCCTATGTGGACATTATACAAATTTAAATTTTAATACTGAAACTGATATTGTTGATTTGTACATTTACTGTAGTAAACACAGACAAATTTGAACTGATTAACTGGAATGTAAAAATTAAATTTACAAACTATAAAATAAAGAGTTTAGTAGGTGTATATATAAAATAAACCCATTTCATTATTGATTGTAACACACATTTTTTGTTTTATTGAGTATAACTTAACAGTTAACCATTAACATTATAATTATCTATATGATGACTAAATTCAATAAAAAACGTTGACAATAATATATTAATAAAAAAAAAAATAAAACTTGTATTGCTATTAAATGTGAACACTATAGGATTTGTAGATACAACTTGATAAAAAAAAAAACAATACAAATTATCGGTTTTTAATTAGTATGTATTAAATATTATTCAATATACTTTAAAATCGATACATTTTTTCTAAAACAAATCAAATAGGAAAAAAATCATTGTTTTTAATTTTTGATTGCTACAATAACAGATAATAAGGTGTATACATATTACTATACCAAATAAACTGAAATCTTTAATTTATGTAGCTATACGTTGCTACATAAGTTATTTATACAATGTAGAATATGTTATTAATCAATTTTGACATTTACAAATGTTTTGATATATCTTGAATAAACCTATTTTACAATCGCCTGTAAAAACGAAATGTGATGCGGTCGAGCGTGATCGGTTTCCCAGTAGTGAGTGGGTAACCGGGTTCAAATCCGGCTCCCCCCGCAAATACTTTTTGCCTTTTTTTCAACTTTTATGGTAATTTATACTGCAAAAAGTCTAAAAACTTATAAAATATTTATATTTTATCAATACAGAATACATTTTTTACCCTCAAAAGTACTTGATAACCTACATTGCATTCGGGTTTTCGTCATTTATTATACTTCTCGTACTGATGATTGAATGACAATTTTTTTTTGTATAATTGTACTATTTTAGAATTCCGATCCGTTAATGATTTCCTATAAATATGTACCTAATGTTGAGGCTCGTTGATAAGCCAACGTAATAAGGGGTTAGTGGATAATGTAGTGAATTTTAAATGTTAAAATTAACGTTTTAAAACTATTATATGTTTTTTTGTAAGATATACGGTTTTAATAAATGCAGTTTAGGAGTCTAGCATTTTTTTTTTACAATTTTTTTGTATTGGTATGGATACGTGTTCATTTATTATTTGTAAGTACTAGGTAAGGCGGGGGTTTTTTTTCCAAATAATTTTAAAACGTTATATATTGTGGGACACTTGTTTGCACAGTAAATGATACATCTTGAATTTTCAAATCGAAAAATACTCATGATAAATTTCCACTAACCTATAGTGATTCTTACCCCCCCCCCCCAATATTCTTCTTTCCCCCGTCCTTACTTCCCTAATTTATTTTTCAAATTATCTCTTTAGCATCGATAAGATAATTGTGAGCAAAAAAATTTATACAAATTATGAACTTGTAAAAATGTAAATATAGTATATTATGTTCAGCTTTTACGCGGAGCTAAGGTACTGTTTTGTATGGTAGGTTTTTATTTTTTTGTGTAAGAACTTAGTTGGGCGAAATAATTATTTATTATTTTCCCTTTCGAACCGAACGAAAACGGTTTCCAATGCGAGTGTAGTAAGTATTTCTAAAAAACAGAAAAAGAGCGCTTGGTTGACAAACTACACACAACGCAAATAAAAAACGTTCTTACACATGTGTTGTTTACCGTCAACGAGACGGTACAATAGTTACAAACTTGACACCGCCACTCATTCCTACAGTGTATTTTCTTACAGAAGGTATTGCTAGTAAAGATAACTTCACAGTCATCAACCATAGTAATACAATATTCTCATTACATTATAAAATCACCTCGAGTACTCTAAGCGAATAGTTTCAAAACTAACAATTAAGTATTCCGAATCCGAGTTTAATTTTGTTAAAAACTAACAATGCATTTAAAACACATTATACGGTTTTTCTGCGTCACGTTGTATTTCTTACACGGTCAAGGTGCCCCTTCTGAAGCACAAGTTGTAAGTATAACGAACACTATTTATTTATGATTATATACATTCTATATTACAGTCCTATAGGCATAGTTTAAAGTTTAATTCTCATTATGAAAAATTATAGAACTGGATTCGAGCCGAAGTCGCGAGATTAATGGGGGAAAAAAATGTATTTAGCTTTGATGAATTGCAAAATGCATTTAATTATATAGCAGATGTGTTCAAAAAACGCGTAAAACTCGAAAAAACCGATGGATTGAGAATGGGTAATTAACAATTGACAAATATGTTTTTCTAGTATAATACATTGTAATTCTCAACTATATTAGGCCTTTGATTAAAATATACTATAATATTTTGTACTTTCAGACGGCCTATATACAAAGCAGCAAGTCGAAGAATTGGCATAATAATGATAATGTCTATGCAATAATAGTTTTTCAACATTTTTCTCGACTCATTTATTGAATATTATTCTATTTTATATTACTGTAAAATCGCTCTTTAATTTGCTTATCACTGGGAAATTGTACGGTTATTTCCAAAACGGCAAATTCTTGTTTTAAAGCGGCGATTATATTTCGTATTTGCTTGTAGTTATATTTTCCGTTGTGGTTTTCATCGTGCGCATCGATCACGTATGCTATCCTTTCCTATTTTGTTTAACAGTATAATAAAATATAGCAGTGTTGTTAATATTATAATTAATCATTTTCTAAAAGTAATCAATAATCATTGATCATTGACAAAAAAAATAAAATTTAAGTCAACAAGGCATTTTTTTTTTTTGAGTGAGGAGGAGCTAAATTTTTATCAAGTGGCTAAACAAGAGCCTAAAATACCATGTACGATGTAAAAACAAAAACATGCTTACATTTTATGCATTGTGATTAAATAATTGTCAGTACATTTTAATAGTAATTAACTATTAATTATCTTAAAACAGGATAGATTTTAATGGCTTAGCCATGTTGGCAGTTCGTAGAAATATAAGACGAATAGAACTCAAAAAATAGATCTTCTGTTGTAAAATTATTATTTAAAAAAGTTATTTCGTATCAAATTTTCAATGTATATTATATTATAAAAATATATATAACTATAAAGTATATTATAACATAAAATATATAACTGTGTACAATAGTAGGTATATTCAAAAAAAGAGTAAACTTGGATGAGGCGTGTAGGGGGCGTTGCTCCCCACTTTATGTTTACTCAGGAATACTTCTATCTCCCCCCCCCCTCCAAAAACAAAATCATAACCACGTCACTGATCTATTTCATAGTAGTTAAAAAGGTTTTATATCAATTAATTTCTCCCTTTCTGTGTCAAAGAGAAGGTTTCAATATTTTAAATATCTCCACACAAGCAACCTATTGGGCCTTTTATCTTGTAATATAGTACTGTAGTTTTTATTTACCAATATAGCCGGATGATCAAAACCCACAATCGATCGGGCGTAGCGTTCGACTTCCGGCTTCGTATATGAACAGGCTGAAAGAACAAAGTATTATAGTATACATTTAAATCAAAGGCCTAATAAAGTTGAGAATAACAATGTGTTATACTAGAAAAACATATTTGTCTATTGTTAATTACCTATTTTCAATTCATCGCTTTTTACGAGCCTTTCGGGTGAGTCGAGCAACTCTGATATATCGTTAAATACAATTGCCATTTCATCAAAGTTTAGTTCATTTTGTCCCACTCTTGTCGCGACTTCCTCTCGAACTAAATTCTATAATTTTTCATAATGAGAATTAAACTTTAAACTATACCTATAGGACTGTAATATAGAATGTATATAATCATAAATAAATAGTGTTCGTTATACTTACAACTTGTGCTTCAGAAGGGGCACCTTGACCGTGTAAGAAAAACAACGTGACGCAGAAAAACCGTATAATGTGTTTTAAATGCATTGTTAGTTTTTAACAAAATTAAACTCGGATTCGGAATACTTAATTGTTAGTTTTGAAACTATTCGCTTAGAGTACTCGAGGTGATTTTATAATGTAATGAGAATATTGTATTACTATGGTTGATGACTGTGAAGTTATCTTTACTAGCTACTAACTAGGTTTGTAATGACTGTACCGTCCCGTTTGAGTAAACAACACATGTTTAACAACGTTTTTTTATTTGCGTTGTTATAAACATTTTATTTGTTGTTTGAAGTCTTTTAAAAAAATATAGCTTAACATGTGTTTTTAAAATATAATCTAGGTTGCTGCTTGAGTTTCAAGTTAACTCCTTATATTTTTACACCGAATAGGGAAAAATACAACAACATAAAACATTATTGTATGATAAAAACCAAAAAGGTTATACATAAGACATTTTTTAATAATTTTAGTATATTATCATATAAAACCATGTATAGTCTATAAAATTCCAAATACCCTGTATACTAATTGGAATGATATTAAAAAAATGAATATAATCTTTGAAGGTTGAACAAACTACTTTGTTCTTGTTTTTAACATATCACATTACAAAAATTAAAATTTAATATTATTAAATAATAAGTATGTTAATAAATGAATGACTGTTTTTTACTTGAATAGTATTAGAAAAAATATATCAAATTTAAAGTAAATTGAATAATATTTAATACATACTATTTAAAAACCGACAAAACACTTGTCAACATTTGTATTTTTTTTTTTTATCAAGTTGTATCTACAAATCCTATAGTGTTAATATTAAGTAGTACAATTTTTTTTTGTACATGCAATTACATTTTTTACAGAACTTTTGTTTGAGATTTCCTTGTCAAACAGAGTAATTACATTCATTCAAATAAATTTCTACTATTTTAAAACAA
Organism: Adelges cooleyi; assembly: GCF_023614345.1. Taxonomy (NCBI): domain Eukaryota; kingdom Metazoa; phylum Arthropoda; class Insecta; order Hemiptera; family Adelgidae; genus Adelges; species Adelges cooleyi. The sequence goes on from NW_026096061.1 coordinate 869,471, forward strand.
TTTCAACACTGTTGAACGGGTCTTCCGAGAGTGTTTCAAAAAACAAAATATAAATATATCAATACAGATTTGATATTTTAAATGTGATAACAGGCTCATTGTGATACGTTAAATGTAAATATTTGTTTGATTTTCTTTCAACTATTTTTGGTAAGCAAATGATAAATATCACAACTTCGATAAGTAGTTATCTGAAACCAAACAGTTTTCAAAAAATGACTGAGTACCCATTTTATGATTTAAAAACATTTTTAACGCTTGCCTGAAATCGGCCAATAGAGTAATAACATGTTAATAGACAAATGCCATTAAACATTAATGAAGTATAATCGGTTTTTTAGTTTGTACTATCTATTCATCTTAACTTTTTTTACCTCCGTTTGGTCATAGGAGGTTATCATATTATCTTTTACAAAATTTAAACTTACATGTTTATTTAGATATACACTTAAATGGCATCGCGCCGAAATAGTATCGACACAAATGCCTTGAGAATTGCATTTCGAAAAATCACAAGACTAACGAGATGTAAGAGCAAAAAATAATTTATTAATCAATCAAGACAACATGAATATTGAACATGTGTTTTACTACATGCATGTAGTAATTCAATAACAGTTAATCAACTACTCCTTAAATAAATTATCAAGGATGATAGATACAACTATTTCCAGAGTGTATTGTTTGTCTGAAAGTACAAAATATAATTATTAATTTTTTAAACAAACAAATCATGCCAAATGAGTTGAAAATCACAATGTGGAACGCTTGAAAAACATCTCAATAATAACGCAATTTTTAAATAATACGATATTAGTGTGAAATTTTTAATTTTCTTAAAAAAAAAAATGATCTTATATCTCACATTTTGCTAATTGTTTTTTTGGACAACAAAAAAAGGTGGCCCATTTTTAAATTGTTTAGTAAATATACGGATTATAATTTTTTAGTTTAAAAAAAATTAATTAACTTAAGCTATACAAATGGCAAACTTAAGTAATGAAATGTCTTTGCAATAGTTGTTTTTCAACATTTTACTCGACTCGTTTATTGAATATGTTTCTAATATTGTTTTTATTACTGTAGTAGTGCTGTTTTAATTGCTCATCACTGGGACAATGAACGGTTATTTCTTCAATTTCGATTTTTAAATCAGCGATTACATCTCGTATTTGCTTGAAGCTATATGTGCCGTTTTCCTTTACATCGTGTATATCGATCATGGCTCTTATCTTTTTCTATTTTTTTAACAGTATAATAAAATATAGCAGTGTTGTTAATATTATAACTAATCATTTTGTAAAAGTAATCAATAATCATTGATCATTGACAAAAAAAAATACAATTTTAATCAACAAGTAATTTTTTTTTTTTTTAGGGGGGGGAGGAGCTAGTTTTTATCAAGTGGCTGAACAAGAGCCTAAAATACCATGTGTGATTTAAAAACAAAAATACACACATTTTTATTATTAAATTAAACATACTTCTACCCCCCCCCCCCACCAAAAAAAACAAAATCTTTACCATGTCACTGATTTATTTCATAGTAGTTAAAAATGTTTTATATCAATTAATTTCTCCCTTTCCGTGTCAAAAAGAAGGTTTCAATATTTTAAATATCTCCACACAAGCAACCTATTGGGCTTTTTATCTTGTAATATAGTATTGTAGTTTTTATTTATTATGTCAATATTATGTAGATTTATATTTAAAAAATGTATAATAATATTTTGTAATTTCAGAAAGAAAATACAATGCGAAAGACGTTGAAACACTCATCTTTAATAATTTATTTAAGGAGTAGTTGATTAACTGTTATTGAATTACTACATGCATGTAGTAAAACACATGTTCAATATTCATGTTGTCTTGATTGATTAATAAATTATTTTGGCTCTTACATCTCGTTAGTCTTGTGATTTTTCGAAATGCAATTCTCAAGGCATTTGTGTCGATACTATTTCGGCGCGATGCCATTTAAGTGTATATCTAAATAAACATGTAAGTTTAAATTTTGTAAAAGATTATATGATAACGTCCTATGACCAAACGGAGGTAAAAAAAGTTTAGATAAAGAGATAGCACAAACTAAAAAACCGATTATACTTCATAAGTGTTTAATGGCATTTGTCTATTCACATGGTATTACTCTATTGGCCGATTTCAGGCAAGCGTTAAAAATGTTTTTAAATCATAAAATGGGTACTCAGTCATTTTTTGATAAGTGTTTGGTTTCAGATAACTACTTATCGAAGTTGTGATATTTATCATTTGCTTATCAAAAATAGTTTAAAGAAAATCAAACAAATATTTACAGTTAACGTATCACAATGAGCCTGTTATCACATTTTAAATATCAAATCTGTATTGATATATTTATATTTTGTTTTTTGAAACACTCTCGGAAGACCCGTTCAACAGTGTTGAAATTGTTTTAAAATAGAAGAAATTAATTTGAATGAATGTAATTACTCTGTTTGACAAGGAAATTTCAAACAAAAGTTCTGTAAAAAAATTAATTGCATGTAGAAAAAATTGTACTACTTAATATTAACACTATAGGATTTGTAGATACAACTTGATAAAAAAAAAAATACAAATGTTGACAAGTGTTTTGTCGGTTTTTAAATAGTATGTATTAAATATTACTCAATTTACTTTAAATTTGATATATTTTTTCTAATACCATTCAAGTAAGAAAAAATAATTGTTTTTCATTTTTGATTGCTACAATAACAGCCAGCATTGTACTATCAACAATTAAGATGTATATATATTACTCTATCAAATAAACTGAAATCTTTAATTTATGTATGAATACTAGATAGAAAACAGTCATTCATTTATTAACATACTTATTATTTAATAATAATAAATTTAATTTTTATAATGATATGTTTAATATAATAACAATGTTGTTTGTTCAATCTTCAAGGATCAAATTCATTTTTTTAACATATACTAATTAGTATACAGGGTATTTGGGATTTTATAGACTATACATGATTTTATATGATAATATAATAAAATTATGAAAAAATGTCTTATGTATAACCTTTTTGGTTTTTATCATACGATAATGTTTTATGTTCTTGTATAGTTAACTTAAACTCAAGCAGCAACCTAGATATTATTTTAAAAACACTTGTTAAGCTATATTTTTTTAAAAGACTTTAGTAGTCAAATAAAACGTTTATAACATACAACGCAAATAAAAAAACGTTGTTAAACATGTGTTGTTTACTCAAACGGGACGGTACAGTCATTACAAACCTAGTAAGTAGCTAGTAAAGATAACTTCACAGTCATCAACCATAGTAATACAATATTCTCATTACATTATAAAATCACCTCGAGTACTCTAAGCGAATAGTTTCAATACTAATAATTAAGTATTCTGAATTTGAGTTTATTTTTACTAAAAAATAACAATGCATTTAAAAAATATTATACTGTTTTTCTGCGTCACGTTAAATTTCTTGCACGGTCAAGGTGCCACTTCTAAAGAGCTAGTTGTAAGTATAACGAACACTATTTATTTATGATTATACATATTCTATTATACAGTTCTATAGGTATAGTTTAAAGTTAAATTCTCATTATAAAAAATTATAGAATTGGGCTCGAGATGAAGTCGCGAGAACAGTGGGGCAAAATGTATTAAACTTTAAAAAATTGCAAACTTTATTTAACCATGTAGCAGATACGTGCGAATTATACACAACGCTCGACAAAAACGAAGAATTGCAAATAGGTAATACACAATAGATAAATATGTTTTTCTAGTATAACACTTTGTTATCCTCAACTCATTAGGCCTTTGATTAAAAAATATCATACTATAATATTTTGTGCTCTCAGACTTGTTTACAAAGCAGCAAGTCGAATCCTACGCCCGAAAGATTGTGTGTTCAGATGATCCGGATGTATTGGTAAATAAAAACTACAATATTATATTACAAGATACGAGGCCCGTTAGGTGGCTTGTGTGGAGATATTTAAAATATTGAATATTTCAATTGTTCTATGCAAGACAGGTTACATTCTTATAACTATAACAGGTACTAATTATAGTCTTTTAACAATAGAAAAATATAAGAAGCGTGGTCAATATACACGATGATAAAGAAGACGGCACATATAGCTACGAGCAAGTACGAAAAGTAGTCGATGATTTAAAAATTGAATATGAGGGAATAACCGGTGAATATCCCAGTGATGAGGAAATCAAAGAGCTCCGTTACAGTAATAAAACAATAGAATAATATTCAATAAATGAGTCGAGTGAAATGTTGAAAAACAACTATTGCAAAGACATTTCATTAATAAAGTTTGCCATTTGTTTAGCTGTAAATTAATTAATTTTTTTTTAAACTAAAAAATCATGACCCGTATTTGTACTAAAAAAATTTTAAAAACGGGCCTCCTTTTTTTGATGTTGTCCAAAAAAACAATTAGCAAATTATAAGATACAAGATCATTTTTTTATTTTTTTTTTTTTAAAAGAAAATGATAAATTTCACACTAATATCGTGTAATTTAATATTGCGTTATTATTGAGATGTTTTTCAAGCGTCCCACGTTGTGATTTTCAACTCATTTGGCTTGATTTGTTTGTTCAAACAATTCATAATTATATTTTGTACTTTCAGACGTCATATACACTCCGAAAGACGTTGAAAGGATCATCATTAATAATTTATTTCCCAATGTTTGATTATAATACCTATTAACTGTTAATTACTGTAATATGCATGCATGTAGTAAAACATATGTTCAATAGTAATGTAGTCTTGATTGATTAATAAATTATTTTTGCTCTTATATCTCGTCGGTCTTGTGATTTTTCAAAATGCAATTTTTAAGACATTTTTGTCGATACTATTTCGACGCGATGCCACTTAAGTGTATATCTAAATAAACATGTAAATTTAAATTTTGTAAAAGATAACATCTTTTATGACCAAATGTATGTAAAAAAGTTAAGATGTATAGATAGCACAAACTTGAAAACAGATTTGTCAAATTTCACCATATGTATATGTATATAGTCAGATTTTCAGCCAAGTTAAAGTTGAAAGATCCAACCCACATCGTCATGTGATAAATTCAATACCTTCTTAGCTGTGTACGGCGGTTTGTTGCAATGTCTATTTTTCGAGACATTGTGTTCCCCTTCCGGCCGGAAGAAACTCGTTTAACAAGCATTATTATTGAACGGTCATATCTACGCCGCCGGGGAGAAACGACACACAAAAACGGTAATAGATATAATTGGTAACTGAATTCCAGGCCACGACCGTAAGACGAGGTCCGTCTGGGGAATGATAATTCAACCGTAATTGTCACCCGAAGGGCAAAAGTTTTGTTCCGCTCTTGTGTAATAATAGCAATAATAATAATATACTGTCAAACGAACGAGGAAAGGGCAAAAAAAAAAAAGGGTCGGATTCAAAACTTATTGGTCGCACTATTTCTAAGGGGCACTGCGAAAAAGACCTTCATTTGTCTTTACAGTAATAATACCTGTTGTCATTATTACGATTGTACTTTTATTCACCGACATTTGTTAATAATTTTACTTGTTGGTAAATTATGTTCAGCAACTAGTTAATGAAAATTGGGTTTCATCGAGACTGGTTAGCCTTGACACATTGTGATAGTAAAATTAATCACCCAAAATCGGCTTGTTAAAACGTTAATCGGCATGTTAAAATGTATTGTAGTACTTATATAATATAATATTTATAGTTCAGAAATTGTTTTATCATTTTTGTTGACTGAATACACTAGTAATATATAATAATGAATTACACATTTAACGAGGAACTTCTTAATATTGAGTATTTAAAGAACAATAGAAAAGACAACTTCCAAACCCTTTATTAGGTAAGCAGAAGTTATTTTATGTAGGTAGATTAGGTATGATTAGGTAAAAACGAATGGCACAGACTTGAAATATAGATTCAAATATCATAATGTATTGTATTTTGTAATTGAGACAATATTATTATGCCTTACCCGTCCTGAGTATAACAATGGAAATAATTCTTATCACTACCTACTTTTATTTTAGGCCTTCAAAATAGAAAAAATTATTTCAATGACCTTGATGACAAACTATTTTTAGAAAAGACTATCTAAACAATGTATTAAACAATTATAATATACAAATTATTTATATAAACCGACAACACGTTAATAGAAAGTAAAACAAAATGCCAAATAATAACAAACTGACAAATGAAATAATACAATCACTTATCACATATTTTAATAACCAATGAGAACGTTGGAATCGAGGTAACCGCTTCGGTAACCCAACTAACGTTTTGTTAACTTACAAATGGAATTTAACAATAATTATGTCACGGTGAAATTTATTTAATTTAACCAAATGTAAATTCAAATGAATTGTTAACATCTAACAATATGTTAAGAGTGTATTTAACAATAGTTGGTGATTCCGTAAGACACTAATTTTCTAGGAAAATATGAATATAATTTCTATGGGTATTTGTTTTACTATATTTTCTTCAATACTTGGAAAATGTTCATCCCTTAAGAGAAGCGCGGACTTTGTTTGGAATTTTTGCCGTTTCTGCAACTATACAGAACGTTCTATAGAAGTATATTGTGTGCATACTGCAAGCTTTGAGAAGAAACGTGGCGGAAAGAACGTTTTCAAAGAAAAAGCGAACCTCTTTCTTTGGGTTTTTTTTTTTTATCTTTTTCGCGCCCTGTTGTACCTCCTACCTATCTACTAATTCTTTACCCTTTAATGAACATCCGCTTGTCAATTCGATATCAGTTAACGCACATAACAAATGAACCGGCAAAAGAAGAAAAGGGTTCGCCGAGAAGAAAGCGCGCAATCATTAATCATTTCCCGGCGGCGGCGGCGGCGGCGTTGGACTTTTTCACAATTTAAAATGTCATTTTCTTCGAGCCAAAAACTAAAATATAAGGCTCCTCGTTAGCGACGGATAAACACTGCGATTGCAACGCATTCCTCGTGTACAATATGTAATGTACACAATTTCAACTGGATGACTCGCAAAAGTCAGAAATCACCGAACGGGTTGTGTGCACGTGCATTCTTTATCGGTATTCCAATATCTTCCAACAGTTTCCCCGCCGTTTTACAAGGAATATCCATATGTATACTAGCGTGTACCCAACGAATACTTACACATTTAGCCCGTCAACTTCAAGTTTGTGATACGTGAAGAAACCGCGATACGTGTGAATTTGTATCAAGCGTGTACGAGTGAAATTAATAGGAAAAAAAATCACAAATTCAAGGTGTCGCGGCCGCCAAGTACTTGGGTTTTATTTCCAGCGCACTATACATCATAGACCATAAACTATACGGAGAACGGCCGCAAGCTTTTTGTCTTGGCACTGTCCACCGGTCTAGATCTGACAGTGCTCATATTATGTACTGTACGTAACAATCGTCGGCAGCCGGAGACGAAAATAACTGCTAAAAGCCGACCACCATAAGGCACGTAACAATATTATATTATAATGACCATTTGGCGCACGGACGAACCGCGAGATAAGAATAATTTTTTTTATATTTTTCTCCTACTGGGACTACTACAATTCGTCATAGTATTTATTCATCCTGAGTACAGGACAACAGGCCACGGACATTCGCTCAAACATCTGCACACAACGGGAACGACAGAATCTGGATAAGAGGCAAATTATCTTTGGACAACCTTTTTCCCGGAGCGGATGAAACGAGGCGCTCAGAAGCCCCAAACTGATTGACTCCATAAAATGCAATTTTTCAGGACAGCCAGTTAAAGTTATTCGAAACAATGTGTGTAAGCACAATTGTCAATGTACAAAGCCTCTGGAACAAAAGATATTTGCAAAAGAATCGGGACTCTTGGGTATCCTACCCGCAAACAAACTAAAATTATTATCATAAAAAAGGTGGTCTTTTTTTGGGGGTGGAAACATCCCTGCAACAATCCAACCGAGTGCGCCATGATGTTTAACAGCTATTGTTGTTGTCGTTACACATTAGGCATTTGCTGCAATTATTTTTTTATTTTATAATCTGTTCTTTACAGGGGGGTAGAGGGGGTGGGGTGGAAGGGGATGGTGTTTATCGTTAGTTTCTAATATACACCGAGGTGGTGCAACGTGGTGCGAGGTTCGTCTGACGTCTGCCGCGGGTTAACTATAGCGCGTGAAAGCACTGTACATGATATAATATATTATTAATCCCACGGCGGAGGATAAAAAACCAAATCTAACGGTCCTATCCCACCGGTAAGTCGATGGATACGAAAATAAAACACTTCCGCCGTTTAAATCCGAAATTCGTGCCAACTGTTGGGGTGACGGATAGTTTTTTTTTGTCTACTACCTACCTATACCACCGCACACACCGTGTACTGAACATAATGATAATAATATATTATACATACGTTCAACTGGTTTTCCGAAGCTGTGACACACACACACGTGGCGAAAGGATTGCGATGGTCTATTTAGAGGGTGTCGAGAAAGTGAAGGAAAAAAAAAACCCCCGACTTGGGCTTTATATGCCCATCGCCACACGTTATGCAAGATTAATTTCAGAATCCCCCAAGACGTCAGCGTGCATCGAGTATGATATTCTTAAGCCGCCAGGGAATTAAAAACAAAATAAACGATTTACCGAAATAAATATTTACCTGGTTCATATTATCCATGGCGTCGCTTCGGTCAAACGGGAAACGTCAACAAACATCGTCCAAGGAAAACTTCCTGAAAAAAACAAACAAACAATACATTTCTATATTAATAAAACGAAATTTGTTTTCAACATTAGACTATTTCCACCTTAATAGGATTGTATTGCTTTGTGCAATGTCCCCCTTGTTATGTTATGAACTCAAGATCTGACAAGTTTTTTTTTACACGGTCTCTTACCTAACCCTGGCAAAAAAAAAATGGTCCACTAAATGGCAGACCTTCGTGTGTTTGGAGCCAGTATTTAGCCTGTACTTTGGGTTGTAACACGGTAAAGGTTAGGTTAGGTTGTGGAAAATAATTAAAAACTAATATTTTGTGTCCCCCCACTTTAGAGGCAACTGCCACAGGTCTCCTTAGACTTATAAATGAAGCGGATTTCTTTACACGGATGATAGATAGATGGCAATAGCTCGTGTAATAAGTTTTTTTTTTACCCGTCAAAAATAAGACAAAATAATAGCCAATTAAACGATTTTACAGAGTACGGTTACACTTCATGCAAATACATCAATACATGGATATGTCCTGATATATATATATATATATATACCTTATATCCTTATATATCCTTATATATCCTAATATATCCTTATATCCATTATATATCCTGCAACTTGATGTATCTGCATGAAATGTGGATACTCTTAACTTTATTTTTAGAATGACCCTTCATAATCCATATCTATTATTTCTAATCTTATATATATATATATATATATATACTTGATGACGTCAGTACTGTGACACTTAACATGTCGAAAACGTTCAGAATGACCCGGGCCATAAGACATATCCGTGTGAAAAAGACATGCACAAGTTTGTGGAAAAATAATATTGTTAAGTCTGCTCTTTAAACAGACATTTAAATCAATCCACAATGTCATTAAACTATGATAGACTGCAACGCATAACGTTCATGTTTTTTTTTTTTTTTTTTTAAGCGCGGTAAACTGACTGCAGTTTTTGTTTGTTGGTTTTTTTTACACAACACTACTCTTGTCCGCCCCAAGTATGATTCCCATCTCGAGATCACTGTACCTCAAGACGCGGCGGCGTGGCGTTTAATTAATAATTTCCAACCCTTCCGGACACAACGGGGTGTATAAATAACAAAAAAAAAAAAATACATACAATTAACCCAACGATGGCTGAAAGTTGACAAGAGTGCACGTCGCAATTTCCACATTGTTTGCACGTTTTATACGGGTCGACAATAGAGAGCCGTAGCTAAGCAAACAAACTCCAAGGTTTTTTTTTTTTTTAATTTTTCTTCTAGTTTACATTGTTTTAAAAAACGACGACGACGACGACGCCCTTTTCTTTAAGTGGCCAATGCGTGTAGGTACGCATTATAATGTTTTTCCGCATCGGCTCGACCGGCAAAAGTTTATTATACATGTATATGTATATATTTATACGAGTATAGTATATGTGCACAAAAAAAAAATCCAACTCGAGTGGCTTTTGTCCGAACAAACTTTCTTGTTTTTTTTTTCCCGCCAACTATTATTATCGTTATTATTTTCCCGTCAATGGGTTTTTTTGCGGTAGCGGTTTTATATTTATTTTCACCCTTGAACCCACCCCCAACCCTTACTCTACTGCCTGTACCCCCTTCAAGCGGATTGCTCGCGAAATACCGCACACAATACACAATATATATATATATATTACAATGTTGTGTTTTGTTTGTGTATGTGTGTGTGTGTACAAGCGAATGATGATGATGAAGAAGAAACCCTTTTTTCGCCTCTCCCGCCGTGTACATCTCCACCCTGTATAGACACCTACCGTGTTGTACAGGGTGTGATCCATCCGACGTGTAAGCCATTAGTTTTCAATATTAATTTTTCCCTCATACAGCCCACGTTCGATGGACCACCCTGTACAGCGTACAACCCCCTCCTGCCCTCCAAGGCGAGCAATAATACTCTGTTTGCATACACACACACACACACACATAGGACGATATCCTCTGTGTGTATATATTAATACACGTGCAATACAACGGGCGTTATTGCTACACACATCTTCACATAGTCATGCAGTTATAATAACCGCACAGGCTTTTTTTTTTCATCACGTTTGGACGAAGCGGTAGCGGAAAAATCCGTATATTATATCATCAGCCGTTTTGTTGATACAATATGTACATGCTGTAAATGCTGTATCGATACAACCGGCGGTGTTTTATATTGTATAGTAAAAAAGCGCAGGGGTGGAAAAAAAACGCACACTCACGGCATTTTTTCATTTCAATTATTTGCACCTCGACAACCGTGCCGGAAGTGATGCCGGATACGAAACTATAATGCACTCCTCGGAAGACACTGCATCGATCAACGGTAAGAATGAAAAAGATTCATTAGCGTTAGAGGAACGACAAAAAAAAAAAAATAAATAACACTTAGGAACGTGGTGGCGGCGGCGGGCCATGACTGTTATTAATATACTTTTATAAGGTCAAAACCGCCGGTACGTTGGCCCGGCCGAATATGGTTAGTATCTCGTCCGAAACGGATAGGTTTTGTTTTGTTTTTTTTATGCATTAAACGAGCAATTTAATTTCAATAACTATTATTAATACCTGTCTACTTAGCTCGGCGCCAACGGTTACCGTGTAACACACAAACCAATTGCGTCGTTCGAATTGTCTACTCGGCAATAATAATAGACCTTGGGCATTCGGGTTGGAACAGTGGGGCGGGTTTAAGGGGGTGGCTAAGGGGGCAATAGCCCCCCCCCCCTCTTGGGACTAAGCTATTTATTTTAGAAGGCAAGTATTATGATATATAAATAATTATTATAAAATACCGTCATTGAAGGATATGGTTATTTAATATTTAGGTTTCAAGCTATTTTTTTACTGTTGGATTTAAAATACAGCTAGGTAAATGCTTGAACCTGGGTTGGAATCAAAATTCAAATTCTGGTAGTCTTAGAACTTTGTCTTTTGAATGTTTACACAAAACAGAAAAATAAAATTATTGGTAACTGAGAAAACTCAGTTAAGAGTATCCACACTTCATGCAGATACATCAATACACGGATACGTCCTGATATCTATTTATCCTTATACCCTATATCCTTATATATCCTTATATACCCTATATCCTTATATATCCTTATATACCCTTATATACCCTTATATACCCTTATATATTCTTATATACCCTTATATCCTTATATATCCTTATATATCCTTATATACCCTTATATCATTTTATATCCTTATACATCTTTATATATCCTGAAACTTGATGTATCTGCATAAAGTGTGGATACCCTTAACTTTGTTTTCAGAATGACCCCCAGCCATAAGACTGGCGGTCGTATCCATGTCAAAGGGTACCTTTCAAAGTGATTATAGAGATGATACACACCTACAGTAAAAAAGATAGAGAACTAGATGTGCAAAGGAAACCTCGCAGGCGTTTTTAAAAATAAACCGTACATGATGTTCCTTCGGGGAAATCTTACACGATCGACCGATCTGGCAGGATCACGCTACAAGAGCTTGGCGGCGTGGTGTACGACTGGTGCGAGGGGCTAATCACACCCCTAGGTCTATAGAGACGGTGGACGGGCATGCCAGTGACGGTCGTCAAAAATTATAATAATACCGCGCGCCGCCGAAACGATAGTTTGGTTTGGACACATTTGAAAATCTGGGCGTTTTTATTATTTTTTTTTTTTTACTTTGATAGTACACGAGCTGAAGACGTACAATAAAAAAATGTGTAATAATAATACGTTGCCGAGAAGCGAGTGCAGGCGAATCACACACAGTAGTTGTTGTAGTGTGTATAATATTATTATATAGTAGCTGCTGCTGTTGATGCTGCTGCTGGTGTTGTACACAGACCGTGTACCCCTATGTTATTATTTCCTCCGGTTGATTGTCGATTGTGCTCCTCCCTTCAACATTTCCGTTCTCTCGTGTGTGTTATTATATTATAATATTAGAAGAAGTACTTTTTTTTTAGTTCTCCGTGCAAAAACACACACACATACTCGAGTAGTCTGAATAAATATTATACATATATATATATGTTAAAAAGAAAAATTACCGCGCCTCCTTCGCCGCCAGAATGCATATATATCAGTACAAAGCATAATTTTATGTATATATATATTGACTCATTGATAGACTCGGTTTGACGGCCGACGGCGAGGAAATCTTATTTATTTGCACGTCACGTTCAGACTTTTTAGCAGACGACTCGCGAAAAGTCAAAGGAAAAAGGCGAACCAACGTTATTAATAATAATAATAATATCGACAGAGACCGAGACTGAGAGTATTTATAAAAAAAAAAAAAATAATAATAATAATATGTACGTTTAATAATAATCCAAGTAGTACACATGCCGCCGTTGATTTTGTTTTTGAGTTTTTCTCTTTGCGCGATGCAATTAAGGAAACTATTTTTTTTTTTTACATTATTTTTTTTGCTGCTTGTACAAAGCTCTCATTTCCGAGCAACAGTAGTACACCGAGGTACCAAGGACATTCCCCTCAGTCGTCGGCTCAGGGTGGGTTTGTCTGTTTATAATACAAATCATTATGATTACGTGTACAAATATATACAGGGTGATGCAACGGCACGAGTATGGACTTGAAATGGCAACGCAATACGTTTTAAACTCCACGTAGACAACAAATATTTTAACTAACATTTTTAGCGTTAGGATTTGCAATTTTCGTCAATCTTTGCCGTGCAAAGCCTTGGCTTGCTGTGACTTTTTAAAGATTTGGATTTTTTTTTTTAATATTAAAAATTGTCTTTATTTACAATCTGTACAAAATATATTGTACAATCAGCAAGTCTGACGACAAAGACACAGTGACAACAATGTAAGAACAGGAAGGCTCTAGATCTCAGTTTAAGACCTTGTTATTCGTTGGGTTTTTCCAATTATTACGGTTTTAATTATTAAGTTGTTAAAATATTTTCTAGTTAGTAATTGTTAAGATGAATGTTTCTTTTGAAGTAAATCTACAAAAAAAAAAAAAACAACAGCAAACGTACAGATATTGATGAAAATTTAAAACTCAAATTTTTATGGAATTAAAAACAAATGTTCCCAAGTATTTAAAAATATGTAATAATGTTCAAAACGTTCTTTTTTTTTTTCAAGAAAACACGAGTGTCTCGCATCATACGGATCACCCTGTATATATTATTTCATGCGAAAGCAGAAAAAAATAAATGATTTACTAATAATAATCAAATATTAAATAATATTATATATTTTTTTTTTATTGACTATATATTATATTATACGCTTTGGCGGGCCTACGCCTCGTGTCTCTGCGCCTTATTAGTTTTCTTTGGTGTGCCGGATGCCGTTTTCAAAGGAATATACATTTTGCGCAGAAATAACAGAAACGAGCAAATAGAACGATTAATAAAAAAAAAAAATAACAGTTGCAAAAACAAAAACCCTTCTCGAACGATAATATTATCTGTGCCGGTTTCTGTTTGATCGAAACCGATGTGTGATGACAATAAAGAAGATCCTTGGACGACAATAATATATACTTAATATTATTCTATTTTGCGTAGGTCATCATCTCACCGAGAGAGTAATAATAATAATATTATTATTAACGTGACGACTAAAAAACTAGTATATAAAACAAATATATATATATATATATGTAAATATTGGCCGGCGTAAACGGTCTTGGGTTATTTTTATTATCATTAAAAAAAGTATAAAAATGTAAATGTACACGAATTATATTATTGCGCGTAACACGTTATGTTTTTTTTGTGTTTATGAGAAATAAACATTTTTAAAAAAAAAATTACTATAATATTATTAGACACTTGTGTAATTGGGTGTTGCACACACAACAAACGAGGAGACATTCTGCAGCCAATGCACATAACACACACACACACACAGCGAAGACGATGATAATAATATTATAATTTTCGCGTGTGAGTGCTTTTTGTAAAAATACATTTAAAACCGGATATGAATTAAGACGACAACAATATATTATATTCGGACAATGAGAGCGTTTTTACACAAATAAAACTGCACAAAAAAAAAAAATGGCAAAAGCTCAACACGAGACGATGTTATTACATATAAAATTAACGCTTGCCCACGACCGGAATCTTATCGTTTGTCTTGTCACGACGACTCAAAATATATATATATATATATATATATATTCATATGATACACTTGTCGTGTCCACCCCAGACTTCCAAATTAACGCAAGCACCTCCTAATTGATTGCATTATATGTAAGTTTGCGCATTTATCAACCATTTAAACGACCGCAAGTCATTGCTGGTGCACGACCTGGCATTGATTTACTGTGGTCAGTAGTGTAAAAAAAACTTATAGACCATATAGCATTTGTCCGAAATTTAGCCCTTTACCCTAGCCCGAATCCGTTTTAACCTTTTGTACCCGCTTAAGTATATTCCTCGTGTCGATTTACTGTTGTACTTATTGAGTACATTCGAATAAAAAACATTATCTAGATAATCATCCAGATAATACACTATTCGAGTAGAAGTTATTGGAATAATTCTAATAATTCCATACATAATATTATTCCAATGAAAAGTTATTCGAATAATTCAAATTGAAATTATTCGAATAATTTTCAAACTCAATTATTCGAATGAAAAGTTATTCAAATAATTTTTAAAAAACACTATTTAAATGGTTTATGTTTTTTGTGTTAAGTAATTATTTTTTAAAACATCATTTCGTGTAAGATATATATAATATAATATACAGGGTGATCCATTAAGGACGAGCCACTAATTTTCTCTTAAAATAATTGCAATTTTGTAGTTGTTCTTTTTGTTTTTTTACACTATTATTACACCTCTTTTTTAGTATTTTCCAGAGCTCCATACACTTTTGAAACTCAAATGGTAAAGTATATATTCAATTAACTTTATAAATTATGAATACTTTGCTGGAAAAGAAAAACTTAACTTTAATAACTTTAAGAGTGATTTCCAAATCAGGTTATTGACCAGCCAAAAACTTTATATTTAAAGTTACAAACGTTCCTATTTAAGTTTCAAAAGTGAATAAAAATTAAGTTCCAAGATGTGTCTGAAGATGTGTCTTTTACAATATTTATAATGTTATACGAAATGATGTATATTTTTACATGCCATTGAAAAGTTGTCTATATTAAATTACTGATCATGGTAATTTAATGAAATTACACACGGTTTTATGGCTTTCGGCATAAACGGGCAAACTAAGAATAAAAATTGTTTTAAAAAAATTGCTACTTACCGCGTTAGTTTTTTTTTTATTAAGTCTTTAAATTTTTTTTTTCGCTTAACGTTATATTACGACCCATTTCTTTCGAGTGATGTTTTTCATTTTTTATTGCATTTTTTCATACACTTATTATTGTCGCGTGCGTTTAGAGTATAATAAGAGTTTCAATAAAAAAACCAGACGCGTTATTCACCACACGCACTGGTAAGTGTCCAGATCCGCATTGACTAATAAACCACACAGCGTTTAAAAATATCTCTCCTTTTATTCATTTCGTACACTCTTAACAATAATATGATGTGGAAAAAAAACATATATTAAACGGTAAAACACACTGGCTGGCCGCAAAGGGTTAATCCTTATTTATCGTGCACGTGCCTCGTGTAATGATTCTCACAATAAATCCACCGCTTTACTACTACAACCCATTAATAAAAATAGTGTAGTTAACGCGAGTACGATAATAGTTGTCAAGTACCACGAATATATTATAGGTACGCCTCCGCGGTGCGATTGTAATGTAATTTTAACAAAAGCATCTTTTCGGAGGCTTTTCTAATCCAAATAGCTGTGCATAGGTACCACATTATAATAATAATATTGTATCATAGTATAATATGTATAGTTTAATAAATATTACCATGACATCAAACCTTGTTTAGCTTACATTTTGAGACATTTTGGGACATTGGGTGCCCATGGCAGGGGTGCTCAGTACATGTTACAATATATGTATAAGTGTAAGATATCAACCGATGATAACAGTATCTTGAAAAAAAAAAACAAAAATATAAGGGGTGAAAATTTATTTCATCATATAGAGTACCAAAGAGGACTTGTTTTTCTTTCTTTTGTGTGGCCATACTGGTGTTAGTGCTTGTGTTTGCTTCACTATCGCATACAAGTTAGTTAATCTCTTAATATTATCACGCTCTACGATGTGAACGAATACTAATCTATTGGCTGCGGGGTTATGGAAACTGCAACGCATTGCAAAAATGTGAAAATCCACAACTTGACGGTACAATTAATGTCGGCGCTAGGGATATGTATATTATCACGAATAACCATATTGGACGTTTTTGGTGCCGCACACGCTCATATTATTACTATAATTTAATGACCAGCTGCTATACGGGATTAGTATAGGTGTACAACAATATTATATTCGATTATCTGATGTACGCGGCGGTGTAACCCTGCGGCGGTGGCTCCTTCCTGCCTTACAGAAGCCCACGCGGTTGTAACCACATTGGACCGCGATTACCATCTTAATGTTGCCTAATAATAACGATCGACAACGGGCGGTATAGATCAGCAGCAACGGCGACAACGACAATGGGTTGTGCTGTGCCGCGGACGCCTTCGGGTTGTTTGCGCTTCTCGGTCGAACCGGACCGGCGACTTCTTTGCATTATTATTATTATTATAAAGGCGTTTTTAGTGTGTTTCTTTTTGTGCTCAGATACCGAAGATTATCGCCTAGATCCCGCGTACTACGTATAGATGATCCTCCGGGTGATCTTGTGCCGTATGGGCGGATACCTCTGTAAAACGTCTACTGGCTATACGATAATATTCTTAATGTAATCTTTCATCCGCATCGCTGATGATAAATACAAAATTGTTCCAATGCAAATCGAAACGCCTTATTGTTAGAGGAGAAAAAGCACACTACAGACAGTAGTTGGTCCCTCCTTATATTGACTAATAATTGTTAGTCTATTTAATTATTTTAAACATTTTTCCGAGCAACTAACATTTTCCTACAAAAAACTAAAGTGTAATAATGATAATAGTGTAATTGTTGGAAAACGCCTTGAACCTAACTGCGCCGAATGCGTTTTGCTCGGATGCATGACTCACGATGGTTAAATTAACTGGCGAAATTAAAAGAAAACAACATTTTTTTTTTTGAGAAAATTGCGCCTCTTTTTTTTTTTTTGAAAACATTTCCTAGAAATATATAGTTATTACGGTGCTAAAAAACAGTCTTTGTTTTCGACCCTAATAGTGAATACTTTTGCTCTAAACCATCATCACGCATAGACAGATAGTATAAAACGCATTTGAAAAACGTTGTAAAGAATCGCTAAAAAAATTGTTTGACTTTTTAATTTATACTTCACAAAAATGTCCAGATCGAGGTATATATATATAATCCAAATACAAACGTGTATTATACGGTTTGCAATCATATTTTTTGTGCGTTTTTCTGAAATGTCGTGGATCGACGTGGTGGAAGCGACTCGGTGAAGATAAAATAAAAAAATTGAATTTCAAATGTATTGGATTACTATGTAAAATATTTTCTCGTCCCACGTCCGTGTGCATTTTATACGGTAATGATAAAGAAAAAAAATGTAAGTCATAACGCGTTTGACGTTAGTGAATTCGGATTAGGTAAAAAAAAAAATAATAATCCGACGAGAGGCTATTGCAATTATTATTTTCTTATGGCCGGTTTGTGTATTAACTCTATTTGGGTTTCATATTTGTACTTTAATAACTAATTTGACCAGAGTTGTTCAAAATTCTAATTCGAATACCAATAGATATTTCACAGTTTGTTCGAAACTTAATTAGCTAAAACTGGCTTTGACCAATCAAAATTAAAAAGACAGCCAAATAAAAAGCTCTGAAAAATACCCCCCAAAAAAAAAGGTTAAATATTTAGTCGTTTTTAATTGTGTTCGAAATTATAAAAAAAAAAAAAATTATTAATAAGAATTATTCGATTATTTTTTGTTCAATTCAATGCAAAATTGTTCGAACAGTTATTTTTGACATTATTCGAATAACTTTTTTACAAATTTTTTGAATAACTAGTTTTTTTCCCCTGTACCTATTGTTTTAATATAATTTGTAAATGTGGTGTAATATGTTTTATTTATATAAAATAACGTTTCAAAATATAATTACTTTACAAAAGCGCTTTAAAATAAAATGTTTACAATATAATTATTGTAATAATTGTATAGTCGAACAGTTAAATTTACAATTTTTCGAATAACTTATTATGCGATTAATTAAATTTGAAACGTTTCGAATAATTTTTCATTCGAATAACTTTTACTTGAACCGGGTGTTATCTAGATAACGTTGTATTCGAATGTTGCACAACAACAGCTCTGATCTCGTAGACCATCCATCGACTGATAAGAATTGAAAAGAGGTTTTTTTTTTTAAAAAACAAGCAAAAGTCAAATGATCTCACTTGTTCAAACACAAGTCGCGCATAATAGTGTTTATATATATATTATTAATTATTATTATTTTTTTTTTTTATTACCAGTGCCGGTCGCCGGCCATTAAAACCGCGCACTGATGTACACGTCCTATCTCTTGTGAAACAACTGTGCCGTATCGTATTACCAACTCGTTAGTATATTATGTATTATATAATACACTATCTGTCGAGTGTGAACAATTTTAAACGTTTATTTTGCTTTCAGTGCTTTGCCAAGCGAATCCGCGTTCTCGCGGTTTAACGCGCCCGTTTTGTATATAATATATGAAAAATAATATAATATTATAATTTCGCTCATTTTCTCGCCGTGTGCTTTATGCCGTTTGACCGGACTCGCACAAACTTGTCACAGAGACTTTACAGATTATTATGTATTCCCATGCTAATGCAAACACCGACAAGTCCAATCTGGGCAAAACCATAATAACCCGTCATCAACTTGAGCTCAACGTGCGACCGCTGTCGCAGTTTTGACAACAAAAAAATGTATTTCCAATCCGATTGATTAGCATATTTCGATCAGGTATTATTGCATTTGACAGCGTTCTCAAACCAGGTCGTTATCGAGATCATATAATATAACAAAACACTTTAGAAAAAACATAAACGTCAATATGTTCACGATGAAGGTAATGAGCGTGTTGTACGTCAGCTGGTCCATAAAATATATTATGTTCATATTCGATTTTCTATAATTAAATCGACCACCAACCGACCAATTCCGACGGCCTACTAAAAAATATAATATAAAGATCAGTAGTATTTTTTTTTTTAATTTTTATTATGGTTTGTAAATATTTTATCGACTTGTTTATGTGTAGCTCTGGCCAAAATCATTTCCGTAATCGCTACTAGTTGGACGTCCAATTAAATACACCATAAACACATTGGTGTGATGTTGTTGTTTTAAATATAGTTATCATACATAGCCACAACTATCCACAAGGAGACCGACGAATTCGGAATAAATCATAATATTATATACATAATAATAATAATAATGTAACAACCGTGTACGTTTGGCCGTTGGCTAAAAACGAAAATAAAAATAAAAAAGTAAGTAGTTACGTTTAAAAAAAAAAAAAAAACTTACGCGCGAGAAAGTGGTTTTCGAAATCAAAAGAATATATATTTTTTTTTTTTTGTCAAATAAAATTACATTTAATTGTTGTTGTTGTTTGTCGGTTTTTGCGGTCGTTGTTATTTGGGGCGTTTTTTTAAATTATTTTTGTGACCGCTGGCAGTGTTTTTTACCCGTACGGTTACACCGATAAAATCCACATTCGCAAAAAGACACATGCTTACCCATTTAGATCCTCGTTAGATCTCTCCGGTACCCGGGGCAAACGTATCGATCCCCGACCTGGGTAGACAACCGTTGTGCGAAGACTACTGTTATTTTATAATATAATTATCGGTCTGGATGTGAGCGTCAAAACCATCTTGGAAAATAACAATGTGTAACAATGTGAACAAGAAAAAACCCCTTGGCCGAATACCGATTAGGTATATCCGGTTTGTATTAATTTTTTTAATCAATTAGATCCCCCCCCCCCATCAAATAGCATCGAATGTGGATTTAACTCAAGCTCATACTCAGAGTTGTGCGTCATTCGAATAAAAAACGTTATCTAAACAATTATCTAGATAACATTCAGGTAAAAGTTATTCGAATAATTCTAATAATTCCAAACATAATATTATTCCAATGAATAGTTATTCGAATAATTAAAATTGAAATTATTCGAATAATTTTCAAACTCAATTATTCGAATAAAAAGTTATTCGAATAATTTTTAAAAAAATATTATTTAAATGGTTTGTGTTTTTTGTATTAAGTAATTATTTTTTAAAACATTTCGTGTAAGATACATATAATATATTTTAAATTTAGGCTTTTACTCTAACCGGAATCCATTAAACCTTTTATACCTTCTAAAGTATATTCCCTATGTCAATTTACTGTTGTACTTATTGAGTACATTCGATTAAAACGTTATCTAGATAATCATCCAGATAATACACTATTCGAGTAGAAGTTATTCGATTAATTTTAATAATTCCAAACATAACATTATTCAAATGAAAAGTTATTCGAATAATTTCAAACTCAATCGTTCGAATAATTTACTACTATTTAAATAGTTTTTGTAAGTGTATTTTTTTTTTAAGTAATTATTTTTTAAAAACATTAACCACTCATTTTCTCTTAAAATAATTACAAATTTTTAGTTTTCCTTTTTGTTTTTTTACAGTATTATAAAACCACTAAATATTTACCTTTTTTTTAGTATTTCCCAGAGCCTTATCCACTTTTGAAACTTAAATGGTAACGTTTATGTTTAATTAACTGTATACATTTTGAATTATTTAAACTTAAAACTTTAATAACTTTAAGAGTGATTTCCAAATCAGGTTATTGACCGGCCAAAAGTTATTCTTAATATTGAAAATTATAAAAGTTCCTTTTTGAGTTTTTAAAGGTAATAAACATTATTATCAGATTACAAATTTAGTTCCAATTTGTTTTTGTATGTCCTCTAAGGGCGAGAAGTAACTGAAGATGTATCTTTAACAATTTATAAGCCACTAATTTCCTATTAAAATAATTACAATTTTGTACTTACATCTCCAAACATAATTATTCGATTATAATGTTGTTGGAATAATTTTTAAGTTCAATTTTTCGAACTGTTTCCACACACAATCTATGTGTGTGTATTATAATTATGTGTTTTGTTTTGTTAATGTTGTCGACAACACAACCGTAGCAGTCCGGTACGTTGTCTGTCGGAGTTGGGAGCAAATGGATGAATTAATATTCAAAGGTCACGGCAAGTGGTATTACAATTTTTATTTTTAATCCACTCGTCGGTAAGTTCAAGGGCTCGTGAAACCGATCAATAATAGTTTTTATTATATACACAAAAAACAACGTTGGAATTTGCATTATACCCAAAATGAGCGTGACAAACGTAAGAATAAGAAAACAAAAAAAACCAGTTTTCAGGTTAATGTATTCGTTATAAAGAGATAATCGGGTAGGTACGATATACGACGGACAGCCCGTTGTATATAATATAATATAAAATATTTAATATATATATATATATATATTTATATATGTTATTTTTTTGGGCGAAACATACAAACTTTAATCGTTGGCTATATATAATTATTGTGTAAAGGTAAAATCGTTTTCAAATCAGGTGATCTGAATAATATTATCGGTTTTATAAATAACACGGTTGTTTTTTTTTTTCCATCTTAAAACCGTCACTATTCAGTCTTGTTAATTAACAACTTTATATCTACGTTTTAAATCTCACTCGCCGCTTGCGTACATGCAAAATATATATTTCCTTTGTTATTAATCAAAGTAAGAAACAAATACGCAGTAAAATTAATTTTACATTTTCATCAGGTTTATCTGGGCGCAGAAAAATCAACAAGCAAAACAGCAGACACGCCGGCACACCTTATTTAAATATAAAGTCTTGTGTGATTTACTATCACTAAGAAAGTTTTTTCTTCCCAGAATCGTATGCCATGCACTAGAGATGCACGTGTATAGCGCAAGAGTTACCAATATGAATGTGTTTTTTTGGAACATGTATCGCCTATCGATAATGGCGCTATCCCGGTTAACAATGTAAGAAAGCAGAAAGGAGGAATGTGGATACGCCTGTAGCAAATTAGCCGGAACGCTGTAACAAATGCGCACATGCGTGTTGAGAAGACAGCAGCTGATACAATATGATCTTAGTGTAGAATAGGAGAAGGCAACTAGGTAATTATGGCAATTAACTTTAGTAATAGTGTGTTATTAACGTTCGTTTGGAACGATATTTTACAATAGGTACAACAATTTTTACCTTTTTATTTTTTTTCCACAGTTGTATAAACTCTTAAAACTTAAATAGTAAACTGAAGATTGAAGTTAAACGCGGCAGAACGGTGGGTGCATATAAATAACAATACTAAACTCCACGCCCTTGCTTCCGGCTTAAATTTTAAACTTAATTAGCAAAAACTGGCTTTGACCAGTCGAAATTAAAAAGACAACCAAATAAAAAGCTCTGAAAAATACCCCCCCCCCCCCAAAAAAAAAAAAGGTTAAATATTTACTCGTTTTTAATTGTGTTCGGAATTTAATAAAAATTAAATTATTAATAATAATTATTCAAATGTGTTTTGTTCAATTCAATGCAAAATTGTTCGAACAGTTATTTTTGACATTTTTCGAATAACTTTTTAAACATTTTTTGAATAAATATTATTTTTCCTATAAAATGTACCTATTGTTTTTATATAATTTGTAAACGTGGTATATGCTTTATTTATACAAAATAACGTTTCAAAATATAATTACTTTACAAAAGCGCTTTAACCGTTTAAATAAAATGTTTATAATGTAATTGTAATAGTAATTTTATAATCGAATATAATTAAGTTTGAAATTATTCGAATAACTTTTTGTTCGAATTATTGAATTTGAAATGTTTCGAATAACTTTTTACTTGAATAATGTGTTATCTGGATGATTATATTTTAGGTACACTTTTAGTCGAACGATGCACAAGTAGTTTTCTCACAAGTAGCTCTGGGCCCTGGATTTTCTTCTTATTATTTTTTTTAATGAAACGCGGAAGAATGAATTTTTTGTTTGTGGTTTTTTAGAACCATTTTTTTTTGTCTTGCGACGTAGTCTGCATAATCACGGTCCGGTAATGGCGATTTTTTTGTTAAAATTTTTTATTTCTACCTACTGTCTCAAAGTACACAAAACCACCATGCGGTCGACGCAGTCTACCGATACCGGTGACCGCGAAATGACCCGTTCAACGAAGCTAAGCATTGTACATGCCGGATTTAGGGTTACCCGGCACACAGTATACCTAAAGCGTTGTCCAAAAGGAATAACTAAAACATTACAGCTAAATGAAAATCGTCTCAACCCAATAGTTTAGCCGAGGAAAATGCCATCACGCCGGGGTAATAATATGCTCGTATGGGCCATTACAGAGTGTCGCCAACTGCCGAGTGACCGCCGCGAGAGTAAAGGGAGACTATAATATAATGTCGTTTCTTATACATACAAACACAGACACAGAATACCCACAGGCGAACACCTTGGCATTGTGTCTGGTGAATCGTTAGAAAGTGGTGTCGTCGTTGTTGTTGTTTTGGCATAAAAAAAAATATCACAATTAAGATTGTTCAGCCGGAGTGTGCACAGCTTCTCTTCTATATTATACCGAATACCTTTCACACGGTCGGTTGATATTAACGATTATTATTATTATTATTAATATTAGAGCCCCCCCGGGAAAATCGTCGGCCGGGTCGATTAAAAAACTATTAAACCGGCGACTGTTTTTTTTTATAGAACAACCGTCGGCACATGTTTAGAGAGAGGTACCTACCTCTAATAGTTAATAATTTCATACTGCCGTATTCTGCACTATACCGAAGAGCTTTTTTCAATTATGGTAAACGTCAATCGCAAGACGGTCCGTGGGCCCATAGCCTGTTAAATATAACCGACTCGAGTCTAATTATTATTATTATTATTTATAAAACGCGTCTAATCCGGTTCTTCTTCTTTTCGACCGGTACAATAACGGATAATAATAATATATTATAAGTGTATATAATAATAATCTTTCTCTCGCTCAGCCGCCGCCGCACGTCGAGTGCCATTTTTTAATAAAAAAAAAAAACGTTTCCTAACCCGCGACGACGATAATAATAATAGGTATATACTAACGCATCAAAAGAAAATGTTTTAAGGTGTATTTCGCATTTTATTATTATACTCCGGTCTAACATGTGGACCACTGCACCTCCTCCTGCTCATCACCGGTTAGGAGTGTGTTGGCCGCGGTTAATTATTATTATCGTCAATTATTATCTTTTTTTTTTTTTTTTGGCCCGGACGTTTTTGTGAAAAGAAAATACTTAACCGTCTCTCGTGTCGTCCTCTCTAGTGTGTGTGTGTGTGCGAGAGAGAGAGACGGACGGACGGACTTGGACGGCTCTAAAGATACAAGATGATAATAAAATGTAATCATGAACAACCGTTAAAAGAATGAAGTGAAAAAAAAAACTGGTTTGCTCCTTCGGACGACGTGCGAGTAACGGTCGGTCTCATCAACGGTCCGTGCTCGTTTGCGTCTTTATTGTTTTTTCGTTATAAACGAGAATTAATGTATTTATATATATATATATATACCTACCCATTTACGCGTGTGACGTGCTCTTGTCCGGTGCCGGTTAATGAGATAATGAGACGAACGAAACACACAAAAAAAAAAAAATGCGTTTTTTAAGTGTAAAACCGTGTATTTCGATGCGGTTTTTTAGGGATCCGGTCGCCAAAGGACACCAACCCGGCGGCACCACAACAACAACGGTGCCCTATTATGATATTTAGGATCGAGCTTTTTACGGATGATCGACTAAATTGATTATCAATAACTGCTAATGGAATTTGGAAGACAGTGGAATTTGAACACACAACACGCTGCACTCTTGTCGGCTGTCTCTTATCGCTGTTCTCTTATCAGCCGTTTTTTATCACGGATGCACCAACACAGACCAAGTGCTCAATAGCATAAATAATACTCTTAGAACATTTTTTTACAAATCATTAACAAAATTTGAATTATCAAATCTAACCGATTACTTGTTATCAGTAATTGTTATCAGTTTACGTTATCAATGTAAATAGTGTTAACAATATTTTCGAGGCACCATAATTTGACACCTACTGCATTGAGTTCAAAACCAATCGAAAATCTTTGTTTGAAAATCTCCAGTTTTAATCTGTATGTACAATATTATGCTAATAGACATTTTGTATAGCGCAACGAGACCACCGAGCCCAGGGTGTATCCGTGCGGTGGTGTTTTTGGCAGGTCGTTAAAGACACAGAGATACTGTATAATATACAATGTACCTATATAATGTGTACGTTGGACATCTGGATGTCGTTTTGTGTACGTGTGTTGAGCCGCGAACAAACCGTGACAGTGAGTTATTAAAGGTGATACGGAGCAGCAGTTAGAAAGACTATATAAAACAATTTAGAAGAAAAAAAAACTGGTAAAAAAACAGCCGAGCGTTGACGATTATTCCCCCATTATACCTCTCTATCCTGCAACAGCAACAACGACTGCGGTAGAGAGATATTATTATATTTTTATAAAATTAAAAAAAAAAAACACATCAATCCGGTATCTAGCAATTATAAATCAACGATAATTAGATTATAGTTGTAAGCCAACCGTGTAATGTCCGTACAGCCGAATTCTCGCGGTTCGATGACAACAATATGTATATAATTCTTTTTATTTGTGCTCATTACCATAATACAGTATCTTGTAAACAAGTTACTTTTAAACGCAGTGCCCACCGGTGGTCCTTTATATTGTTATTATTATAATGCTACTATTTACTAATCTCATATTATTATTATTATTATAATAAAACCAACCGATTGTAGAGATACTTCTCACGGTCACCGTGTTTGTGTTACCTACCTCAAACTTCTATTTATGTATATTAAAAAAAAAATACAATTTTCACAAGTACACAATATTATTATTGTAATAACTGTGTTAATTACAAAGTTAGAAATATAATATTCTATTTTTTGGCGTTTACTAGTAAGTAAGAAAAAAAGGTCAGTTTACAATAGTTGTCTTTCATATTGTGGCGCCCACTCTGACAAAATTTATTGTTTTTTTTTTTTAAACATTTTAGCCCAACATAAATTAACGTTGCTATTAAATTTTCTCAGTCGACTGTTTGGAATTTGTTTTTTTTTTCAAGACATTTGTACAATAATGTTTTAGAATTTTGGACCAGGCTCGTGTTAGGTCCGCGAAGGTGTCTTTTTTTAGGTCAATTAATGTTTTCATATTAAAAAACATGTCGCCCGACGAAACTCTATAATAATATAATATTATATGTTAAAAAGTGGGTTAATGTAGCGGGTAAAAAAGTCGTTGTGTTTATAAAATGTATACCTAATTGATCTATCGCAGTTATATTTAAAAAGCTGTTTACTGGCCGTTAAATAATTAGGTTCTTTTTTTTAATAAATTCAATTAGAACGAATTAAATTTCCACCGTCGTCGAAACTGGTTCAGTCGTACACGGATAGAGGTATCTCAGAAAGTATCTAATATTTTTTTTTCGATTTAACCAGATATTTTCTTATTTTTATTTAATATCACTATGTGTCTATGTGTCGCGTACAAATTTGTTAGGTACATATTGTGTGTACTAAATTAGCGGCGACGGCGTTTGCCGGTTTCTTGTTACTTTGTTTCACTTAAAAAGGTCATTTTGTCCGGTACCGGTATTGTCATTATACACAGCTCTGTAAGCTGTAATGTATATTATTATTATTTTTTTCTTCTTGCTCATCAACAGCCACGTTACACACGCACAATCAGCCGGTTTCGCCAACATTTGTTAAGAATTTAACTTATTTTTAATTATACTTAACGACTTAAGTTAATGAAAATTGGATTCCATCGAGACTGGTTAGCTTTAACACATTGTTAAATTAATCACCCAAAATAGGCTTGTTAAAAAGTTAATCGGCATGTTAAAATGTATTGTAGTGCTTATATATAATATTTATATAATTAGAGTTAAGAAATTGATTTATAAGTTTCGTTGACTGAGTATACTAGTATTATATAATAATAAATTACACATTAAAATTAGGAACTTCTTTGTATTGAATATTTAGAGAACAATAGAAATGACAACTTCGATAACATTTTATTAGGCAAGCAGAAGTTATTTTATGTAGGTAGATTAGGTAATAAGGAATGGCACAGACTTGCATTATAGGCTCAAATATCATAATTTATTGTACTTTGTAATTTAGATATTATTATTATGTCTTGCCTGTCTTGAGTATAACACTGGAAATAATTCTTATCACTACCTACCTTTTTTTTTTTAATGCCTTCAAAATAGAAAAAATTATTTTAATGACAAACTATTTTTAGAAAAGTATAGACTATTATGTTAAACAATTATAATATATAAATTATTTATATAAACCGACACGTTCAAAGGAAGTAAAACAAAATGCCAAATTAAATAATACAATCACTTATCAGTTATCATATATTTTAATAACCAATGAGAACGTTGGAATCGAGGTAACCGCTTTGGTAACCCAACTAACGTTTTGTTAACTTAACAAATAGAATTTAACAAATGAATTGTTAACAGCTAACAATTATGTTAAAGAGTGTATTTAACAATTTTTAGTTGGTGAAACCGGCTGAATATGAACATAAGACGCGTGTCGGCACACTTATCTCGATCGACTTCATAACCGGCGCGTGCAAAACCATTGTCGTTTGTATAAATTAAATTAAATATTATATTATTTTATATTTTAAAACCACCGCCGTTTGGAGACGTGACGTGCTCGCCTGTCGTCGTCCGATAAGGACGTGCAAGTATTTGATTTACCCAAGTATAGTATTTAAAAAACGGCGGACCGGACCACAAAAGCGGTATGTAACAGAACAATTTTTTTTTAATATAGTACACGAATAATGGTGGTTTTTTTTTTTGTTGAAAATTTGTATATTTTTTTTTTTTATCTAATATAATATTACTATACAGAAACGGCGCGCTTCTTCACAATGCGGTGTTCTACACGCGCCAAAAGAATGTGCCAAGCCGGGACACGTGCCGGACGTGCACAGCCTCATTCTACCGGTTTCCAACCTTCACCACAGCTTGTTGCTTTGAGCGCAAGAATAACAAGCAAACGATAAATGAAAGAAAAAAAAAACAGTTTAATTATTATATTATTATTGTAATCGGCCGACTTCTAATCGGAGTGTGTCTTCCATGCTTTGTGCCGCGCCGTCGCGCTCCAAGACGATGGCAATCGACGACAACAGTGTGTATAGATACACGGTTTAATATCGGCAATCACAATGAAAGAAAACAATCTCAGAACAGTTTAGAGGCGGTATTTTCAAACGTTCCGCTCTCTCCGTGTAGCCACACAGTGCGTCTCATCGGTGATTTTCAATGGCAAGAACATGTTGTGAACACAAACCAGATAAAAATGTGTGCATTGGCGGAGAATAGAGGAGGGAGGAGGTGGGCTTGGGATACTAAAAATATTAAAACTTAAAATTAGCGCTCATCCAAATATCTACATCAAGTTTGATTAGTGCGTCGCTAACGTTGTTTTTTCTTCTATTATTTCCTTTGATCTCAACGCTGGCTTCCTCGTTTAAATATAATATGTAAACCTTGTGCTACAATGTTTCAATACAAAAGCAATAATAAAACATATATTTTTTTACTGAGGATTTTTTGTAAAAGTGTCATCAAAGTCCAAAGTGATTTTACAGACAATACACCTATGTATAATAAAAAAAAAAATATATAGAAGACGAGATTTCAGAAGGAACTTGGTTTTTCAAAATATCAATCAGAAAAAAAGTTGCAAATATTTTTAAAAATATATTTTTGAATTTGCCGACAAGGTGATGTCGTGATGGACCAAGAAATAAATTAACTACCAAAAGTGTGTCTTAATTTCTGAACTAATGTAATTACACATCACCTTTAAGTTAAGATTTTGTAAAAAAAAAAAAATGCCTATACTCCAAACTTCTTAATAATTTTGAGGGCTATCACGTCTATTTAATGGATAATTATATTACATTCAATCAAACCACTCAGGAAAGACAAACCGAACCGTTGAAACCGCCAAACTACTATCGGCACACAACTCACAAGCTAGATGGGTTGTAATTATAGCGAATAGGTTGTACGTTTAAGAAGTAAAAAAATACTTAACAATTGACTGGGTCCGGAAAAACCTACTGTTTAAGTGTTTGCGGTTGAACGCATTGGAGTACCTATTTTGCATACTTTAGGCGCCTTAAGCTTGCGGTTAACCGCATTTTCGTTATTCAACTGGTTTGTGTCCAGGGTCAGTGGAAAATATCATTAAAAATATTCTTGTACGACTATTGAATTTATACATATGCGTTATTATATTATAGAACCCTCCCCCACCCCCGCAAAAAAGCCTGAAAGAAATGTTTGTGTATGTTCCTATTAGTCAATGCATAATAGCCGGATCTAGTAAAGAGAAAAAGTTACACAATTGTTTTGATATAAATAAAATCAGTTATTGTTCCATGTTAAAAAGTTACTACTATTATTTAGTAACTTAAGCAAGTATAGAAATGTATTATTATTTGTTTGACAATCAGAAGGGATGCAAGTTGAAACAATGTCGAGCTGTTAACCTCTTTAACTTATCTAACCTAACCTTAATAACCAGACAATATTATAAAAAGTTGTTTCCTGTGCACTGTAGGATTGCTATATCCGCATGCATTCTACCGATAAGTTCTGACCAGCAGGATGTCAGCAGCAAATGTATAGTGCAAAATGAAAAGGTCTTATAGGAGAAAAATGATTCATCGTTTTAATAACATTATAACACTACAATATAGTAGTTGTGTTTAATGTATTCTCGACGCGTCCATTGCCCGGAGTGTCTTTTGCCGGCACACGACAAGGCGCGTTCCCTAATCGGTCGCCCCGAAGGCTTTTTCGCGGACACACACAATGTCACTGTAATTATTATTATTACTATTATGATAATATATTTTTTATTGTTGCCTTCGCCCTGGTGGTGCAATAGAGTGTGCAAAAAGGGACCGATTTGGTGCGCGCACAATCAACCGTGTGTAGTTTGCATAATAATCTACCAACTATAATATTATATTGGGTTTATTGTATTCAGAATTAGGCAGCACGCCGGCCATAGACAATCGTATTAAGTTCACTACATTAATGCCAAAAAAAAAAATATGCTCGAAAATTGTTTTTCATATACTTAAATAAAAAACAAAAATGCCTCGAGGGCATTTTCGGTCGAGCAGTTTTCAATGAAATCAAGTCAATACAATCAAACGCAACTAAGAGCCCAAAGACTTTGAAGAAGCAAACAAAATCAACCGACTATCGAGCACGACCGCTATAACTAATTAATTATTAGCGAATGAGTTAATTAAAATACCGGAAGACATTTGAAAAAAAGTAGACCATCATTTATTATGTTGTCAATATTATAATACAAGTAACGGGGAGTGTATTTAGTTTTTTTTTAGGTAACTTTTAATTCGGTTAAATATCACTAAACTCGATGAACTATCTAAATTATAAGATTAAAACTTGTAGCTTGACCGTAGTAGCACGGATTAAAAAGAAAACCAGTAGTGCGCTCTAAAAATATCGAATAATGTAAACAAACCACTTGTTATCAGTACACTTCTTATCAATTAACGTTTTATTGTACAATATATACAATCTATTATTATTTCGCTATGAAGTGCACTTCATCTGGTTTGATGAATTCTGTGGTAATAGTCAACGCAATGGTTTTTTTCTTCTAAATAGTATTAATGTCTGAAATATTATACGACTTCGTTTGTTACTCACAAAATACCGCTTTCTTTACACGGTCGTCCATAGATCAAGCGAGGTGTTAATAATTGTGTCCTCTGGCTCGTGCGGTTGTAAGTAATAGCATTTTGTTTACCTGGAACGAAATCAATAAAATTTCAAAATAAAAATAAGATCAAGTATGTACCGGCAACCGGACGCGGTGCAAATAATAATAATAAATATAATATGAATAAAAAAAAAATACAATATCATGTTGTTGAAAAAACTAGTTAGGCGTGCTTGTACAATATAATAATATAAATACATTGTAATAAGAGATCCGGGATTATGTTTTAATGTACACGGTGATGCATTGACAGGGAAACAGTATACTTAGCTGCGGCCTAAATAAGTAGGTACACGGTTATGATTTTTTTTTGGAAATATTTCCATATTTTAACGTTGTACCAACGTGGGGCAGTGTATAATGTGCTCTGTCAACGTGTTATCCCGTCAAGTTTGGTCGTGTTAAGCTCACTGGCTATGAAAGACTCAACGGGTCAGAAACTGTCGCTGCGTTATTATCATACTCGTTATTTCACCCAACCTGATATGATACACTGTATTCATTTCAAACAGCATTCATATTAAATTTAATTAATATCAATTTTGCATTGTCCAAAAAGGGGTTGTCTAAGCTTGTAAGTAGCCTAACAGTATCATGACAATCCCAAGAACATATTATTATCACAAATTAGTTAAAAACCAGATGGTTTGACTTGGTCAATTACTGATAACTGAAACCCTCGAAAATATGTAGTCAAATAATTTTTATAATATATATATATATATATATAGGTGATAACAATCGATAAATACAGTGATGCTCGGTTCTGAAACAATAATTGCTCATAGGGAATTTTTGTTTTCTACCGGTGGTTACACTGAGTTGAGGAGGTTTTTGTTTGCATTTTTAGCAATCACATTGCTCAGTTAGTGCACTCTAAAAAAAAACAGAAAAATGTAAACAAACTTTAATAATCAATCAGGTCAGTGTGACCAAATAATGGAAAAAAATAACCCTTCGCTGTTATACAGTGTGGTCTGATTGCATTAACCATCTGTACTGTTGTCACCATATACTTGTTATTATTCTTATCAGTTTACAAATATTGAGTTTAAACCAATCAAAAATCGTTATTTGAAAATCTATTGTTTTACTTTATACTATTATACTATATATTGTATAGTATACACTATATTACCGGGGTTAATTTTTGTTTGGAGCTTAGGGCGATAGTGAAACGAATAACTCATACGGCCAAGAGAACACAACAAGATGCATAAGCTGATAAAAAATGGATTGAGGAGGACGATAATAATTATTATTATTATGAGCAATGTTGTTGAATACGAGTGGCGAAATATCGTTTTTTTTTTTCTAAATTATATTTTTCTGTCAGAAGCCTATGTGCACCGTAATATAATATACAATATGACACAAAGTCTATATATTTATAAGAATTCATACCGCCCGTGGGATAAAACCGGACACAAGTCCATAACGTTCTTTGGACGGGACATATGTGTATATGTATAATATTATTATGCTGAATGCAACACACTATAATATTATGTGTACACAGGAACAATAGGAAACGACATGTGTGCTTACTTTATCGTCAGCGGGCGGTAGTATTTTTCGCTAACCGCCATTTTTACGACTGTCCGGTCTTTGGGTATACACACGAT
Organism: Adelges cooleyi; assembly: GCF_023614345.1. NCBI lineage: Eukaryota > Metazoa > Arthropoda > Insecta > Hemiptera > Adelgidae > Adelges > Adelges cooleyi. The sequence goes on from NW_026096061.1 coordinate 902,969, forward strand.
ATCGTCATAGCCGTCATCATAATAATATTAAACGTTTATTATTTACCTCGTTCGCATTTACCGACCGTTTATACCTCCCCCGCGTGTTACCGTCTCAAGTAATACATGCCTTGTTAACCGTCTCTCCTAAGACAGCCCCAGAGGCCGAGTCGAGGTATTTCGAATTTTTTTCCCCGCGGCGCTTCGTTTGCTTATTTATTTTTAAGTAGTGTTCTAACTGGTAAGGACCAACATAGTTACATCGTTAACATCACAGATTGGATAACACCACCAGATATTGTGATTGCAGAAAATGTAAACAAACCGAAACCCTCCTCAACTCGGTGTAACCACTGGTAGAAAAACAAATTCTACTCCGGTTGGGTGGCCAATTTCCGCTTAGGAACTAGTATGTAACCGCCGAACGCGTCTCTCGGTCGTGAGTAATTGCTATTTTCAGTACTTATCGCGGTGAAATTTTCAACTAACTACAATATATTACAATAATATTAATACACGGCCGACAACTATAATACAAACAAACACCGGCGGGCAAGGCGATCACGATTTTTCGATTATCAGGAAACGGTGTGCGCGTGGTCTTGTGCCGGCGCTTAATGCCCTGGGTTCATTGAAATTATGATTTACCGCTCGTGCACGCGTGACTGATAGGAACCCATCAGTATACACGTAGCTTATTGTATATCATTATAATTAGGTTGATGTTACATTAGGATATAATACCCGTTGAGAGACGGTCGAGCCAAGGGATAACAATATTATTTGCCCGTTTTTTAACCTCTGAACTCGAGATAATAACAAGGAACCACCCGTTTTGCTCGAGTTCTTATCTAAAAAAAACATGGAAAAGTCAGTGACTGCTAGCGCTCCTTGTGTTTAAATTGTGGAACTTATTGTAGGTCATTGATTGTCCTCGTTTGATCCACGATTTATCCGCGAGGAGCGCTAGTATATAACTATTCAGTCAATTATGAATTATGCATGTTTTTATCCTAGTATCTATTATTATGTCAAAACAAAACTTATGATTGTACGTGATATTATATCTTTCCTCGACAAACTAATAACGAGGTGCGCGGGTACGCGTTAAAAAAAAAACCAAACAATTCAAGCATTATAATAAAAAAACACGGGACAGTTATCTACTACTGTCCATCCATCATGATGATGATAATAATATTGTACGGCTCGCGAGAGGTCGGCGATCAACTGGTGGTTTTTATGTTGAAGAAGACAAAAAAAAAAAACAATCGTATCCGACCGTATAGGTCGACACAACAACAAAGTATATATATATATATATATATATAGGTACACGTGAAATGAGAATGCCCAGTGTGTGTTATGGTGTAAGAAAAAATACAAAAACAATTATCCATATAGAAATAACGCGTCCCGTCATCGCGACGGTACAACAAGTTCGTATAAGTAGTCATGAACTTGTATGTATACACACACAGAGATTTTTTTTTGCAATTTGTATGTTCGAAAAAGAAGATGCTACCGTAGGTATCTCTAAAAGGACTTACGGACCGTCAACACACAGGCGGTTTTATAGGTACATTTGGTCGCCGACCAAGAGACAAGACAAATAGGCAACAAGCGGCATTACCAAACGGAGAACGCGTCAAGAAAAAAACCGCGTTGGCTTTCGTCGGAAACGCTCTGAATCGCATTACCGCTGCTGTTCAATAACACACCACACCGCTACAGCGAAACCTACCTAACCGACATGTCTGGAAGAGATGGTCGACAAAGGATACGCGGAGGAGCCAGACTGACCCAGACAAAACCGTCACTCGATGACTCGAAACGAAATCAGTGTGACCGCCGCAGATTTTAGCGCATAAAATTCTACAAACGATATCACCAAAATTTGATAAAAACAATCTAATCTTAGCTGTGATAATACCACATCGTTTAATTATTATCATACATTAGGAGTTTGTGCAATAAAATACCTGCACAATGACTTATACCTAACCTAACCTGTAATCATTTGGATCTTACATCTACCTTTTTCTTGTTTATTAGTCTGTGGTAAGCCAATACGATATGATACATGATAGGACTCTGATATATATATATACATATTTTATCCAACACAAATTAACTACCAAAAAAAAAAAAAAATAGCTTACTAATATAATTCCATATCCATCACGGTTTTTAACGTTTAAACATTAAGATTTTGCACAAATTTTGCCTACGCCTAACTTCTAAACGAATAAGGGGTCCTCTTAAGGCCGGCTAGGTTGGATTAACCGGCAATCGATGCCGGTGAAAGCAAAGTAGGTATATAATAAAAAAAAAAACACCATCTCCGACGGGCTAAAAAGCGTATCGATTACTTTGGGTCGTGACTCGCGGGAGCCGTACGGTTTAATTTTTTTTCTTCTTCTTCTTTTGCTGCTGCTTATTATTATACTTAGATTTGTCTACACAACTGAGACGATAATATGCAGCGTTCTTCTCTGTGCTCTTGCTCTGCTATTATATTATGCCGGCTGTACTCTCGTACACATCACATCAGCTGTCGAACGACGGGAGCACATCCATTAATCTTGTTATGATCTCATAGCCGCCGGGATTATTGTCAGCCATCGTCTCTGGACGGTTAGCGGTCCGATTGTTTCGCCTAAAATTAAAGGTTAACACAACTAATGTGATATCAGTTCAGGCGAAAATAGAGTCAAGCAAGCGATGACCCTAATAATAGTACCCTCGGTATCGATTGGATAAAAAATAAAACTATACAAGTGAGAAATCAAAAAAATTGTAACTAACCGTATGCTCCTCAAGTGGTGTGTGTGTTAAGTTGTTAATATATTTCTGTAATACCCTAAGTACAAGTAGTGCTGCGATTCAAAGTGGTTCTACATGGAAAAACTATTTGAAATGTATGACTCTATCTCAATTGATATATTTAAAACGATAAAGTAGTGTAAAAATTTCAATGTATTGCATTTGGTTTTTAATTTGTAACTGTTGACATTGTTCAACATTAGACGGTTTGCGGTTCTAAAACGTTTTCAAAGAAGAGTGTAGCGACTAAATGTAAACAGGTAAAGATGGTGCCATCTGAATTCAGATTTGCCTCGTTGGACGGATCCTTACCGATTGAAGTCACTTACACTGTTGTCTTTGTTTTGGTTCTCATCCATTATACTCTTGCAGCAACTCGATCATTAGCTGTTTCTTTGGTCGCGCGTGATCCAGATCTAGGGGACGGGGGGGGGGGGGGGGTACACGAAATGTAAATAAGGTCGATCGACCTTGCGAGGATTTTCCAATACGATATATTATTGTAATATTATTTTACCGTTGGACCTGTTACAGAGAGAGAGAGAGAGCCAAGTCTGGCGTCTTGGCCGAACCGCAATACTATCTTGCAGAGATCGGTATTAATTATTATTATTGGAAGACGTTTAATACGCCGATCACGAGTCGGCCGTACGGTTGTCGAACATCATAAACAACACTAGTTTTATCATTTATACACATACAGCTATAGGTATATATATATAATATAATATTATTATATATATACGTTTAAAAGATTGCTATCGCCGCCGCCGCCGCCGCTTCGAGTGTATTATGAGATCTGTGTGCTCTATTGTTTTTTTTTCTTCTCATTTTATTTTATTGTTATATTATATTTTTATTGATATTACTGTGTTTATACCCGTGTGTGCCGTCGTACACGTTGTCTTTCGTGCGCACGACCAATACGAATGTAATAATAATAAAAAAAAGTACATACATACATACATACACGAGTACAAAGAGAGAGAGAGAGAGAGAGAGAATATCTATGGTCTAGATGGTAAGTATCTTGTCGCATTGTATTGTACACAGTCCATCTTCACATATCACAATACATACACTCTCAAACGGAACTTTCTTAGTTCTCTCTCTCTCTCTCTGTGAGTGTCTTTTTCTCGACAATATTATTGGTTGTCTTTCAGACCGCGACCGAGTAATAATATTATGTGACATTAATTTTTATTGGCTTACAAAAGGCGATTTATAGACAGCCGAGAGTTATGTACCGTTTGCCCAGTGCAAGGAAGACTTATTATTTTTATTACATTGTACATAGCTGGTACATACAGAAGCCACGTTGTATACAAGTGGCATAATATTATTGTTACTTATATACATAACCGTTACACTGAACCAATTCCATGACATTTTAGGGCGTTCAATGTAGTTCATAAATTTTGGGTTGACTAAACAATATGGCGGTTACTACACACCCTCGATACAATATACTTATATACACTGATTTGGAGGTATGATTTTCGCAGAAGAAAAAAAAATGATCTCATGTAATAAAAGCCTAGTGGAAAAAAAAAGTTAGAAGGACGCTTAAGTAAGGTATTGGCAATTGTTAGCAAATCTTAAACTCTATAATGTATTGAAATGCAGTAATTAGGATAATTTATTGGTTATTGTTAGATTATCGGTCAATTAAATAAAAAAAAAAAATTACTCTTCTTGGTTTAAGAACTGTTGTAAGATCACCAAATTTCCAGAGTGAAAATAGAGGAAAACTTTGTATTCTGTGCTTGAGCCAATTTTTTTTTTACAATTTAGTAATCGCTTTGTTTTTTAAAAGTTAAATAGCTATGTTTAAACTATGATAAAACAATACACGGTTGCACTAGGTATCTTTTTTCCACAGACAGGGAAAAAAAGACTGATATCAGTGTAGCCGCACGAACTAATATAAATTATCGTGCAGATATTTTACAATACTATTGTAGAAACTCCTTATCGATCATAAGAACTAAATGATGTGATATTATCCACGGATAAGATGATTTCTTTTTAATCAAATTTTGTGATATAATTTAGGCGCACGGATGCCAAACCGATTAACTCCATAAAATGCCATTTTTCAGGACAGCCAGTTAAAGTCATTTGAAACAATGTGTGTAAGTACAATTGCCAATGTACTTAGCGCACCACTCTAGCGGTGAAAAATTCGACATTTGTTTACAAGCCGATTGAGCTAACTGTTTTCTTACAGTCTGTATATAACAACAGTTTTGCACGAGTCTGTCCATTTTAATATAGTCCTCCTCCTGTCACGCTATAAATCTAGGGACGTACTTCTTGCACGGTACAATACATGTGTCGCCGTTAACGTTGCAAAGGTGTATAATTATTATCACACGAGTGACGGCTACTACGGTTATTATGATAGAATATATTATATTGTGTGGTAATTATTGCATAATTTATATTGTGCAGTGTGAGCGCGAAAACAGGGTGACCGGCGGCGCCGGCGAAGTCCTTTGGTTTTTTTTTCTGAATAATTTTTTACAGTATAATAATAACAATATACAATATTATAATAGAGCTAAGTTAACTGTTAATAACGTGTAATGTAATATATTTTTTTTTTGTACATATTGTATTATGCGAGTCGGGTGTGAATAACCGCGAGGACGACGAGGGAAAAAACGGTATAAGAATTTTTTATTTTCATTTTAAACCGGCGCTAATGACCCAATACATCAGCGACGGCTAAACACGTGACGGTTTAAGCCTGACAGTATAATAATAATAATATATTTTTCATACCAATGTGTGTGTGTGTATTGTGGGCGTGGGGCTTATTACGGTGGGTAATGATAATTTATCCACTTGCGGTGGTTGGGTTTAAAAGAAAAGAAATCACTCTGGTATCACAGATTAAATAAAACCGGATAGTGCAATCCAAAAAAAAAAAAGAAAAATGTAAACAAGCTTTAAGAATCTCAAGTCATTGTGACCAAAAAAAAAAATGAATAATCCTTCCACGTCAAAGAAAGTTTGGTCAAAGAAATTTTATCAAACAGCTGTAATGTTATCACTTATCGCCATCGTTTAGGAACGAGGGGACACTTTGATCAAATAAGGGAAAATACCTTATTAAGTTGTGCATCATTAACATTATTAAAAGAATAAAACGTTACCCAAATAATCATCTAGATAACACATTATTCGAGTATAAGTTATTCGAATAATTCCAAACATAATTATTCAAATATAAAGTTATTCGAACAATTTAAAATTCGATTATTCGAATAATTTTCAAACAAATTATTTAAATAGTTTGCAAGTGCTTTTTTTAAGTAATTATACATGAAAATATTATTTCTTATAAATATAACATATGCTACAGTTACAAAATATATAAAACCAGTACATTTTATAGGAAATTCATTTTTTATTCAAATGAATTGTAAAATAATTATTCGAATAATTTCAAAAATATTTATGTTTTATTCGAATGATTTTTCTGAACAATTATCCGAATAATATTTTTATTCTAATAAATTGTGCAATAAAACGTTATTCGAATACATTTTTATTGAAAATAATTATTCGAATAAGAATAATTACTACAACTCTGGCCACAGTGGTCCATGAGGACTATAAAATATTATAAAAATATGCAATCTTAAATAATTACAACGGTTTCTAAGCTTAAACAAGAACAAAAAAAAAATCACCAGAAAATGAGAAACGGTATACACTTAGGTATGATTGATCCTGATGTTAATTTTTCGACAGACTTGACCTATACTTGTCGCAAACCACAACAGTATACGAGCCACATGGCCACATTACATGTTATTTGAAATCATCCATGTCGTTGTGCGACACTGTAGCTGACCCAAGAGTATATTATAGTAAAGAGCTTGTGCCGACCACACAACGTGAGGAATCCATTTGTTGTATTATTATCGCTATAGTTTCTCCTATAAGTAGCCTAGCGCGGTATAAATCCGGTTCAGTAAACGGCTACAATCGAAGTCGAACAAAAATTATAACTATTCTGCCCACACGAGTCTGTGATGAAACGCCAAAATATGCCAACCGTCTGGTGGATTTTTTCCGGTATTATTATACAATATATTGAAGATACACTCCAACGTGATGTGATAATTATTATTACCATTGGTGTTGTCTCGGCAGCCCTACCGTGCACCTATAGGGTTATTGCGAGCCCCCCATCTTTACCACTGCAGGTGTATACACACCTAATGTGAGCACTGACGCACTAATCAATGTGCCTATACATTATCTCACTAGACATCTCGTCTAAGTAACATCATCATCACCGTAATCTCGAGAGATAATATTATAACAGCTCTCAATCGGATCGACGACCTCGCCGAAGTGATGCCAATCATAGGCGGCGGTAAGTGTGTATGTATGTATTTTTACCCATCGGATATCCATTATCGAGCGAATCTGGGCGCGTTGGAATAATCAAACTCACTGGAACATTGCAATGTGTGTGTGTGTGTGAGCTGTATGCGGTGTAAAAGACTTAAGACGACGGTCAGCTAGAGATAGATAGATCAGAGAGAGACAACGAGATGATACGGGGTCGTCCAAGGCCGCCGTCATCGGTCGACGGGTAACAAACGTCTCTCCTCCTTTATATATAAATAATAATAAGTAATAACTACTCAGCTATACTTCTATAGTACAACAAGCGGTCCGTGTGTGATGTGTACAAAGTATATAAGGTATACAGGGTGTTTCATTAAGGACGAGGTACTTTTAATTTTTTTTAAATTTCTATTTCCATTATTGTGGAAATGACGAAATTATCAAATATTTATCTTGTTTAGTATTTTGAAACCCAATAGGCAACATACGTTTTTCATTGTCCACCACCAGGATCCCCTCTCCACTGTACTCTATCTATTTTTGATTATTTTGTAAGTATTTGTGAAATTTGTTATTTTTTAAATACCAGCTATAAACGTGTACGTTGTACAATAATATGTGTTATGATGCAATCGAGGATACACGCCCTATGCGTATATTTAAATAAATATAAATAGTAGGTATACAAAGCACCCGTTTAAGACGTGCCTTCGATAGCTTAATTTACCGCATGTGCCGTTCTCTCCGCGCACACATGGCTGCTAATTATTACAGTCGAATAATAATATATAATATATTTAAGTAGTTTATATTATAAGAAATTCTGGAAACGTGTGAGCGAACCGGCCGGCCGGTCAGTGGGTCGTCAGGAATTTATATGCACTTGACGATAGGCGGAGTGGCCCCAGGCAATGGAAATACAGATTCCACTATGTTATAGTATTATTATGGCATACCATTATCGGTCATTGCGTGTTTCATACAATCGTGTATAATAATAATAATAATAATATCATCATTGTTATTATAATGTGCGCTCCCGTATACAATCCACAACATGAATCCAACCCGGTAATAGTCGGAACGCGACTTAAGTGGACGTCATGCCCCCCCCCCTTATTTATTTATTAAGGAGTTGAGAGTATAGGCACTTTTATCTGGTGTGTGTGTTAACATGGTTTTTACCTAATCGAAAATCATCAATGAGACGTCATATCACCAAAGCGATTGGCAGCTGGCGGTTTTTGAATGATTTTAGAATTCAATTTTGTAAACAGATTCTTCGACTACTTGCGTAGGAAATCGATTTTGACCTATATATTATGCACCCTGTGCTGCTGTTAGAAGTTCAGTTTCCTATGGACAAACATCCCGCAGAACATGGCACGACTTTTGTTAGTTATTAAACTTTTAAACTCCATTCGAGCTAGGTGCACGAACAAAATCAGTTTTTAGGTATCACATGTTTTCATTGAAAAACTATATATATTTCTCAAGAACACACTGCTGTGCAAATTCTTATTCGAATAAGAAACTGTCTTCCTATATTTACTGGTCTTTATATATTTTCTAAATGTACAACATATTAGATTTAGCACTTACAAACTATTTAAATAATATTTTTAAAAATTATTCTAATCATTTTTTATTCGAATAATTGAAATTATAAAAGTTATTCGAATAATTATTTATATGAATAGTTAAATTTGAAATTATTCGATTAAAACGTTATCTAGATAATCATCTAGAAAACAAATTATTATTCAATTAAAAGTTATTCGAATAAATTGAAATTAAACTATTCAAATAAAAGTTTATTGAAATTATTCGAATAAAACGTTATCTAGATAACAAATAATTATTCAATTAAAAGTTATTCGAATAATTTCAAATTTAACTATTCAAATAAATAATTATTCGAACAACTTTTGCTCGAATAATGTGTTACCTAGATGATTTTTTAGATAAGGTAAGGCGAAACCTGGTCTGTTTGTTTAACGAGACACTTTTTAACGACGTAATGTATACCTACATGTATTTCGCGGTCTGGACGAATTAAATCAAACCTTTTCGCATTGTGTTGTTTTTTTTTTTTAAGATATTTTTTTAAACGGTCCGAAAAACTAAACCGTCCACTGATCCGACGGCACGATAGCCCATGTCGATTTTTGCACTTATTTTTTTAAATAATTCAACGTGTATACAATATGTACATTCTGTTCACATTCGTGTTGTACCGATAGATTTTAATTGAACCGACCGAGTTGATCGCATGTTTCGGGCTCGGTCGCGGTCCATTGGGTAAACCGGACGTGAAAAATTTCAGTCTTCAGAGCAACGTCACGTTAGTATTGTTTGCCGCGTGAAATCCGCACGATTATTTTTCCTATCAGTTATGCGTGGCGAGACAAACGAATTTCGAAAGTTATGTAATTTATGTAATTGAAAAAATCAGTACATTAGTCACCTTCTACACGTTGTGATCAAACTGATAAAATCGATTAATGATTTCCACAGGCATCGCAGCGCAATCACTATATTATCAGCCGGTTTTACCAACATTTGTTAAGAATTTAACTTATTTTTAATTATATTTGAAAACTTAAGTTAATGAAAATTGGGTTTCGTCGAGACTGATTAGCCTTAACACATTATTAAAACGATTGTTAAACTAATCACCCAAAGTCGGCTTGTTAAAATGTTAATCGGCATGTTAAAATGTATTGGTACTTGGTAGTACTTATATAATAATATTTATATTATTAGAGTTAAGAAATTGTTTTATCATTTTTGTTGACTGAGTATACTAGTAGTATATAATAATAAATTATACATTAAAATGAAGAATTTCTTTATATGGTGTGCTTAGAGAACAATAGAAATGACAACTTTGATAATACTTCATTAGGTAAGCAGGTAAGTTATTTTATGTAGGTAAAAAGGAATGGTACAGACTTGCATTATAGGTTCAAATATCATAATTTATTGTATTTTGTAATTTAGATATTAATATTATGTCTTGCCTGTCTTGAGTATAACACTGGAAATAATTCTTATCACTACCTACCTTTTTTTTAGGCCTTCAAAATAGAAAAAAAATATTGTTATGACCTTGATGATAAACTATTTTTAGAAAGGTATAGACATCTAAATAATGTATTAAAACATTATAACATATAAATTATTTATATAAACCGAAACGTCAAAAGAAAGAAAAACAAAATGCCAAACAATAACAAACTGACAAATTAAATAATACAATCACTTATCAGTGATCACATATCTTAATAACCAACGAGAACGTTGGAATCCAGGTAACCGCTTTGGTAACCCAACTAACGTTTTGTAAACTTAACAAATATAATTTAACAATAATAATAAAGTCATGGTTAAACTTATTTCATTTGACCAGACGTTAAATTTAATTAATTAATTGTTAACTAACATTGTATTTAACAATAGTTGGTGAAACCGACTGATTACGTAATAAATATTGAAATTGAACCGCTTATCAAGACATATTGTTAAAAATTATTATGGATAATCGATAATCTATTGAAATCGATAGTGATAACAAGTAGTAAGGTCCAAAACTTTTGCACGGTTTCCACTGCGAAACTACGTCTAGGCCCGGGGGGAGGTGTTGCCAACCTAATTCGGTTTCCAAAACCAAACGGTGTGGGTCTCGGTCAATTTTGCGGTAGTTCTCACGCTTAGTTTTACATTCGCTGTGATTAGCAATTGCGGACAATATTACAGTGATTGCACTATAATATTGTCCGGAATTGCTTGGAAAAAAAAATCGTATTAATACACAGAAATAAGACGTTCGCGCGGCCAAGAGCCGAGATATGCGAGATGTGCAACAACAGCGCCCAGTAGTAGTTATTATCGAGGAGTGTGCGGGGTAAGGGGGGAAGGGTGGAGGGAGGGGGGGATCCGTTATAAAAGTCCACACACACAAATGCATTAAACGTCGTCAATCCGGTTTGTGGTGTACGGCGGACAGACGACGACGAGGAGGAGGAGGAGGTGAGGTGAATAGAGAGGAAAAAAAATCAATTATTTTCTTATTATTAGGTATTATTTTTTTTTTTAACTTGTGTCTTGTGTTTTGTTACATTCACACACACACACACACGGATACAAATATTCGCGTGTGTATAATAATAATAATTATTGTAAAAAAAAAAAAAAATCCCGGTGGGGACACTTGCATAGTGCGTATGTGTGTGTGTGTGTGTGTACATACACAACAATCTCTCTATCTCTTTCTACACACATAGTGAATCGCGCTTTGGTCTTCTGCAGCAACAACGGGATTGCATATTTTCCTCTCTAATCAACGTGCGGCGTTTTTTATAATATATATTACCTATACGCATATTATAATATAGGTGTAATATATCTTTTTCGCTTTTTTTTTTTTATTCCTCCACATAATTCGGACACGCCACACGGAACCGGTTACCCGGTTTCACCGCGCGGTCATAGCCGCCTATTTTCGTTTTAGAAAAAATAATAATAATATGCATTATATTATTATTATTCATAAATTAATGCGTCCACGCCATAGTTCATCTATGGGTTTTTTTTTTTAAAACGTTTTATAATAATACATTGATTGTCATAGTGAAGTTTTAATCGTTTGAGATGAGCGTGACGGCGATCCGCATAGGCAATATTAATGTTTGAGTTCAACGACAAGGCCAATGAAAACCTAGCCAGTAGGTACGGTGACACCACGTGTCTCGAAACCGTCTTGTCAACCGAAACTATCCCCAAATTGTTTTAAATGTAAAATCAGCTAAAAATGTACACCAAATATATCATAATATATTGTAAACAACTAACTAACGCCAGGCTAATACTAGGTAGATACTAACCCTTGGTCTTAGAAATAATTGGCTAAAAATTTCGACTGGTCCATAAGCAGTTTTGTAATTTTTAAAGTCATCAAAGCCTTTTGATTTTGACAGGCTAAAAGGGTACCGTAAGTAATAGTATTAAACACAAACATAATACGATGCGTTTTAGTTTAATTATTCCTTTTGCTGGGTTAGCATCAACAAATCCAGTCCAACGTCTGTTACAATGTAATACAATCAATAGAAGTAACACATACAGTAACAAGCCGTTAGTTCAGGCCAAGGTGGTCCCCAGAAGTATACCAAACTTTATATTGACACATTCCGAAGAAGGCTCGCAATATTGTCGTTATGTTAATAATATATTATTTTCAGGTGTCGACGAATTGCCCACAGCTTGTGGTCACGAGACATTTTCTTGGTATGTGATACCACAGCTATATAGAGCTTATTGTTGTTTCCGTAGTAGGTACCTACTATAGAGGTTAGGTTACCAAAACAAACGACCGCGGTTTGATAGAAGAAACGTGTTTTGGACTCGGCGGATTCTTTCACACGGCCAACGACTTAAGAAACGAAAAAAATAAATACATATTATAATTATGTAAATGCGCTCGTTTAACACTTTTGTACCTGCAGCGGGCGCGCGCTCATATTATGCAACACAGTCTAAAAATAAAACGTTTCGCCTAATGTTAATGTAATATAATTGTAGTTATAAATAAACACGATTTCGGTAGTCGGATCACGATCGTACATTCCGGATTGGAAACTCCACGAGAAGTACTGCATCGATTTCCACAGAAATGCAGCATGACGTTTCTACATATTGTTAATTAGATATTTTGTTAGCCTTAACACGTTGTTTTGGAACGATTCTTAAGTTGATCAGCCGAAACGAGCTCGTTAAAAAGTCAATTGACACGTTAAAGTGCCCGAGTTCGAATTATACATTACTAATAATTGAGATTGTAATAATATTATCATTTATCTGTTATCACATTTCGTGGTGACCAATGAGAGCGTTGGACAATGACAAAGTGAACTGATAAGAATTACTGATAACAAGTAGTCGATGGTGATAACGTAACGGATGATTGCAATAACAATAATTATGGTTATTAATATTGTTTTGTAAATTCAACCGGAGGACATTGATAGGATGTTTTTTTTGTATATTTCAAATAATAATATATCCGTGTACCTATATTATTTTTTTTTACCGAGAATCAGTCGAATTCACAGTATTATACTAATCATAGTTTTCAAGCCAAATAATATGTTATTTGTTTTTCTTCAAGGCCGGTATGTGTTAAGAAATAATCCATTGTACGTTTAACAGCTATTCCACTCAAATAATCCTTTCCCGTTTCAAAGTAAACATTTTGCTCCATATAAAAATATAATATATACAATTGGAATTGATAATATTATTTTCGAATATTTCGTTGTAAGATGTCAATAGCCATTTTCTTTCTCTTTAACTGTATAATATACAATGCGCGTTTCTCTGGCTCATTATATATTAACGTTGGCGTTCTATACAATCCAGTTTAACGACATCGACCGTAACCGGAGGACGGTAATTTAATAAATATGTACACTTTTTAAGACAATTTTTTTGCTGTTTTTTTTTTTTGTTAAACATTTTGTACATTTTTGCCGAATAACTCGAATGTTTTCCGACACCACAATAGGTTCCCTCCAGTTAACCTATTAGACAAATAATAGTTATTAGTCACCACCCACCCGGATAAGTTGAGATCGCACAAACAAGGAAAACATACTTACAAACACGCACTTGACAATTGTTATAATGAGTCAAATTCAGCGTACTCGCATAATAATAATATTAAAAATGTATATTATGACAATATGGCGGCTCAAACAGGTATTTTTTGCGTTTACTCAAGACGATTGTTGTGCGAGGTGGGATAAGATATAATAATAATATTGTGTAGTGTCCAAGAGTGGTTGGCGTTTGCACACAAATTACCCAAATTGATGATGGTCGGCGTGCAAACATTTTGCCAGGTCGCATTTTTATTATAATATATTATATGTAGTGCGATAAACAACCGAGTTTATTAGCAGAATACACCCATATCTTTGTAGGCATATAGATAGAAATCTCGGGCGTTCTATTACCTAGGAACTTAACAGTCAGGAATGTCAGTATCAGTAAGTATATGAATACAGTAAACGTGTAAATGCCAGGTAAAATCACAGATTAAATAAAACCAGATAGTGCACATTTATGTTATCACCACCATCGACCATCGTTAATCAAGTACCACTTGTTATCGGTAATTCTTACCGGTTTACTTTATTATTTTGTACAGTTTGGCCATACTGCGTCGAGTTTGAACCAATCAAAAATCGTTAATCTATTGTCCAGTGCACTATCCGGTCGAATTGAATTGAAACACAACATAACGTGTATGTGTAATGTATTGCTTTTCAAATTTCCTTCGTGATATATTTTTATTGTACACGGGCTACATATCATTATTACTATGAGTGGCTGCAGGTAGGTATAATAATAATATAATGAGCACTGTGATGGTGGAAATGGCAACGCGACAATCAACAACGGTGTGCCTATTCGCTCCCCTCTACTATACCAGCTTGCCAGCCTGCTGGTGTGGCTCCTACTACACATTCAAACGCCCGTGACGGATTGCGGGAAAGGTGGCAGGCAAGCAGCAGGTGTGTGTGTGTGTGTGTATGACCGTACAGGTAGGTAGGCAGGTAACAGCAACAACAATAATGATAATAGTAATATCTCTCTCTCGTGGCGTTTTTTTTTTTCCCATATATTTTTATTATGCCTTCATTGTGTCGACTGGTAGGGCAAGGGGGAGGCGTTACCGGCGTTCTACCAATCGCCAGCGGTAATAATATTTAGTACGAAACGGTCGAGGCGGTCCACGTGCACGTGCCTCGATCATAATAATTATGCAAAAATCCTCATCCGCGTTGTGGATGTTAAATGACAAGACCGCGGGGACGTTGGAATGCAAAACGATTTTACAATATATTTTTACACCACCAGTGACGAAGACAAACTGAACATCTAACCGATCGATTGCCGCGCCAGAGAGACTTTAACGCGAGTGCACAAAGTTTGTGACCGGGCGGCTCTTACGCCACGAGGGGTTTGCCGTTTGGGCGGTGTTTGGTGTGATATTCAGTTGGACTGACGATGACGACCCTAAACACCGTATCTAAACTAGGTTGATGTCTATTTCCCGTACGGTCTTGGAACACACGGGCTAAGTGAGCGGCGGCGGCGGCGGCAGCTCGGCATTCCATCACGTCATACAGAGCTCTGTCCGTCTGCAGTGGATGTGAGATAATTGCGTGTAAAAAATATATAATATAAAATGCGATCACTACCGCTGGGCCAAACGTATCGAACGCAGAAACAATAAAAGCTCAACGACCACCGGCAGCAAGAAGCAGCAGCAGCAGCAGCAGCAACGGTTGTCGTTAAAATCCAATTAAATTTAATTGAACCGACATAAACGTACACAGAGCAGCAAGCCGATAGTCGTGTACCTCTCCGTCGCACTCGTTTTGCTCTTTCCCTATGGTACATTGTTCTTGACTTCTCTATTTCTTTCTATTATTCATTATACCTATCGTAACGGCCACTGTGCGCGACACACCGATCACCAGGCAGTCTCGTTTTATATTGTTTGTCTAAATCCGTACACGACAACTCTGCTGATGCTGTTTCCTGTTGGCAGATCATTTTTACAACACAAGTAAACCCAACGCATCCGCCGCTTTCTGGTCTATTCCGCGGTTTGGTGTGGTAAAAATTGTAGAAGTGTGATCGAACGTGCTCTCCGTCCGGCACAGCGGCTTCTCATACAAGGCAATCGGAGGACCTTAATCCTTTTGTATCACACCTAGGCGGAGGAAGATCTCCCTTAAGCTCAGGTTAACCAAGGACGTGAGTTGCGCATCGTATCGTCCGTTCATAAGAATGGAGCATTGCTGCTGACCAGCACGTGGGGGCTACTACCCCAAGGTTTTGCTAGGTATTTTGGCAAATGATTCAAAATAAATAAACCTATCAACGCTCGTTTGTGGATGGACAAATCCTACGTTTGAGATATAATGTATCGCTATACTACAATGTTACATTAATGGCGTTAGCTCGGATTTGTACAACAATGATATTGTTTAGTTTATTTGGCGAATTGCAGTTTTTGCGCAGGCAATGTAGGTAAATATGAGCTATAGAATGTTTTAAATACTAAAAAACGAACTAGGACTTAAAATATATTCTTATACAGTACTTAGGTATACCTACATTGCGGGTAGCCAAGGCCCGACAAGATATGGTTATACAATATAGCGTGTAAAATGTGCTCGAGTGTTACTGGTGCAAAAGAAACACGATTTGCATGTATATACATATAACATAGTATTATATAGTGTCCTTAGAATAAACACCGCATTTATATATTATATTGTATACAATATATAACATGTACGATTATTCTATTGTAAACTTTCACTGTTCTATGAAGTGTTGGAGTCTAAAATACACGTATATCATTACAAGTGTACATCCCATTGTTTCGGTGGATCACGAACCGACGGTGTACGGTAAGTCACAACATAATAATAATATATAATTACACGGTCCGAAAAAAAAACCTTCTGGTCTCTCTCATCCCAAGAGCGATATTGTGTAGGTATTACATATTATTTTATTTGTTTTTCGACACGAGAACGTTTAAGTGTCGGTATGATAATAATAATAATTTAATACAAACTCTATATAGATGTTATTAATGTTGTGCAAAGAGGCGAAAAAAAAAAATAATCGCAACGATTTTTTATGATTTTTTTTTAATTAAAATTTACCCTTAGGCTGTTTTCAAAAATACATAGTATTGTTATTATATTAGGTACCTAAAAAAAAAAAATGAAATAATTTTTTTATGTACCTACGCATAACGCAACACTATATACCTATATACTATGACACACAGTACATATTATAGCTGTATGCTTATTATGTTGTAATTTAAGACTGTTGGTTTTTTTTTTTTTTGTATTGTCAGGCCGAGTTTTACATAACAACAAATTATAATGGTACACACCGAAATGGTATTGTTTTCACAATAAGAACGGTGTGTGTGTATAAAGTAAAAAGAAACCGCAAAAACACATCATCAGTAGTCAATCTCGAAATGATACTATTAGCTGCCGTCGCCGCCCGCCACTGTTCTCTGGTTTCTGTACGGATTTGGTGTATTTTATGTAAATAAAGATTATAATACAATATCATTGTGGCGTTGTTGTTCATCTGGAGGCCACGACCTATCTGTATAAATGCATATTATCACACTAATACAACGCCGGTATAATCGTGAAAAAAAATACAAAAAATTGTTTGTGTATTTTACAGTAAATATTGTGTTTTTTTAGTCCCCACCCCCAACCATATTAATATATAGCAAGAAAACGAATACTCTGTACACGGGTACAATAATTAGATATGTAATTACAATAATATAATAAATAATAAGTATATACATACAATCGCAGGTATGTAATTGTACATACCTTTTTTACAGTCCAATGACCACAGCACTCAAAGTCTTTACTTTTACTTTCTTGGTTTTTAAAAAATCAACCGAGTATTGCGGTTAACGAAACGATAGACAATCTGATGTCGACAACTTTAAGAGCTTGTTGTGGGTGGGGAAAAAACAAAAAGCTACACACCAATAGCGAGAAGATAGCCGATATTCGTCTTGGCTATAAGACAAGATACAGCAGACCGGATTTAATACTCAAGCGGTATAATGATTTGAATTTGAAAAAAGTCTGTGTGTGTGTTACATCTTATGAACGCTTAATTTAAACATGTATCCAAACCATAAGAGACAGACAGTTGATTCCAAGCTAATTAGAAAGAATCGAGAAGCTATCTAGCTTATCGAGAAGATACAACAAATAAACATCAATTTTATAAACCAAACAGTGTAAACAAAATTATTTAAGTTTTTTACAATTAAGCAAATTTGTCAATTTTAGCTACATTTTTCTTCAGCCACGCAGATCTCTGAAACCGATTAACGGATTTTGTTACAGAACGGCAGTGAAGAGTTTCAGAACCATATTTTGATTAAGTTCATTCACTGCAGCGCTGCAAAGTTGTAAAGTTCATAAAAACCCATTTTTTCCACTAAATTTTCATAATTTTTTTAATTAATTGCTTAATAATAAAATATGCGTTTTAAATAATTCTTCAAAAATTAAAAAAAAAATCAAGCGAGTCTACATGCCGACCCCGACTCGGTAGGCGTTTTTCTTGCTGTTCAAAATACCATGAAAATATTTTTTAAAAACCATTTGGTGGCTTATAACAATTAATACAATATAACCAAGTAAGATTATCATCTCATTGACACCCTTACAATGTGAGTGTACACACGGTACACCGGTCAAGTATGAAATTGTGGGGGAAAAAAACAAGTAAGGACAAAGTAAATTTGTATTAAAAAGACAAATTTATGGTTATTGGGTTTTTTTTTAAAATAATATCTAACACTTCTACTGTGTTCGTTGATGGTGTGCTTAATTTTGATTAGTTTTGAAAAAAAAAAATAACTCATCCCATCAACAGAACGATTCTATAAATTAAAGCAAATTATATTTTACTATGCATTTAAAACTCATAAGAGTCATTACTCATGGTTAATAAAAATATGCTTAGATACTCGGAAGAGACTTAGAGTAGGTACAAACACAAGCACCCTGACAATTACCTAGTACAATGTTTTTTTTTATTTATTTTTTTTTTTTAATACATATATCTAAGACATTTTATGCTTGTAACAAAATACACTGCTGATAGGCAAGCCTCGGTGCGGCTGTCTACGGTTTAACTTTGAAACTTTAAGAAATGTGTAAACAATTGCCATTTATATATTATTATACAAACTGTTCGATCGATTTTATTGATTAAGAAGAGCTGTTGTACGGTGTACATATAACAGTAAACGGCGGATACGATAAAACACAATGACGCTATTGTCAGGTTTCAGTAGAGGTATGTATACCTCTACACTTGGGCAGGCACGGTCACTTAGTGCTGAAGAGAGCGGCTAAAGTTATTCAAAGATTAAATGCTGAAAAAAAAAAGAAGAGACAAACCGCATTGGAGACACAACAATAACACATTGCACTATTGTCGTTTGGTTTGACCGTCATTAAATATATATATATATATATATATATATATATTGATTAAACAAACAGCTTCCCGCTCATTATATATTATCACATTTAAGGGTAGTTAAGGGTACTAATTGAACCTATATAAACCATACAAAGCCACTAGTTGATTGAAATTGCTGTTTGTTACACTGCTTACTTTGGCCCAGAGAAGGAAACGCGTAGGTAATGCCTATACATAATGACGGCTTGTTGCGGTCTAAGTATGAATAATATTTTGAACCAGTTGACTTGGAAATTTATTCTCGACACATTGTAATGTAGATGTGTCGTTTTGTAATAAATAATATGGAATTACACGTTACACTAAGTAGTAGGTATCACTACTCAGCACACAGTATACAATATTATAATATACAGTTTTGTGAAAGGCGACGTTTCAAAATATTATGACTCGAACCATGATAATATTGTTAAAATAAATCAAAATAATATATATTTGGTTGTGTTAACAAATCAATAGTGTTTGGGTAGGTAATTGGTAGTAATCTGTTGTTGTCTATGAAAACAAGATGCGACAATACTATTTTAATTATTATTATTTGTGAAAAACGGTGCAATTATATTTGAATTATTTATAAGAAAAAACAACCGGTCAATTATTACAGCTGTTGTCAGCTTTGGTATTACCTGCTGATAATTTTCCAATGCCCGAAACCCTCAGTGGCGCACAAGTCAATGTGAATGATGAGGAAAAAAATGGTAATATTTTCTAACTTAGGACGCTGTTTGGTAATAAATGTCATTTTAAATCGACAAGAACGTTGATTGCAACGTTTTGCGGCGATTCTATTCTTTTTTTTTTACCGGGATTTTTTTATTAGCATGTGTACTATATTACAATACACACACCGGCGTTATCTATCGAGATAATCGGACCGGATGTAGCAGGGCGAGCAAAAAACACACACACGATCGTTTTTTTTTTATTGTGAGCGCGTGCCCACATGTGTTTTACACACTATAAGTTTGTTTGAGTACACACTTTGTTTATAATCGTATTAGGTAGTACATAATTTAATAGAGTATATATTTTTTATATTTCACTCGTTTGTGTGTGTGTTATAAAAAGTGAATAATAATCTTTTAACGTTTCTAAGCAAGAAGTGCTTTCGTCCAGCTCCAAAGGAACGTGGGCGACGACCAATAGCAATATTTTTTTTCGCTACAGAGTTTATTGGCAGAAAAAAAAAAAAGATCAACATAACGAAATATTGTCGTGTCGGTATTAGAATAATATATCAGCTATTATTATATTTATAAAAAAAAAAACGGTGTAATAATAAATTACCGCAATCCGCCGACGTTTTACAACGCTGACAATAGGTACACGGCCTATGTACGATTACTTGTTATTATATTATGTCGTTAATGCGACTGTTGTTTTTTATTATGAGTTTGTGTAAATAAAACACTGCGGTAGACGACGTCGACAATAGGTGGTTCGCCCACGACGCCGCGACAAATTATTGCCAATGTATGACAGTAATAATATTATTGTGGAAAATCATCATTATCTAACGCGTGTAAAAAATATATTATTGTGTGTGCGTGTAAATCTACCGCGGGACATAGGAGGGTCTTGGTACTTAAGCCACTGATCCTAGCCAAGGGTTTATATTGTGTAAATTGCTTATTAACATTGAGTTTACCTGATGAGTGTAACCGCCGGTCGTCGTCGGGTCGTCTCCGCGAAATAAACGACTGATAACCGCGACTGGATTATTGATAAGCGTTATCACGCCGAAACCAAATAATCGCCGCACCACCCCGGAACTGTCGCACTCGCGAACGTGTGAGTAATACGATTAATTAAAATATATATATGTAATTATTATTGGGTTTTATTTGCTATTATTAATTTTTTTTTTTCCCCGATAATTATCGTCCGTGTGAAAAATAATAATTATTAACAAAAATCATACAGGTAGAGGTATACGATAACCGGCGGCGCGCACACAATCGCATAGACACACACACACACACACACACACACACACCACAATCACAAACGACCGGTCAGGTGAAACGAACGGAACCGGTGCTCCGGAGATACTGAATGCTCATCGGGCAGAGGCAATCTTGAGCAGTGGCGGCGGCGGCGGCGGCGGCGGCAGCAGGTGTGAGACAAGATCAACTTTATTCTCCTCCACATGTTATCCCATTCTTGTAATGTGTGTGTGTGTGAGTGTGTTGGCCTGACCATCGCGGTCGTCGTGTGTATACACCGCGAGTGCTGTTGCCTAGTCAAACAAGTTTTCAGATGCCTCTCGTATGTGTATACAGGGTGCTGCCCGCGCTCGGATCGCACCTCCTGATATATTATACTGTTTACCTGGCCTTTAATTATTGTTTTTTTATAATTCAATTTTCGGATAACATCGAATTGAGACGACGATCCTACTTTCGGTTATTTGAATTGAGTCCAGTTTATTATCTCTTAATATGTTTGAATTGATTACGTGGATAAGATCGTAAGGATAGTCTCCTTTGCTATTATATTAGGAGGGAATGTATTGAATTGAGTCCCAAATACGTTTGGTGTTGGTAAAGAAAAAGCCGGTGGCGAAAAATTCACAAGTCGGGTCTGTCTAAGGAACGTAAGTCTAATTCTGAGAAAAGTAAACATCTCGAGTACTTTTTCGGATTGCCATTTTTAAACGAAAATGACGTAGTTGAATGTTTCACGGAAGATTTGATGGTCAACCATGTGATGATTATAAAATTGACAGTTTCACAGATTACATTTTAGATAATTACATTGACAATGAAATTGGACAGTTTCCCCTCAAAATTTGGTGTGATTTTCAGCAAGCACTAGACATCCGAATATTTTTTTTTCTTGTTGACACTCTTCTGGGCATACAGTCAGATACCTACATAAAAATACGAAGCAATGCAACAAAACCATGTAAAAAAACATTGGAAAAAGAACAATTTTCACGGGATCAAATATCAAAATAAAAAATTAGCAGATTTGACTATTTGAAATCGGTTTCATTTAAATTTTTACCAGCAACTATTTAAATTTCGACATTATTTTAATTATTAAAATTGAAAGTTTTTTTTCACCATTTATAAACATTGTAAGCAAGCACACACATTTTTGGGAGACTAATCAGCCAACCTCCACGACGTGGTGTTTCCTGGATAACGCTAATAGGCTGAAGGGACTCAACTCAAACAACCAAAAAATATTTATTGGACTCAATTCCGACAACCCAAAAATATTTGTGGGACTCAATTCAATATCACCGCAATTTTTGTATCTTCTAAGATACCCGCAATACCGGAAATCCTACCTGAGAGGTACCGAGTAGCGTTGAAAATCTAAAAAATAGTCCAATTGCTTCAAAATTGGAATATTCCTTGAACGTTGACAAACCATGAAAATATCATAAACTCTTTGTCCTACGCCGAGTTGTTGATTTTAAAATATTAATACAAATAACATATTAAAAAAAAAAAAAAAAGTGATATGTAATGAGCCCTAATAAATTGTAACTGTTTATAATATAATGCTATAACTGTTTTAACTTCTAACCTTAATAAGAACATTAATATTTTAAATAAATAATTTGCCTATAAAAATTGTTTTTGATTTAATATAATTTCACAGTTGTAATTTTCCACTTAATTATACATTGTAATATATTCACAGTACAATTATTTTATTGTTCTCGTGGTATTCCAAAGCAGGTCCTACTGGTCTGTTTGGCCCACATTATTAGCATTTGTTCGACTAGTGCAAACTAACCGATATATTCTTACAGGCTGCGGTTATCAGTATTACCCATAGCTTAGCAATTTTGTACAATACTATGAAACCAGTAGCCGCCAACGTTGGCCTAAGTACACACCAACCGTTTGCAGTACTGTACACAGTTTTTTTTTTTTTTTGGAAACGGTCCAATAGCTTTCTAACTACTCGCTTGTTTGCGAAAGTGGACACATTAATACAATAATACTTATTATGGAAAAATAAACTTAGGTCTACTAGGTACAAGGTAAACATGGAAGTGGTAACGTTTTACATTTCTGATTGTTTCCGAGAAATATGATGCATTATTACAAAAAATTAACGATTCACAAGTTCAACAGTTGGGGTCATCTTTGCTAGATAAAGTATATGTATATACATGGTTTTTTTTTTTTTTTACAACCAAGCACGCTTTCGCCATTAATATTGTATCTTCGACGTTATAACCCCTTTGCATATTAAAAAATATATTGTGATAAAACAGCCTCGCGTCTTTAGTTCAGCTATTTATAGAGTATACAGTTTAAACGAGTAATTTACACACCACACACACATCCGAGACAGTGCCCCGTTGTCGGCCCATTTTAAATATATCTTGTGAACGTTATAAATCTTGGACAATTTTTTTTTTTTAATTTCCTCCGGTCGTTTATTTATATTAATATAAATCAAAACGTCGCGCTCAGATCACATCCATTGTGTAACAACATTAAATAACACCGTTGTCAGTCCACACACACACACACATTACTATTTGATACTATTATACAAAATACACAACCGTTTCACTTGTAGAGCTGCTCTTGTGGTGAGCAGAGAACATTAAAATTATATTCCATTGGATAAGGGGCGCAGTCTTAGCTGACAAACGAAGATGAACGGTTTTTAAACCGTGTTAAGCTAAGAAATTTATCAATTTATCAATTAATTATCATTTTCGATACGTTTTACATATTGTCATATTTTATGTGTTGATTGGTGCGATTTGTATTGTGTACGCTTTTAACGTGGGCCCACAACACTTAGAAGCCAACAGGTATTTTTCATTCACATAACATACCTGTAGAGTTGAGCACTATTCGAATACAATGTTATCTAAATAATCTATTTTGTTATTCGGTTTAAAAAAAATTATTTTATTATATATATTTTATTCCAATGACAATTATTTACATTTTTTTTTAACGTTGTTATGACAAACAACCTAAATAAATAATTTCAATGTGATCGAGATTATTGTAAGAATTTTGTTGTTGGAAACGAGATAAATCATGATTAATTTATAATAGTTAAAACTATATATTAACTCAGTCTGCAGAAAAACAAAAAATGATTTCATAATGTTTTTTAGGAAGATTTTTAACGTTTTTCAAAAACATATTTTCAGCTGGTTTTACCGACTATTATATTAAATACACTCTCAACATAATTTTAGTTAACAATTTATTTAAATTTAACATCTGGTTAAATTAAATAAGTTTCACCATAACATTATTGTTGTTATTAAATTCTATTTGTTAAGTTAACAAAATGTTAGTTGGGTTACCAAAGCGGTTACCTCGATTCCAACGTTCTCATTGGTTATCACGAAATGTGATATTTTCTCTCTTATCAGATGTGTCTTATCACTCATCACTTGAATCTTATCTCTAGTTTTTTATCGCTTATCTCTTATCTATAATATCAAACTTTTAACTGAAAGTGTAATATGTAATCTTATAAGCTTTAACTATCGGTCAATGATGATGTCATAATGATGAGTGGTTTTTGGCCCAACGGAGCCTGTATTTGCTGTTAATTAACTTAGTCGTGTCTTAATTAATAATTTTTATATTAACAAACATAAAACGACGACGTGGGGCGACGCGGAATAGTACAAAACATGTTATTTATTATTATTATTACTTAATGTATGTAAAGGAGCTGGTTGGTAATCTTGTTGTTCCGGCCTGGGGAGATACGGTATCACGATTAAAATGTAATAGTATTTGATTATAAATATATAATAATAATATTAGTATATTAATAGCGTTTTTGTTTTAAATCAAACTAACGGATACTACTGCAGGTGTATCGGATAAAGTTCAATTACCTATCTGGGCGGCGTTGTCGAGCACACTTAACTTACATATTATTATCATATTTTTAATAGGTATTGCACGTTTATACCTATGTATATATACATGCGTGTACCCGTGTCGATCATATCGTCCAGATTTAAGTGCGGTAATAATGTGCACTTGTATCTACTGTCTACTAGCGCTGTTTTTATAACCTAAACGGAGTACGACATAATATACTATAATATACCGTTCTTAATTATGCTAATTATTATTCTCGACTATAATGATAATAATAATATAAGCCTCACATGTGTGTATTATTGCATATTGCATGCGTGTATTGCACAGGTAGGTACATACATACAGACTGAAATTGTGTGCATTTTACTTATGTGCATTTTGCGCGATTGTTGTACTTATGTGTTGTTTTTTTTATGTGTATATATATATATGTGTATAAAATATATAATTTTTTTTTGTTTCTCACAAGGTAGACACTATTATTTATGCCGGCAGCATGATCTCGCCCGGCATGGGGCCCGCCGGACGCCGGGACTCGGCAGCTTCAGCGTCAGGAGAACTCCTGTTGAGACCGGGCGATCTTGATTAATTGGTCGCTTCCACGACCGCCATATCCGACCCACCTCCTCTGCTGCTGCTCTCTTGTATCCTCAATCTAATACCAAACAATATTAAAAAAATATACAACAATCATTATCGTCCGAATAACGTGACCCGAGAACCGATCGGTAAAAATCTATCAAAGAAAAGTAAAATTTCCATCAATGGGTTACCACGCTAATGAGGACATCAAACCCTCGTACGTTTCAATGTGACTATAGAGATAAAACGCCTATATAATGAAGAAGACAAGATTTGCATTATCTACAACGCATAGGTCAATATTATATAATGTTAAATATTTAAATCATGTCCTCTAGCTTTTTTTTACAATATGTGTTTTATCTCTGAAATCACTTTGAAAGGTACTTTTATCGGTTTTGTGTAAACGTGTCTTTACCATTGAAACCCATCTACAAGACGACCACTTTGCACAATGATCACGGTTCCAAGCCGTCCTACATTATATTTTTCCTTATCAGTAACCAAATTGTACAGGTTGGCAACGCTGGACGTCTGCACTAACCGTCGTCGGTACCATAGTGGTAACTGTGGTATCATATGAAACCTATGATCGAATGCTTTAGGTGGGTTGAGAAATTTATAGGAGTGTTAGGATTCTCCGAGTAAGTTTAGATTTAACCAATGAACATTCATGAACAAAATTGTTTATAACAAATAATAATAATAAATGTTACTTTTAATAAAAGAATATATTTTGTGGTAAATGACTTTCAGATCTTGTTGTGAATAGGGAAAAAATAAAACGCTACACTACTCGTATTTTAGCGAGAAGATAAATATGTGTCTTAGCTTATAAGATAATATACGGACAGATCGGATTTCACACCTAAGCGATATAATAATTTGGAAAAAAGCCTGTGTGTTTAAAGTCTTAATTTTCAATTTTCTCTTAACCTTTAAAAAATAAAAAGTCACTTATCACATATCTCTTATCTCTTCGCACTTATAATTTCTTTCTTATCATTTTCTCTCTAGTCTTGTCTTACTTTTTGAATTAATTGCAAAATTAATCTTATTAGTTATTATCATAAAAAAATATTGTAAATAGTTGAATTTAACATAAATAATTGTTCGGTTTTCAGTAAAACAATTTCAAAAAGTACAATATTATATTATAATATCTGGAATCTGGTAACGGCCGCTCAGTGCCAGTGTGTAAATGATCGGAAAAGAAGTGGAAGCGCTTTGCGTGTGGTAGGTACTTACTGAGGTTTTTATGAATTATTTTCTTCCGTTGCCGGGCAGATGTTGTCAATGGACATAGTGAGTGTATACAAACGCATGCATTGTTACACACGGTCATTGTAGAATTGTTTTTTTATTATTTTTTTTTTTTGTGGTTATACCGCAATCAACAGATCAGCCGCGGTAGTACCGGTAAGTGTAAACAGTGGGCCCATTGTCGATTGACCGCACGAGCCCCAACGCACCGCATTCGCCATTGTCTGTTATTCAGCTTCTTACTCTGTACAATATTTCTTATACGGCAGAGTGCGGTGGACACAAACTCTTCTATGCATTGTAAAGTGTTAAAGAGGGAAGTCTTAAATCATCAGTAGTATTCCACTAAAACACCGAACTCAATAGATGGAACGAGTTTTCAAATTGAAAAATGTCACTTACTCTTTTGTATAGATCATATTAAGATTCCAAGCAACGGTCAATTAAACCTAGTTACTCAAAAGACATGGCCGTTGGGTTACAGTTACAGTTTGTTTAATTTTAGGAACAAACATTTTGTGTAGGTATTGTAAAGTTATATCTTAAAGGCACCAAACTCAATATATGAAACACGTTTGGAAAAACCCTGGAGGCAGCCATTTTGTTTACCAATTTCATGGAAAGTAAAAATGCTAAATTACTTTTCCATGATAGATATTAAAATTTTACGTTAGCTGGTGATGATAATACAGTCGAATAATTGATAAATCACAGACTCATTAGGTAAGATGGTATCCTGGTGGTATATCCTGTATAGCACAGGATATACAGATGGGTATCTTAAAGTTTATCAAAACATTTTAGCCGGAATGAACGAAAAATAAGAATTTCCCTACACCTAACAGCACTGTCCATTGCTAGATCATTTTCAAGATTTCGGTCATAAAAGCCCATATAAAATGTTTATAGTTTCTCATTGCTGTATATATGTATTGAGTTCAGTGTAGCCAAAATAATGCCATGGCGTTATGGCAATGTGTCATCTCAAGTCTCAAGTCTCACGTTCAATTCGTTGTGGTTATTTGTTGAAATGAATGGATGAATAAAACCAACTACCTCGACCTCTTGTAATTCGATAGCAGTCTTACGTGGAGCCCACACCTGAAATCAAAACGCAAACAACTTAATAACCGCCTGCACTTGCTTCGTCCTAGCCTGCATTCCAACACCCAACTGCCAAACGAACCCTAAAATTGTACAAAGCCCTTCTTCAGCCCATCTGGTCTTATGACGTACCCCTTCGGGGGTCAGCCAAATTCTCAAAAATCAAGACTATCCAGGCATTCGAAAACATTGTTCTTCGCATCATTACAAAAATTCCACACAACTAATAATCGACTCTACAAAGACCCAAAGGCTTCTCTCTATACTGCTTAAGATTTCACTCAGAACTAGAGTATCATTCAAATACCATTTGAATTCCTGGCAATCTTGTTACCATCATAATGTGGATAAGTTTTTTTTTTACAGCTTCAAAATTTGCACGTATCACAATATTCATGTGCCAATTATTATTATCCGTTGTCGGAGCGTAAGTAGGATACAGAAGACACGGAAGATATTTTCCTTATATTGACCTCGCCGGAAGCTACTAAACAAAAACCGGCACAGTGTTTACACCGTGTAAAACAGAATGCCTCCTAATGTATGCATCCTAATAACGGGCAATTTGCTCGTGCGCACAAATATTATAATAATTATTATCCTACACATAGTATATTGTGTTTTCACATGATTTTTCCCATCGAGACGTCCGTGAAACCTTGATTAAAGAAATCCACCAAGCTTCGCACCGTCATTCTTAGCTTCGATACCCAGTTGAGAAGGACATTGTTTTTTTACAATGATATCTTCTAAGCCTCTGAACCGAATTCCTCGTGTGGCAACTCTATAGACCAGAAATCTTACCTCAAAGGTACTTTATTTTGACCGAAAATTTAAAAGTTCACCCCTTCCCCTAAAAAATGTACACATTAGCATGGACATGCTTTAGCCTTGCCCCCCCCCCAGCCCAAAAACTACACAGCAACCAGATTATTGTTTATTTGGCCAGAACATATAATTAAGACTGTACTATCGTCATAAATGGCAAGGAGGTTATGCATCAGAAATAATCACTATATTCAGGAGCCAGCAGGGTAAACTTTTTTTGAAAATAGTTGAAATAGTAGTGTCAACTCTGTATGGAATATTCTTTAATTAATAGTAGATACTACCGATAAACGTCGACAAACCAAAAGGAATATCAGGAATAACTTTCTCCTCTAAAAGGGATAGCAGTTTTTTCTTTATTTCACTTTTTCAAGTTTTAGGGATTTAGGTATGAAAATTAGACCCAAGGCTGATCTAGAACGGAACATGTGCGTACAATATTTAACTGTCATTAGGTCCAATGCTTTTTACTCACTCACTTACTTTCTTGCTGTGCTTGATTTATACTGTACTTGGTTTGGACCGTACTGGATCAGTTTCCAAACGCACGGATTTTTATTGGGTATTATTATTATTATTATTTTCTACACACTTACTTTGGGTAATCGTTTTTTATTCGAGTCGCTTTCACGTCTATTAGGCAACCGTCCGCCTATACAAGTTGATAATAATATTAATATTATTAACGTAGTACCTGCACTCGGCCCGGAGCGTGTGTACCTTGTATATACACACACACACTCATATATTATATACCTATATATTTTTTACATAAGAACGATGTGCGGGTATAATATTATTATACAACGTTATAATACGTTTTAAGATGTCGGCCGGCTATTGTTTTTAATCAATTTGATTCCGGAAAGACCATTAATAGTACCAAGACACGGCGTCGCTGTCAACGACTTTGACCACGACGATATAGGGAATTCGGTGTGGTAAGATGAAAAAAAAGCAAACGCTATAGAGAGAGAGAGAGAGAGATAGATATGAGAAAATACACCACACACTCTTGGGATAAATTATTATCTTAGCTGTGATATCGTTGGAGAATCTGTTGTTGTTGTTGTTGTCGTCGTCGTAGTCGTCGTCGTTGTTTTACCCGTTGACCGTCCATTCTTATACATATTATTATTATTATTATTATTATATTTTATACTCTCGGGTTACGTCCGTTTTATATTTTGTCAAATACAAGTCATACTATTATTATTATTATCTCTTGTAGCGACGTACGGCTGACAAATTGCTCTGATAAAGCACACAGGTGTCACCGCAGCGGCTTGTCCCAAGTGCCCGTATGCCGAGACTATGCCTTGGACTACATTCAGCCGGTTTCACCGACATTTGTTAAGAACTTAACTTATTGTTAATTATATTCAGCAACTAGTTAGTGAAAATTGAGTTCCATCGAGATTTGTTATCCTTAACACATTGTTATAACGATTGTTAAATTAATCACCCGAAATCGGCTTGTTAAAATGTATTGTAGTACTTATAAATAATATTTATATTATTATAGTTCAGAAATTGGTTTATAATTTTTGTTGACTTGAGTATACTAGTAATATATAATAATGAATTACACACATTTGATGAGGAACTTCTTTGTATTGAATATTTAGAGAACAATAGAAATGAAACTTCGATAAACCTTATTAGGTAAGCAGAAGTTATTTTATGTAGGTAGATTAGGTAAAAAGGAATGGCACAGACTTGCATTATAGGTTCAAATATCAACATTTATTGTATTTTGTAATTTAGATAATATTATTATGTCTTGCCTGTCCTGAGTATAACAACGGAAATAATTCTTATCACTACTTTTTAGGCCTTTAAAGTAGAAAAAACATTTTAATGATTTTGATGATAAACTATTTTTACAAAAGTAACTTTGTAAGGACTATCTAAACAATGTGTTAAACAATTATAATATACAAATTATTTATATAAACCGAAGCGTTAAAAGAAAAGAAAACAAAATGCCAAAGCTAACAAACTGACAAATTAAATAATACAATCACTTATCAGTTATTACTTATTTTAATAACCAATGAGAACGTTGGAATCGAGGTAACCGCTTTGGTAACCCAAATATCGTTTTGTAAACTTAACAAATAGAATTTTACAATAATAATGTCACGGTGGAACTCATTTCTTTTAACTAGATGTTAAATTTGAATGAATTGTTAACTAACACTGTGTTAAGTGTGTATTTAACAATAGTTGGTGAAACCGGCTGAATATGTATAGCGACGACCGAGCACATACAAGGTACTAGACTAAAACATAATTAAAAAAACTAAAAACCGAGTCCAGCGGTCTCACGACGCGTGTTACCATTATAGTCGGCTGCCATTTTGCGAACAGTTATTGTTTTGTTCATGATATTTATATATTTTTATAAGAAGGTGTTATCTGGTTATCATCACCAGCTAATCTAACATTTTGATATACATCATGGAAAAGTAATGTAGAATTTTTTCTCTCCATGAAATTGGTATACAAAATGGCTGCCTGGGACATTTTACAATCTGACCACGCGTTCCATACTTTGAGTTCTGTGCCTAACTGTAATTCTATGGTCATGTATTTTGAGTAACTAGGTTTAATAGTTGACCGTCGTTTGAAATGACAAATAGGATAAGAACAAATTAAGAAGATTAGGGGTGATGTTTTACACGATTAGCTGTAGTTCGAAATTAATAAACTTTGTACAAGACAAATCTTAATAAGATCACGCACAAGAGAGTATCTTTAATGCAGAGCACACTCATTGTAGAAATATTTAATAGCTGTTGAGTTTATTTTTATATAATAATAACACCCGGCACAAGATCTCACTGTGGCTTTGTGGTGCGAGTAGTAAATTATCTATTGTATTTTTGTTAATAATAACTCTGAAGTGGAAATATTACTTGTATTGCCGCAATGAACGTAGGTAAACATAAATAATACATAACATACAAACGGATGATCTAGGCTTCTTTTTCGACCAAAGGAAAGTAGTTACATAAATCACTGTTGTTGATTAACATAAGCCTACTAATTTTAACTATCTCGTCCAAACTCGGCGTTTATCCTAAATCTGACCGCACAAGTCACACGGTTGTTATTCAAAGAAATATAGGCAATAAAAAAATATAGCGATCCTGTAAACAATGATGTTTGTAATTTACATAAGCCTAAAAATAGATTGTACAACCATTAGGCGGTACAATGATTAGGTATACAACCGTGGCGAAGGCAGGTAGTTTTCGTTTTTCGGTTTTTGTATAATTATATATTTAAATGAATATTTTTAATCGAGGTGTATTACACATTTCGGTCGGTTTTTTTCTTAGCTGAATTTAATTATACACACGAAAGAACACGCAGCCACACCTATTTACATTTTAGACGAATAGTATCATTGTAGATGTAGATTAACAGTTTTTGTATACAAAAATAAAAATAGTCTAAGACATGATAATAATTTATCTACCGACTTGGTCGTGGCGTTCCCGTGATGGCATTTAACAGATTCACACGAGCAGTTACTGTTAATAAAAGAATATATTTTATGGTAAATGACACTCAGAGCTTGTTGTGAATAGGGAATTTTCTATTAACCTTTAAGAGATAAAAAGTCGATTCTGAACTTGTCAAGAAAATAAAAAATATGAAATAAAAAAATGTAAACATTAAGTATTTAAGTTTCTCACGATTAAAAAAGAAAAACCTAGTTATTTTTTTTCACCCCTTCGGAAAAACATTCAATCATAAATCATGTTATCTCTTATCATTTACCGCTTATCGCGTATCACTTATCGCGTATCTCTTATCACTTAATAGTTCTCTCTAGTCTTGTGTTACTTTTTGAATTAATTGCAAAATGAATCTTATTGTTATTATCATATTAGTTGTTATCGAGCGTTAATGTTAAAAACATACATTTAGAAATGCAATTCTCCAAAAACTCAAGAAATTCCACATACCGGCCCAGACTTGGCAAGCGTTTTTTTCCCTGTAAAAGCTTAAAACATACATATAGGTTAATGGACCGAATGCGTTAGTCGAGTAAGCAGGTTTGCACGTCATGTGGGCTCGCCGATGATCCGCGGTCGGTGTCCGGTCGAACGGCTCTAAATGCACCGCGGCAAGACGGTGCGAAAACCAGATTTGGCAGAGCAGGTAAACGTTTCAAACACAAGTTTAAGCCGGCGCGAAAAAATAATATATTACAAGCATTCTCCTTCGCGGCGGTCCAGGGTCGATGGTCGAAACCATTCTTATACCACGGTTGCACCGGCCGTGACCGTCGGATGCATTCAGCACGTTTCGCCATTTTGCATAAAGTAAAAAAATAAATTTATATTATTAAAACACTATTATACCAAACGAGTTTATTTTGTAAAATATCACACGACGTTTTCTCCACCGGCCGGTGTTTATCTTTGTACTTATGTTCATTTCCCTCTCCTTCATCTGTTTACTGTTTACTACCCTCCCAACCGGCATCTCTTATCAGGAGCCGTTATCAGCTGTCTTCTTATCACCTACGCGCGAAAACCGTAGCGAGATATTAATGATGGACATCTCGGCCCTAAAACTTAGCCAGGTTAATTTTGCTATTTCAATCATATATCATCTACTACCATTTGAAAGCATACAATTACAAAACAATGTATGATTTTGTATGTGCAAATTACAAATTATGAAAAAGCATATTAAAATATACGGCCAAGTTGTTCCTCTACTCTCAGCTACCAAAATGAGCTTGTAGCCTCCGTAAATATTACCTATATTATCGATCATCAACTATCATACTTCTTCTTGCCAGCAAGCATTTAGCTATTTAGCGTTACGCGAAAGAGTGTACATAAGCCAAATCTTAGACCAAAAGAGCAAAAAATGGTAATGCCAAAGAAGCTAAAGATAACCCAACCCAAAAGAGAATACCTTTTTATGTCATGCTCATCTATTGAAAACGGTTAACTACACAACGAGTGTCTTTAACAGCTTGATGCTGATATTCCCTCATTCCTTTCCTTCATTTGTTGGATGGTTTGGGCAATTAACAATTAAGACCGGCTTGCTCTAGATACTTAGCGACATTACTAGCCCCTAGCAGGCCAAGGCTGTGCTTCGTTTTTAGTTGATCCTAATAAAATCGAAACGAGAGTTTAAACTCAGTTAGATATTTCTGCTAAACAAACTTTTTTAGCATAATATGTGCGCCGAGCCATCGGCCATTGAGATCATATCACATCATGTCCATTAAACTTATCCTATTGTAGAAAGAGACCGGAAACCGGGTTGGGGCTGCCAAGACATAATATGAACGTGTGTGTGTGTGTGTTAGCAATAATTGGCCACTGATCAGGACAATATGCTAGTTTAAAGAACGATCAGACATTGTGATTGACTGGGATGTATGGACTTACTCGTGTGTCTCGTTTCGGTACCGTTAGTACAATTTGTGATAGTAATGAAGCGCACGTGTATTGACTGGTTATAGGTTTTGACTAATTAGATCCCAAGCGAATAAAGTCCAATTATTTAATGTGTCCGAGCTAGACGTTCAACGTGCTTGTACCTAACCGTGTATAACCGATACCTTTATGGTAGCCTTGACGCGTATCTACACGCCAAAATAGTAAACGGCCGGTTGCTTATACCTTTTATATAATATTACACAGTCGTCTGCCGTCCGTCGCAATGCGTTCAGAATTATTTCTAGTGTCCTTATTGAATCGTCCGGTATTGTCTTCTGTATACTTATGGACAGAGTAAATTGGCTGCTAATGGATGCGCTCATTGAGTGTACCTCTTCTGCCTGCCGATACCGCTCAACCGAGTTGGCAAATCCAAAATATCAAAAACAAACCTGAGCTTTAAGGGGGGGGGGGTATGGTTAATTCATGAAAAAAACGGCAAATTTTTGTGAATTATTTTTGACGACACAGTTAAAATCTGTTTATTAAAACTAATGGTACATTAAAGTATAACATTCGAAGAATATTGTGTAATATTTTCATGTAGAAATATTAAAAAATACGGCAATGGCGGCAATTATTCGGAAGCGTCTCGGAAAAAAGTAGAATTGCGGTGCCCCACATAACTCGATGCTGGATCATCCGAAATTAAAAAAATCAAGTTCTTTCGTTAGATAATAGCTTTCCCCAGGTAACGCTGGGAGGGTTTTTTGAAATTTCAATTTTTCACTTTTTGGGAACACTTTGAAGGGAAAAACGCGATTTTTGCGAAAAAAATCGGCTAATTTGTTATTGTAAAATAAAAAATATTAACAAATTTGAAAAAAACTCTCCGGCGTTACCTCGTTAGTTATGTACTGAAATAGTGTTCAAAATTTCAAAAGGATCGGTGTAGTAGTTTTGAAGTTATGGTGGTCACCGACTTTGAAAGCGTGAGTTGTGGGAAAAACGCTTTAAAGTTAACGATAGTGCGCTCGGGCCGGGCAGCTATAAAATTCCGACAACTCATAACGTCGTCAATTTTGTTCCGATCGACTTGAAATTTTGACACAATATTCTTGGGATATTATGCATTCAGTTAACAAAAAAAAAAAAAATGTTAATACCCTACCCCCCCCCCCCCTTAACACCACAGTAATACCCTGCAACGGAGCAATCGATAAGGCGCCCGGCAGTGTGACCATTTTTGATAAAAATTAATACTTTTTGTATAAGTCGTTATGATCCGGGAAACAACTCTAATGATTAACGAAATAATACAAAAAAAAAAAAAGGTTGAGTTGATAATTTAGTCGTTGCCCCTCATTATTTTTCATTCCCACGTCCACTTCTGGTTATATTATTCGTTTAGTTTCATTCTCACTACAAACGTGGTAAGTTTAAAAACTAGCAGTGTTTAAAAAAAAACATGTGATGTGCCAGTCATTTGCATGTATTTAAGCACAAACAAGCGGATGAAATAAAGTCACACGAAAAAATTGTTACATTAAAAAAAAAAAAAACCAATTAATGTTAGTTGAAACCCGTTATTAACAACAATCATGTTACGCAGCTCCAAGTAGCTGATGTGCATCTGAGAAACACCCTTACACTAGTAAGACAAATTAGATTGGGTAAGTTATAGGCTCTCTATAAGAGAGTAGCAACAATCAAGTAATACTAAATGGTGCACACCCTGTTTAAACAATGCAAAACAAACCGAAACCCTCCTCAACTCAGTGTGACCACTGGTGGAAAAAAATAATCTTTATAAAAAATTATTATTCCACCGATGCTCATCACTAGATTTATTGACTGTTATAGCCGATAGATTATAAAAATTATTTGATAACATATTAAAGTTAAATTATATGTTTTCCACGAGAATTTAGTTTCTAGAAAAGACTTTTTGTATTACTGGTAAAATAAACGCTGTTCTGTAAAATATATTATATCGATAATTGGTTGTTAGGTACTAGCGATTTGCGAACATGCCCTGTTATTGTTAAAACATATGTTTGTTAACATGTTGTCAGCAGTCTGTGTTTATTACTGGACAGACTTTGTGTGCGTGAGCTGTGAGCTCCCGTGACTTGGCCGTTTTGCAATTAACTAATTAGAAGTAGCGGTCGCGTGCGTGTGCTGGTAAATAAATTAAAAAAAAAAAAAAAACCCCACTGTATACGGTGGCATGTAATCCGTTTAATTGCACGGTATAAAGTCTTACACATAATATAAAGACGTTATAAGACAGAATTGATGTGCCCGGAATGTTGTCTCGGCGTGTCGACCATATTATTATTGTAGTATATTTTCACCGCGATATTGCCATTACGTTTCTACAATAATTAAACCCAAAATAACCGACTTCACATTAGCTGTACCTGGACCAGGACGTATAGTCGATACCAGAAGTCTTTGAATCATCTTATCCGTGTAAAAATTGAATCCTATTATTTTCGAATTCTCTATTACTAATTATTCCTCCGAGTACACTAGTACATCATCAGTTCTACCCTCTTCAAAACTTGCTGTGACCGTTTTCTAGAAATTAAATTCTCGTAGAAAACATATTATTTAACTTTAATATTATGTTATCAAATACTATTTGTAATCCATCGGCGATAGCAATCAATAAATCCAATGATGAGCATCGCTGGAAATATTTTATAAAAATTATTTTTTTCCACCAGTGGTCACACTGAGTTGAGGAGCGTTTCGGTTTGCTTTGCATTGTTTAAACAGGGTGTGCACCATTTGGCATTACCTGATCCTTGCTGCTAATATTATAGAGAGCCTACAACTAACCCAATCTAATTTGTCTTACTAGTGTAAGGGTGTTTCTCAGATGCACATCAGCTACTTGGAGCTGCGTAACATGGTTGTTGTCAATAACGGGTTTCAACTAACATTAATTGGTTTTTTTTTTGTCCAATGTAATGTTTTTTCGTGTGACTTTATTTCATCCGCTTGTTTGCGCATGCAAATACATGCAAATCACATTTTTTTTTTAAACACTACTAGTTTTTAAACTTACAACAATATTCCTGGTATTATACTTGACCGAAATGGTTGTTAAATTTTCCACTTAAATAAATTATATTATTTTCATTGTACACCGATTTGTTCATAACTTACATTATAAAATACTATTGTAAGTTTTTTACTAACAATAATAATAATGAAAAGAGGTTTTATTAGTTTCTGTGAGAATTGTACCGTAATGGCTCTTAGGAAACAATACTACACTAACTGTACTCTTATAGTTGGCTGTTACCATTTCACATTTTAATAAAGTTTAAAAAATTATATATGAAACAAATTTATTTTTAGAATTTTTATCATACTCTATACCACGCTAACGTAAAAATAGTGAATTTTTATTTTGGTTAATAATATTTTTTTTTAATATCAGTTCACATAACCGAGTGAAAATATTAACATATTATTTCCATCATCTTTAGATCATTCCGTAGATAATATTATTATCGAGAATGTTTTTTATTTTATTAAAAAATGTAAAAACGTTAATTATTACTAAAAACAACCAATAACATTGTATTACCCAACTACATCTCATAAATAAATAATAAAGGTAATAAATAAGATCATTATATTATGCGCTTATTTATTTATTATTATTATTTTTTTAATATTAGATTAAGGCTTACAACTACGAAGCTTAACCACTACTGTGAAGGTCATTAGCCTACGACTGGTGTGCAGTGTAGATATATTACTTTAACATGATCTTCTTTAAGTGCTTGTTCTACACAAGATTTCCATGTTGGCTGGGTTAATGTCGCATTTTGTGTGGTAATTCAGTGATATGATATACCAGATCTTAAGCTTTTAAATAAAAGGCTTTTATTTATAATCCACGTCGTTTTAACGTACAATCGTTTGTATTAATGTTAATAAAAAAAATATATTATTAATTAAATCAATAATAATAATAATATT
The DNA here is from genome assembly GCF_023614345.1 of Adelges cooleyi. NCBI lineage: Eukaryota > Metazoa > Arthropoda > Insecta > Hemiptera > Adelgidae > Adelges > Adelges cooleyi. The sequence continues at coordinate 941,322 of NW_026096061.1, forward strand.
ATTACTATACCCGTTATTTAAAATGACATGCACGATGGTCGTTAATGAGAGACTATCTCGAACCGTTGCCGTCCCAAAAGAGTCCTCCATAATGTTTTACATGTATATAATTGGAACAAGTCTCGATTGTCAATTATTATTTTTATTACATTTTTTTTCAAAATTGTTTATAACTAACGTCAATTAAAATATATAATAATATATTTTTTTTTAATGTATTATATACCCACCAATCTTGTTTTTAATATTATTAATTAAAACAAAAATATTCTTACATGCGCGCGACCAGTGGTCCGGCCCGATGACAAGTAGCTATAGGTGTTTAAAAATCTCTATAGTTACAATTATTATTCTTAATAGTTGTTGTATTTATGTATTTTTAGTACCGTTTGAATATCAATTCGACCGTTAATGTATACGCTAGGTCGGCTTGCGGTGCACAGCGCTCTATATTCTATTCTATATGGTGAGCACATATTATATTAAACACGGGAAGTATCAAGTTTTCAGTTAATCACAATTTCCACATTTGGTATATAAAACTGCACTGTTATATTATTATTACCGAAACCGGAATCATCAACAGGAAAATGTAGTTTTTACAATCAAATATTGTATTAAAATCGTGGAAAGATATAAAATGGATGATGACCTATATGCAGGGACGGGCAAAATACAGTATCTTTTCGACTACATACAAAGTACAAGTATCTTAAGTTGTAAGAAACAATATACAGTATATATTCAGCCGGTGCCACTAACATTTGTTAAGAATTTAACTTATTGTTAATTATATTTAACAACTAGTTAGTGAAAATTGGTTTCATCGAGATTTGTTAGCCTTAACACATTGTTATAACGATTGTTAAATTAATCACCCGAAATCAGCTTGTTAAAATGTATTGTAGTACTTATATATAATATTGATATTATTATAGTTTAGAAATTGATTTATAATTTTTGTTGACTGAGTATACTAGTAATATATAACAATAAATTACACATTTAAATGAGGAACTTCTTTGTATTGAATATTTAGAGAACAATAGAAATGAAACTTCGATAACCCTTTATTAGGTAAGCAGAAGTTATTTTATGTAGGTAGATTAGGTAAAAAGGAATGGCACAGGCTTGCACTATAGGTTCAAATATTAACATTTATTGTATTTTGTAATTTAGATAATATTATTATGTCTTGCCTGTCTTGAGTATAGTAATAGAAATAATTCTTATCACTACCTATTTCTTTTTTAGACCTTTAAAGTAGAAAAAAATATTTTAATGATTTTGATGATAAACTATTTTTACAAAGGTATTGACTATCTAAACAATGTGTTAAACAATTATGTATAAATTATTTATATAAATTATAAACCGAAACGTTAAAAGAAAGTAAAACATAATGCCAAATAATAACAAACTGAAAATATACAATCACATATCTTAATAACCAATGAGAACGTTGGAATCGAGGTAACCGCTTTGGTAACCCAACTAACGTTTTGGTAACTTAACAAATAAAATTTAACAATAATAAAGTTATGGTGAAACTTATTTAACCAGGTGTTAAATTTAAATGAATTGTTAATTATCATTGTGTTAAGAGTGTATTTAACAATAATTGGTGAAACCGGCTGTGTATCTTTTTGACATGGATAATAAGTCTTATGGCTGGAGGTCATTCTGGAAATTCGTCCATCACGTTTTGTGTCACAATGCTGTCGTCATTGTGGGTTATGGAGGAGTATCATGGAGGTGAATTAATAGAGATAGTGGATTAGAGATAAGATATTAAAAATATTAGATTGCAGGACTTAGCCATGTGTTGATGTATCTGCATGATGTGCATGATGGATACTCTTAACTTTTTCTACACGTTGAGTAATAAACTCTTGATTGCCTTTTGCCTTTTTGTATCCAAAAACTAAGATACCACAAAATACAACATTGGAAACATAGTAATAAAATAGCACTGTGAGTTTTTATGATAATAATACTTGGTGCATAGAAATAAGATTGTAATACCGGCTGTGTGTGTGCGATTCAATCGGTTTTGGAGTTAGGACACAATAATCGATTGTCGTATGTACCAGAAAAAAAAATTCAATTGTTACTCGTATAATACTGACGTGCACTTGGCAGGAATTCAACGAACGTGTTCGACAAAAATGTTTCCTAATGCCAACCCAGTGACTTTCGATGGGGAATATGAAATATTATAGGTTCCAAAATAGATATGTAAATAGTAGTGAGCGTCCGTCATGAAATATTTATGAGACAGTCGCCGTTTATTGATATTAATAATAATAATATTATTATTAGGTACTACGGTAATAATACACACTATATGTGTTGACTCTATCTATGGACGCTGTCAATCAGAAGCGTTTACTGGTGAATGGGCACACAAGCCCTCAGCTGTCAGCGTGATAACAACCAAAGAGAAAGAGTGACATTTTATTTTACTGTGGCCTGATAACCGTTTTTTCCCCAACTGTTATCACCGATCGCAGGACGGGTTAGGCTCTGCGACAAAAGCTTTGGTAAAAATGAAATAAAATATTAAATAGTTGACTAAATTTGAAATCTGATTTACTCTCTGTGTATATGTGTGGAGAATAGATTAATCGCTGCCCCCTTTAGGAAATATACATAGCAGGTAGATACTCAGTCGGTTTCACCAACTATTGGTTAATACACTCTTAACACAATGATAATAAACAATTCATTTAAATTTAACACCTGGTTAAATAAGTTTCACAATGACGTTGTTATTGTTAAATTTTATTTGTTAAGTTAACAAAACGTTAGCCGGGTTACCAAAGCGGTTACCTCGATTCCAACGTTCTCATTTGGTATTAATATATGTGATAACTGATAAGTGATTGTATTATTAAATTTGTCAGTTTGTTATTATTTGGCATTTTGTTTATTTTCTTTTAACGTTTCGGTTTATACAGATAATTTATATATAATTGTTTCAACACATTGTTCATTATACATTTCTAAAAATAGTTTGTCATCAAAATCATTGCAATAATTTTTTCTATTTTGAAGGCCTAAAAAAAAATTTAGGTAGTGATAAGAATCATTTCCATTGTTATCCTCAGGACAGGCAAGACATAATAATATTATCTAAGTTACAAAATACAATAAATGTTGATATTTGAACCTATAATGCAAGTATGTGTCATTCCTTTTTACCTAATCTACTTACATAAAATAACTTCTGCTTACCTAATAAAGGGTTATCGAAATTGTCATTTCAATTGTTCTCAAAATAATCAATATAAAGAAGTTCCTCATTAAATGTGTAATTTATTATTATATATGACTAGTATATTCACTATTCAGTCAACAAAAATGATAAAACAATTTCTGAACTATAATAATATAAATATTGTATATAAGTACTACAATACATTTTATCATGCCGATTTCGGGTGAATAATTTAACAATCGTTACAACAATGTGTTAAGGCTAAAAAATCTCGATGAAACCCAATTTTCACCAACTAGTTGTTAACTATAATTAACAATAAGTTAAATTATTAACAAATGTTGATGAAACCCGCTGGTTATGTATTATAACTTATCTTTTATAATTTATCGCTGATATCTTGTCATTTATCTCTAATCACTTATATCTCTTATCACTTATCTCTTGTTTATAAAATTTTGTTTTAAACTGAAAGTGAAAGTGTAACCAACATTTGGCGACATGAAATCTCTTGTATCCACCCCAATTACATGTGCATTTTAAAAATGTGACTAAACGTCCACCTATAAACCTTATAATTTGTATAAATCTAATACAGCAGTTAGTTTGAATTGTTTAAATGGTTTTTTCGAACATGTTTCCAACGCGCGAAAATAACAGCTCGGATAGGTTAACATACTGTGATTTTTTTTTTAATTAACTAAAATTCCTAATATTTCCACGGTGAACGCCCATCCGATGCTAATGCACAGCACTATTACCGGTATAATTACAATAACATTGCATTAGTATGGCTGTACATTATTATTTCAAAGCGAAGCGGGTGTTCGGAAGGTGGCGTTGGTGTTAAATAATTTATCGCCCATCGTACAAAAAAAAAAATGTTCAATACGGATTCGAATGCGGCCAAAGTTATACTTAATTCACCCTTCTTCCGGATAACATTCTTTGGGAAACTATAATGGGAAGCCGCCTTACGCATTCAGACTATGTTAATGATATAATGTTTCACATTTAAATATTATAATCGACTGATTGGACGATGACCGTGCAAGAACGCCAGTAGAATAATAAATACACGAAAAGCACACCTATACAAGGCCGTTGACTTATTCGAATTTATTACAGTAAGAGAATATTACAATAAAAATAATATCACAGATTAGATAAAAGCAGTTATTGATATTAATGCTGAAAATAAAACAAACTAAAACCATAGGCGCCAATAGGAGGGTGCTAGGAGTATTTTAGCACCTCAAAAAATTGAAACCCCAATCCTTGATTTATACGCATACAGTTTTAATAACCATACATACTCTGTCTAAATTGTTTATTTTTAAATATTTTGTTTTATATCTAACGGTTTGAAGATAAGAATTAAGTTTAGTCAGGTTTACATAATTTTAGCACCTTCTTGTAGGCCTAGTTGCGCCAATGATCAAAACCTTGCTCAACTCAGTTTAACCACTGGGAGAAAAAAAAATTATTTATGAGAAATTATAGTTTTAGAACTGAGCATCACTGACTTTATAGATTGTTTTCAACGATATATTATCAAAACTATCTTATAACATATTATATTATATTTTGTATTATATTATAGTAAAATATTACAACAATTTAATTTCTAGAAAATGGTCACTCTAAATTGAGTAGGGTTTCGGTTATCAGTAAATGACAAAGTGTACCATCCGGTTTTATCCGATTTTGTGATAATAATGTTTAGGTGTTTTTTGTAAGTTTATATAAATTTTATATCATTTATTACATTTTATCAATATTGGTTTACTCGCAACAAGTAGTGAGAAATAAAAAAGATTTTCAAGTTTCAATGCCAAGTATCATTGAAATCACAAACATAAAACCACTGCAAGTCAGTAAAATGCAATATAAAGGATAATTTTACATGTTAATACTTGTTAAGCTCTTCTCTTCTAAGATATATATATATATATATTAATAATTGTAATCAAATAGCCAACAGTTGACTAACCGATAGGTTTGTGTGGAATTATTTAAAACTAGGATACGTTCCTTTATACGGCCATAAGGACAATGTACACACCTATTAACAGACGATCAATCATTTTCCTAGTAGATCATGTGGTTTTTTTTTTATAACCTTTTAAAACACCAAATACGAAGCACTACGATTTGATTTAATCGTTCGAATTGTATTGATAAATTTACTTTTATTTCAAGCGTACCTCAAAAATACAATAATTGCAAAGTTGCCAACGACAGGATGCTGTTGCTTCCGGTTGACTTTTTGTCGTCAACACTGTTTAACTTCTGATTGAGTTTCGACGGAAACGTTTGTGCACGAATCCCACGGCCAATTCAATAAGTCAATAAGTACCCTCGTCGTTTATTTTACCGCTGTAAATACTTATTTAAATCCATTATTATTCAGATCAGTTTGAAACTGTTGACAAAAGCATCGCGTGACCTTTGCCGCCAACGTCAGTGGAAAAAAGCCAAAAGGGGACGTCTCCTTATTGAACTTATTTCAATAGCCACGTGCAACGTCGGGGCAAACAAAAAAAAGTTTAAGTTTAGCAAATTTTCCACGCACAAAACAATCGAGTCAATAAACTTCCTGCTAAATATATATCTATATATACTACGCTTTTTTGTTGCCATTCCTCGAACAGAACAAAAATAATCTGAAATTCTATGGCCACTGTTTTTTACCACTATAAAACTTTACCGATTAAGTCACGTTTATTTTGTTTGGATTGTATTATTTTTACATTATTTTCTTACCTATTGTTATCAGTTATTTTAAGACCAATACTCAATAACCAATGGATTTGTGAAAACATTTATATGTCCAATGACAATATTTGTCTATACCGTGTAAACAATGTTTTTGTTTTATTTAATTATTATATTGATATGTATGCTAAAATATCAAAATGTTGTAATAACATGTGTTAAACATGTAAACATATAATCAGCGGGTTTCACCAAAATTTTGTTAAGAATTTAACTTTTTGTTAATTATAGTTAACAACTAGAGATTTGTTAGCCCTAACACATTGTTATAACGAGTGTTAAATTAATCACCCGAAATCGGCTTGTTAAAAAGTTAAAAGGCTTGTTAAAATGTATTGTAGTACTTATATACAATATTTATAATATTACAGTTCAGAAATTGTTATATCATTTTTGTTGACTGAATATACTAATAATTTATAATAATAAATTACACATTTAATGAGGAACTTCTTTATATTGATTATTTTGAGAACAATTGAAATGACAACTTCGATATATAAGTTTTTATATTAAGTATAAACCGAAACATAAAAAGATAGTAAAACAAAATGCCAAATTATAACAAACTTATAATGACAAATTAAATAATAAAATCCTTTATCAGTTATCACATATATTAATAACCAATGAGAACGTTTGAACCGAGGTAACCGCTTTGGTAACCCGGCTAACGTTTTGTTAACTTGACAAATAGAATTGAACAATAATAATGTCATGGTGAAATTTATTTCATTTAAGTAGATGTTAAATTTAAATGAAAGGTTAACTAACATTGTGTTATGAGTGTATTTAACAATAGTTGGTGAAACCGGCTATATGTGTTCTGGACAAAACAAATAATATTATGCATTGAACTTGAATTAACAAAAACAAACAAATTAATTTATAAAATAAAACATCTGTAATTAGTTTTTTCTTAAATTATGGCTCTGGTCAAGCTGAATTTATGAAAATGTTGTCCAAAACAATTTCATGCCAGTTACATCAAATGTATAGTATGTAACATCGAAATAAACTAAAGATAATATTACAATCATAATATATTGAAATACCGTCGTCAATGTACAAAAGGAAGAGAATAGGAGCTAATAACGAGACCCTCGAAGCTCATCAGAAGTAACTTTCAATATTTATTTAGAACGATTAAAAATAATCGTTAAAATATATTTTAGCAAATTTTAACATGTTATTGAGGTGGATATAAAAAATTCTCATATCGCCATTTTCTTCATATCACCATTTTTGCTTTACACTTCACTTTCACGATAAGAGATAAGAGATAAATGATAAGAGATTACAAATAAATGATAAAAAATTAGATATACGAGTTAAGACATGAGTGATAAGAGATAACACATCCATGATTCAATGTTTTTCCGCGGAGCAGAGAAAATAACTAGTTTCATTATTTTTTTAAAATGCCTTGAGATAAAAGCACCAGTGCGATAACACAATAGTTTGGCATTACTATTGTAGTGTAGAGTAGAATTTAAGTAAATAGATTAAGCAAAACAATATTAACTGTTTTTACTAAAAAAGGCAAATGCGAAATAAACCAAAAACAACACTCCTCCTTAGCCAAAAACATAATGGAGATTATTGTTGTTATTACAGGTCATACTGATACGATCAATCAGTATTTCCGTGTGCTCATAGTTGTGTTCAAAGTGTTAATTTTTTTTGTGTTTTTAGTACTGGCCATTGGCTTTGATTGACTTCAAGTATGTTCACCGTCTTGCCGGTTAGGGTGAACCAATGAACTGGACGTTTAATGAGTTTAAGCGTGTATTGGGAAATACCCGCCGATACGACACTATATGGACGGAGAAGAGCAATTATTTTGATATTTTACACAGCGTTTAATCCTCTCTCTGTTGTGCAGTGGGTATGCACTGGATACCTACTCGATCAATACCGGACAACTTGTTGAAAACACTCGAATCTAATGGTTTGCGGTAAGGTCGTACGTACTCACATACTTACACAACATGGCAAGTATCGGTTGATGATGACGATCGATCAACGACCATCGACGATCGATGATCGGTAAACGAGTTTTTTGTTTGTTTCGGCGCTACAATTTTCGCTATGAGCTATTATATTATGCCGGGACAAGTATAAAATATATATATTTTAATATTTTCACAACGGGAAGTCACGAGTTTTTTATTATTATCATTATTTCTGTCCGACAAAGCGGAGTTAATCGAAAAATTCCTAGTTAATTTGCACGCATCGCCGTCGTCTTCATCATAATCGTATTAGAATTCATTACTAACACACATATGTATTATTATTGTTATTACCATAATAGGTAATGTGTATGATTATAATATAGGAAAAGCCGATGACAATTCCAACGGCCGGTGTAAGCTGTTTTTTTTTTTAACAGTGTTTGATGCACATGACTTTGGTTGTTTTTTTAAAAAAATACAAAAAAAAAAAAACCGAGCGGACCGCAAACTGGTTGTAGAGTTTAAAGACATAATAATATGCGAATAAAAAACAAATAGTGATAATAGTAAGATTAATAGTTTAAGACACATCAAATAATCAAAAACACAGTGTAAAATTTATTGTGCAATTAAAATAGCATTGTATGCGATACACAATATCACAACCATTGATTTGACCCTGATTGTAAGTCATACAGAATATTGTATTATTATATTGAGTATTTAGTGTATATTTGAAAATTTTACCTGTAATAAATTTGAAATCCTTTTTTTTTTTTTTTTGTATAAATTAGAGAAAAATCTAGAAACGTACAATCGAGCCGCACGTATTAAGACTAGTTTTTTTTTTATTCAATTTAGTGAACATATTTTCAAGCCATAACCAATTAAACAATTTTTTTTTTATATGTATGTAACAATTTTCGTTGTCGCTGTACTCGGATGAAATGAGCCATTGAACCCGTGCCAACAACCGCTGACGACCGATCCGTCTCAATGCCACTTGTACATTGTACGAGTTGTGTAATCGTCTAGTGACAGGAATATGCGAATTTCATAAATCCGTTGAACTTGCCTATATTTTTGTCTAAATTAAAATGGGTTTGAACCAACCGACCGGGTCTCTCTATTTGCATAAAACACCAAAGCGTACACATTATTATTATTATTATTACTATTACTATTACTCAGAACAGTAGTGCGGTGGGTTTATCTTAAGTTTTAACATAGACGAGTCCCGGGCATAATACCTACCGGCAGAGTCAATGTATTTTATTTGCATTCAACCTGGTCGGACGGGGGTGGGTTGTTTGTTGTTCGAAGCTATTGAAGCCTTTGTATCCCTGTACACTGAATGCGTTGGCCGTATTACAAGTTTATACTTGCTCGGTCGAACTTGGCAGATTTATCTTTTGTGAGCTCCAAAACCGACGGGACCTTTCATAAACAAAAACAGGTCACCGCCACCGCCTTTTCCTCCATACCTAATGAATGAACAACCGACAACGACGGAGCTCCGTCCTTTTCCTGTTCCAACGCCGTTATCGTTTTTGCGCATCCACTTTATTCATAATAATATTACATGATACCTATATGATATAGCCGTTGTATAGCTTAGCATAATGCCCGGCACAAACAAGAAATTATAATATTGTTCGTTATTTAGTAGCTTCAAAGCAACACACAGCGACCGAATATAAATGTATAGTTTTTTTTTTAATATTTTTCGTTCAATAATTATTATGTGAACAGAAAAAGTATAGTGTATGGTCGAAAATTCTTGATTTTGGTTCTCATCACTCGAATCATCCAAACGAATATTAATTTATTCTATATAAGACAAAATCCAGCGAGTCAAAAATAATCCACAGCTATAACACGAATATTCCTTAATACCTATAAATAAAGATTCAATAAAGATGAATTACCTCTAGAGAAATTACACAACGGAAAAGAACTAGTATTTATCTTTTTAAAGATTATATAATATTTCAAAAATAAGGTTATTGATCTTGAATGTTTCATTTAAACATACAACCATTATTAAATTAAAATACCTATAATCTTATAACCGACTTTTTGTGTCACTTACTTATAATAATTGAGGTCGACTAAAATTGTTTTTTTTTTTATAAACTAACATAATGGGTATTACAGTATTGTAAAATAAATGGAAATATCTAAGAATTACACGAACGAACAATTTGACTTTATTAAGTTGTCCGTTTCCATTTGAAAAGAGAATTATAATATTGCATCGTTTCTTAATAAAAAGAGCAATAATGCTCTTTGGTATAATTTGTTTTTTTTTTTTTGTAGTAAGTATTCAATTCAAGCGCGTTTTAAAAGAACATAATACATAAAGTAATGTAAATAAAAAAAATATATATACATAAAATCCGGTAAAATATTATCGGAATGTAAAACAGTACAAAACAACAAATATTCCACTATAACTAAAAAAACAATTCTTAAAAGTTCTATTCGATTAGATGTATTATTCTATTAGAACATTAAGCATGCGGCCAACCACCAAATAGACCTATAGATACAAATTTAGCGCTTGTTAATTGTACATATATTTCGGTGTGTAAATTTCTACACATGTTTTGACTTTCTTATTTTTTCCGTTAAACGTGTTTTATCTCCTTACTTCTTGTGCAGCCATATTTTGATGTCTATCACAAAGCCTGTTTTTTTTTTATATTTTTTTACCGAAAAAGTATATTATCTGCTCTATTATAAATTATAATAGACTTGATCTACTGGAATAATAATTATAAAAACGTCATGGGCCCGGAACAAGAACAGCTATTGGTCGTCATCGAATCAGATTCCACGACTCGTTTAAAACTAAAAACGCTTGTTCGACAACGGTTCATATTATATTTTGGTTCTGTTTGCCGTAAAAAAACAACACAGTACTTGTTATTCCCAGTTTTAAATCTAATGGATCAAAGTGCTGGCCGCGTTGGTCACGGTCGTCATTAGCGTGGTCGGTTTGGATTTTTATTAGATATCATCTAACCGTACTAAATGGAATAGTCACCTAGGAAAGTAATAGCACAGGTCATATAAATAATTCTGTGGTCGAGAACCAAAAATCTGAAAAATATAAAAAAGCAATTTTGAGGTTGTATCTAAGTTTTTAGTACAACATTTTTTATGGTGTTTATTAATTTTTTTACTTACTTATGTTTATTGTTTACAATATACTTATGTTTGCACTTTACAATTTACTTATGTTTACTATTTTTTTATGTAATTATTTTACTACTTACTTATGTTTACTGTTTACTCATAATGTAATATGTTCTTGTGTCAAAATATGATAATAATACAATAAAAGATTTTTTTAAAAATTGATAGATTATAAATTACTCGAGTGGTGAGGTTGGGAGAACAGTATTATAATGTGTACAACATTTTAAACTACAGCATGGAACTCTCATAATTGAAATTTGCCATAAAATCAAATCAAGAACAACAATGATAAGATTTTCGTTTAAATCTACCCCATCTTCCCTTGTATAGTAACACACATAATAATATTTACATATGTTTTTTTTACTTATAATTTACTTATGTAATTATTGCACTACTTACTTATGTTTACTATTTACTATTTAATATGTAAACTTATTGACACGGATATGTCTTGAATGGCTGGGGGCCATTCTGAAAATTTTCCAGCCACGTTTTATGTCACAGTTCTGACGTCATTATGGAGGAGTAATAAGGACTTATGGAAGATTATGAAGGTGAATTAATAGAGATAAGAGATAGGATATTAGAGATACTAGATTGCAGGACATATGATGTGTCTGCACCTGAAGTGTGGACGCTCTTAACTTCTTTTAATGTTTTTAACTATCACCTGTACTGTCTGCCTTACGGACGTAATCGTCTTTTGAATTATGAAATAAATAAATGATAGATGAATCATTCCGCGGTAAAAACACAATATTACGTTCGATAACATGGTGGCTTTCGACAACGATAATAGCACCAGAGTCAAACGCATATATATATATATACTTAACTGGTAACAATGAGGGGAGGAAGGGAGGAGAAAAAATATCGCACGTGTCAGTGTCCGATTACGGATCTTACGAAAATTGCATCATATATCATTTAAAATATACCTACGGGCTGTTGTTGTGTTAACTTCAAAATATTTGTTTTATTATATCCGCGGTGACAAGTGCGGCGGTGGTCGCCGAGGTTGTAGCCCGTGATTAATTGCCAGCCAAAAGCCGTGTAAATAATAAAAAATTAACATTTTTCTAAACGATAATGCAAGATAATTTACGGACAACCGCTCGGTATGTAAGTGTCCGTTGAACTCGGTAAGAAAACAAATATCGTTTGACAGAGATTTTTTAAATTTTATTTCGCTTTTTCGAGTTTAATGATAAATTGTTGTATCCGCCGTCCAAAGAATGTATATACATACAGCCGTACACAGGCTGATGCGTCCAATGTAAGCCACACATTTTCTTTTTTGGAAATATGAATATTTTTGGAAACCCTGTGTTTGTCCATAGGTAGTTTTTTTTACTATATTTTCTATACTTTGAACATTTTTATCCTTATCCATATTACGCAAAACAATTATGGACCTGGGTTTTCAAATGATTTTAATCCAATAAATATGTAGACAAAAATTTTAGCGTTTAAATTTCTATCAATCTGTTCGTTTGCTACGGTTTTCGCAAAGATGATACATTTCCCCTTATAATAATTGTCAGATGTCTTTGGGTTTTCCAGTATAAAAAGACACAATAAAACGTTTCGAGATAATGATAGACATAGGTCTGTCCCGACCTAGGATGCAGCCATGTTGTTTACAATGTCATGGAACATAAAAATGATATGTTATTTTTCCATGAGAATTATATTAAGATTTTAATAGGCCAAGTTCAGTGGTGATGACAGGGTTGATTTATACTTAATAAATCATGAAAGCTGTTCTCAATATGGCAGGTCCCACTAGAGGACCATAGGCAACACCCATTCCATATTATATTGAGTTCAGTGATTCAAATACACAGCGACGGTGTACTTAATGGGAAATTATTGTGCTACTGATACCGAACGAATATTGATCTTAAATATCTTTACAAAGTCAAAGGAAACGAACGGGTTGATGAAAATAAATGGCTTTTTTTTAAAATGTAGATTCAACAATATAATTTTGTCATTATAGTATTGTCGGTAATGATTGTACCGGCTGTCGTTAAAATAACGACGGCATTGTGGGTTATTTTTTAGTATTTTTTTGTATGAAAACACCTTTTCCTGGGCATGCAACCGATGGTCGTCTCGTGTCATCATGGACAACGTCAATATGAATAAACACAAATAGCAATGCTGCTGCTACATCACAGATGACTATCGCATGGTGTTGACGCCGTGTTAACGCGATGGCATTATGTATGCATGTACAAAATTAACGGTCATCATTAGCGCGGTCTTTGGCAGCAGCTGATATTAAACCGAGATAACCGCTGGCAGACGGATTTCTCACACACACACCCTGATTTAATATTTATCCTATTGAAAATGCAAATCTCCTAAATCCATTCTTTCTTTTCAATTGAGCCAGGAGGAACAAAAAAAAAAACGCTCAATTGGTATACGATACCTACGCTGAACCTGTTACATCCATCCAAAACGTACAGCCAAAGTACTCAATGTCTTATGAGAACCGTATAACTTAATCAAATAAATTCACGGTAAACTTATTATAATGTCACGTCGTGTAAAAAAAAAAACATATATTTAATCGGTTTTAAACGACGATTAAACAACTACTAAATACAGATGCGATGGAAACTTTTTCTTCATTTGTTTTTTTTTTTTGGTGAAGTTTTAGGGTTAATGATTTGAAAATCAGACAGAAGATGCATCTAATTTGGGGCCTTAACATAAACAATGTTGCAGCACATTATGTCATTGTGACGGTTGTTTAGTAAATAATTTATCATGGAATAGTAAGAATAGCAGTAGATTCCTTATAATACTACTGCAAAAGAAACGATACTATTATCTGTTCCAGGATGTCGAACAGTAATTGATGAACGCCACCGCCATAATAGGTTTTACAAATCTATTCACCGCCAATTCGTTCACACAGACCTTTGACGTGCAAATCACTTGATTGCGTCGTACTTCATTCTGTCGTCTCCTATCCCGACCCTGCCGATTGACCGAGAACCCTTCGAGACCGTGCCGCCAATTGTATAATACTATAATAATATATTATACACATTGACGCCTACTCTTTTTTTTTTTTTTTTGGATATTCACACTTTTTATAATATCCAATCGTCTGTTCACTATGATGGGGCCATACTCCACGGGAAAACAAATGTCGAAAAGTCCAAAATTTCAAATAAAAACGTCACGCCTCGATAAATTATATCTTAGTTTTTATTATTCATCTGTCACGTCAGTGTTTTTTTTTCAACATGTATATGGTATTGGGCTGGATACAAGAAATTTCAAGTCGCCGTTTTCGCGTTACTCTTTCACTTTCAGTTAAAAATAAGAGATAAGAGATAAATGTGAGTGAGAAGAGATAAATGATAAGATACAAGTGATAAGAGATAACATATCAATGAAACGATGTTTTTCCCACAGATATATATAATAAACTAGATTGCTAACTGTACATGCCACCAATAGAGAAGATTAAAGCAGCCACTTTCCGCCATCTTAGTGGGAATTAGAACCTTATCACGTGACAATAATATATGTTTACAACAATCACGGATATATATATAATATTGATATAATAATATATACAGATATATATAATATGCATTGATAATACACATAAATCCCACCAGGATGGCGGACCGTCGGCTTCAATTCTTATCGATAGTTAGCAATCTAGTTTATTATATATATCTGTGGTTTTTCCGTGGAGCTGAGAAAATAACTAGGTTTTTTTTTTTAGTGGTGAATTTAATGTCTATTTCAATAATCTCAAAGAGGACGTCATACCCTCTGTGTATTTATTAAGGAGTTATATGAGGCGTATGCAATTGTTTGCACAATTTTAAGAGATTATTTATAAGAGACAAATGTAAGTGATAAAAGACATGTGATAAGAGATAAATGATAAGAGATAACATATCCATGAATCAATGTTTTTCCGTGGAGCTGAGAAAATAACTAGGTTGTTTTTAGTAGTGAATTTTATGTTTATTTCAATAATCTTTAAGAGGACGTCATACCCTCTGTGTATTTAAAAAGGATTTATAGGAGGCGTATACAGTTGTTTGCGCAATTTTAAGAAACAAGAGATAATTTATAAGAGACAAATGTAAGTGATAAAAGATATGTGATAAGAGATAAATGATAAGAGATAACATATCCATGAATCAATGTTTTTTCGTGGAGCTAAGTAAATCAATAGGTTATTTTTTTTAGTGGTTCATTTTATGTCTATTTTCATAATCTTTAAGAGGACATTATAATACCCTCTGTGTATTTACTAAAGAGTTAGGTGTATAGAATTGTTTGCAAAATTTTATTTTAAACGTTAAAACGAGACGTGTAATGGTATTAGTTCAGTATTTAAGACTCTTGTTTTGATTGCTAATTTATTACCCGCACAATCAATGTTGTTTCCTCTAAATTGGAAAAAAGTACTCTTCAAAGTGATAAAACGTCTATAATCAAAAATATACCCCGTATGCGATTCGCATTATCTACAATGCATATAGGTTAATAATATGATGAATGCAAACATACAAATAAGTGTTTTATCTCTAAGATATCACTTTGAAATGTACTTTTATCGGTTTTGTGTGAACAGTTCACAGTAGAAAATCATCGACGAGACGTCTTATCTCTCAAGGCGGTATGCTAAACGTTTACGGAATTATTAACCCAAGTACGGTACGTATCGTTTTATAGGCATCAACGGCGACGGATGAACATAATACTTAGCGCTACCGACTACACACGTTGAAAAAATTCCATTTGCTGCTTTTAATGTTTATTGGTCGTTAAAGAAAAAAGCTGGCCAATATACCTGTTTACCGGCATGGCAGTTAGTTAATGTTTCCAATTAACTCGGGTCTTTTACAACGTGCTCGGCGCTTGCGAACCAGCAGTAAGTGTATTTATATTTTAATTTCTCATTATAAACATCATTATAGAGGATTTGAGAATAAAAATGTGTAAAATCCGCCGTAATCCGCTGCCAACGCTTAACAACGTCCGTTCGTATGTTATTATAATAAAATATGTTTACCCGGGGACTTGGCCGTTTGGTGACAATAAAAAATGTCCACTTAAAAGTGCTTATTGTAATAAATTAGTTGCACATTTTATGTAACTATTTTCCTTTTTTTTTTTATTATTATTATTATTATTATTTCGCTTCCGTTGCTAATCTGTTGGATGCGGCTAATTTATTCTCTCAATGTGTATTTGTACTTTAATTAACGCCGGTTACCGGTTTTGGTTGGCGACTACAAGGGCCTGTATATCCAGGAACTGATGTCCGTGCATCCAATCGTTTTGCGTTCAATAGAGACAAGCCTGGTTATTGTTTTGTCCACGATCATTCTCAATATGTCCGATCGATTTTTGATAAACATGACTTGTCTAATATTATCATCATCGCCTAACCTGACATTTTCATACTTGTCATGGAAAAGTGAAGTAGCGAAAATACTTTCCACGAAACCGGTACACAAAATGGATCAATCTGAATACCGTATCGTATTGAGTTCAGTGGCTGCAAGACCCTAACCCGGCCTGTGTTGTTGTATAGTAAGAAGATGGTCGCAGCGAGATTCACGTTACACAAAACTACCAAGAATATAATTAGTGTATTTCGGTGCACATCAAACGACGTGCCTTTCTCACCCGATTGAGTTTCCGATAGAGCCACGGACGACCAGATTTTGTTTTTAATATGTATCGACGTGGACGAACACCACGCGGGCTTAGGAGCTACAAATATAACAACAACAACCACAACAACGACTGGCCACGGCAAACCGTGTGTTTTAGAAAGTATTTACACCAGAATGAAATGATACAAAGAAGTTGAAAAAAAATTAAAAAAAAAAAAAGGGGTAAATAAAACTATAGTTTAGAGACTAGAATATCTCTTGGATATTGAATGTGTATTATCCAAGATTTACAAATACAGCGTTTTACTTCTAATTTATAATATTGCGTTTAGCTTTTTACAGTACAAAGCAAAATACTTGTATTATAATTATTACTATGCACTTACACTAAATCCAAAAAATGTCCACCTGACAATTTAGGGTGACAACCGTATTGTCTACTGTTGATTTTAGTTCGTACGCTCGAATTACTTTTAATATATTTTTTAAAAAAATTATAAATTTTATAAATCATTAAAATCTTTACCGAGTCCTAGCGAACGGACAGGTCGGATGCTATTTTTTAAATGTTTTGTTTACATATTTATGGAATTAAAAACACATATTATTATGTTCCCGCTTGGTAAAACCGAGCCCATACAAGTTAGATGAAGATCAGGAAAACCTACGAGTATGAGATTAAAAAAAAAAAAAAATGATTTTCTAAACATTTATATGCCATTTATTTATTTACCTATACACGGCGCGGACATGTTGTGTGTACATTTTCAATCTGTGGTATTTACAAGATTGTAATCGACAAGAGTGGAGTTCAGCTGAAGTGCACTGGCCCGGCTACTATATTTATATTATTAACAACCGAAAAACTACTTCAACTCGTACTACCGTTCGTTGGCGTTCAATCCACCGACACACACCGAGGGACAAAAAGAAATTAAAAAAAAAAAAAATACTAGTTTTTAATTTACCGGTGCGAAAAATAAAAAAAAACAACAAAATACTCACTCTAAGTTTCGAAAAAAAATATAAAAAACAAGAACACCTACAGGTAGATTTTAACCGATAGGCGTAACATAATATTATTATACATGTTAATGTTAATGTTATGTATCCGAGTTGTTTTCCAATAAGTAGGTACACATTTTTTGTTTGTGCGTTTTCGACAGAATCGACCCAACTGACGGTTTTTTTTTTTTTTTTACATTTTTTTATATACTTACCACATTAATTACACACGTACAAGTTTTAAATATTATTATTTATGTATTCAATGACCCGTCGTTAAAAGTAATTAAAACGTAACATGTGTTCGGGATATGCATAACGCGTACCAAGTAATTTAGTGTGAATTTGGGGTTTTAATCAATAGTGTCATCTAATACACTGGTTAGTACCACACGAACGGAACGAAAAAAACGCCAATGAGCAACAGTTTGTAAACGGAATAAATCACTATTGTTAACTGGATAATAATTTTGTCATATTTTCTATGGGCTTTATAATAGTGCGCTCTACTTTGTATGGCAAATTAATAATGTTATTAGCTAATTTATGTTTTCTACATAGTTTTAACGGTACACAGCAAAACCGTGTGAGTGCAACAGTCATCACTCACAATACAGGTATTTAAAATAATTTGCATTATACATGTAAATTACAACTACAACAAGTTATTGTAGACATGCGCACAACCCTGATCGTATCCTCCGTAATACTCAAAATATTGAGCCCGTTATGGCTTTAGCACAAACAACTTATAATCACTATTGTATTCCTATATTATATTAACGTGGACATGTTATTGGGTTGGATTACAAGCAATTTCATGTCGCCATTTTCGCCGCACACTGTCAGTTAGTGATAAGCGATAAGAGGTTAGAGACAAGTGATAAGAGATAATAGATTAGTGATAAGAGACAAAATATAAGTGATAAGAGATAACGTATCTATGATTTAATGTTTTCCAGTGGAGCGGAGAAAACAAATAGGTTTTATATTAAAGTTTGCAGTTTGGTCAGCTTGGTTAAATGTACGATAAAATATATATATTAAAATATGAGATTTCTTTTTCCGACTTTACCCTAATGCCTCAAGACTTACGCCTCTCGAATTTTTGCCATAACCGGCTTTTTCATTGTAATTGTATTAGTTTAAGGATTTTTTTCTTTTCTCATCATGGTTTTAAGTACTTAGTTGTGCAATTAAGACGATAAAAGAACACTGACGGTTTCATATGGCGGATTTATGGCCGTTTAGTGCATCTTCGTCGTGCAAAGCAGCGCTGTCGATTGATTGATAGCGTTTCGATTTATTTGATTCAATCGCATCTAATCGAAGTGATTAACTACAACACAAATATGGCGTGGGAAAGATACATACTGAACCATAACCGCATACAATATACTTTGCTTTGTGCTTACCCGTTGTCCGACATCGTTGACTGAACTTAACGCTTGGCAATAGTCGTTTGGAAATATTTAGCCGGCTTAATGGTAAAAGATGTACAGGTATCCAATACCTACGCCAACGAGATAAGATCACACGTGTAGGGCGTTAATTTAGGTAAATTGGTAAAATTGCCTATACCCAACTCTTTACTAAATAGGACGGTTATGACGCCTCTTAAGTGACCATTAATTAAATGTGTGTGTGTGTACACGAAGAGAACGGCAAAATATTAAACCGCCTCTTGTTTATGGAGACTTTTCTTTTTTAATTACCTGGCTTTTTTTTTTTTACACTGTGTTATTATTTATTGTTTTTTTTTTCTTTCATCCTTAATAAGTGTGACCAGTATTACCAGTGTCCAGTATATTATCCTTTGTTGTCAATCAGCAACAGTAGGGTTTTATTTTTTTTTTTTGCTTTGCTTTTACGCGCCAGTCGTTATGACGAAGTGTAATTTTATAAAATAATAATAATGCAATAACGGGATAATAATATAATAATAATATTATTGAAGTAGTGCGGCCATAAAGGTATGCGCGGCGGCCTCAAATCGTTGATTTATCACATGCGGCTTCAGGACGGTTTAATTCCTAATGATAATAATGTATAGGTCTTTGGAAATTATACTTACAAACACTCACATAGTAGTAGTCTTGTACGTCTCTAGTCAAGTATTTTGATCTCTTGGAATGTTTTTTTTTTCTCTTATCTATTTCTTCTTCGCCGTATTATGTTTTCACGTTATGCACGCATCCGACAATATTGGCGGCTTGTAATAAAGTAATAACTAGATTTTTAAAACTGCCAGAGTAGAGGCTGCGGTCTGAGCGAACTTGTATTTATTATTTATCTATATATTATTATATATATATAATATAATAATAGCGTTGTCCATAAGAGTGGTATCCAATAATAATAATTGTATAAAATTAATTGTGTCTATACATACATACACATTTGCGATTATCGCCGTTGATTCGTTTCCAGCATTTTCTAAACGAGAGTACAGAGTTGTATTCATAAATCATACACGGTTAAGGAAAATAAAAAAAATCTCTATTAGATTAGCAAACTTTTAATAGCACTAACTATTAAACTAATAATAGCAAGGCGAGCGACAGTGTGACCACTTTAAATAAAAATAAACACTTTTTTTTTTTTTTTGGGGTTGTTAACCACTCCACGCAGTATCACCCTGATCAATTACACCGGTACATAGATACCTAATTAAAATGCTACATGCTAATATGATAAATGATAAGTCTTAGTATGTTTGGTACCACTTAATAGAACAATTAAAAAATATGTACTAGACAAGTGTAGTTGTGTAATGTGAAATCATAGTTGATGCTCGCTTAAGTCTTTTTACATGAAAAAAATTTGTAATAAAGTTTGTTCTTTTTTTGTCTGACTTTTGCATATCTTAGGAGACCGTTATACCGGAATAGGAGATTTTTAAAAAATACTCAAGTCAAGATGCCAGCTGTGACTATCCATACTTTTACTATAACTTACAAAAATTTAATATTTAGGTATTTATACATATATTTATTAGGTCCAATAATTCTAGTCAATTTTTTTTTCAACAAAAACGGTTCTTAACAATTATTACAGGAAAACAATTATTAGTAAATTAAATAAATTATTGAGATAATTGAATTGGAGTGGATCACAATAGAAATGATAATACAAAACACTTAAATCAACAACAATGTAGAACAATTAAACAAATAATAATGGCAATTACAATAAGAATAAGACAGTATAGAGATGAAGCCGTGAGAGTTTTTCTTGTTAATTGTAAGTATATATAATTTTTTGAGAAAAAACGCATGTTTTATAATCCGGTAATACAAAACGTATATTTTATACATATATACATATATATATATATATATATATATATTATAATGGTGCGCCGGTGATAACTCACAATAATACAAAATATATAGGTATTACTTTTCCCACGTTTTGAAATGTTCCACTTGAATTAATAAACGCCAAGGATTTGCTATAGAAATTGTGGACACACCGGATTGCAATTTTCTATTTATTACATTGCTCGTTAAATTAATAATAACCAGTACCTACCTAATTTATTGAAAAAAATAAAAAAATAATAATAATAAAAAAAACGACTTACAAATAGATAAGTAATTTAATTTGAATAACGCATACTATAATGAGTACAAACGTTTTCACATTTCGTTTGCTCGCATACCTATTGCCATTGAATTCAGCCATTAATTTGTTAACATATATACAAACGCTGGCACGTTCAATTTATGCTAAAATTCAAGTTCCGCACTGAAATAACTGGACCTATTATGATGGCATTATGTTGTGTAGAGAACGCATGCACATGCAAAAGAAAAGACAACCAGAACAATAACAATAAATAATAATACTTAATATAACAAGAATAGTCTTCCATGTTGTACGATTTTAGTTTAATAATTATTGTATTGTGAAACGCACTACATGCAACCTTACTAATTGTGGAGGCCGTTTTGTGTAAAAACCAGCAACAATAATTATATTATTATCAATATTAATGTTAATTGATCGCACACCAATCATGGCCGGTAGTAGCCATAATAATTGTTTTACCAACGGAAGTGATAAGGCGCCATTCGACTTTTTTAAACATAAGACGTTTTTCATTTCTTCTACATTGCTTTTAAATGCAATTACATATTCAAAATATATTTTAATCGAGGTTATACTGATTTTTGTTTCCACGAAACGTGCATCTGCTTAGACATCCTACTAATTAACGTTACAAAAAGAGGCGTGTAAAGGAAGCTTGCTTGCTTGTGAGTAGAGTATGATATATTATGCACTTTGAGCTAATACACTTTAATAATTTATTTACACCATGCAGTTGTACGCAGTTTTTTATTCGAATAAAACCTCATTTAAAAGCTTTTACAAATTATTTAAATAATATGTTTGAAAATTATACTTCAATCATTTTTTATTCGTTATTTGAACTTGAAATTATTCGATTAATTTAATTTAAAACTAATCGAATAATTATTCGAATAACTTTTACTTGGATAATGTGTTATCTAAATTATTATTTATTGTATTAAATAATATGTTTGAAACATACTTCAATCATTTTTTATTCAAATAAATGAATTTAAAATTATTCGAATAATTGAATTTAATACTAATCGAATAATTATGTTTGCAATTATTCGAATAATCATTTTTAAAATTTTTCAAAATACCAATTATTTGAGTAATTATGCTTGGAATTATTCGAATAACTTTTACTCGGATAACGTGTTATCTAGATAATTATTTAGATAACGGTTTAATTTTCATGTGCATAAAATTATATGTTTGAAAATTACTTCTTGAAATTATTCGAATAATTGAATTTAAAACTATTCGAATAATTACGTATGGAATTATTCGAATAATCATTTTAAAAATACCATTTATTTTAGTAATTATGTTTGGAATTATTCGAATAACTTTTACTCGGATACTGTATTATCTAGATTATTATTTAGATAACGTTTGATTCGAATGACACACAACTCTTTTTCACTTTCACTTTTCTTTATTCTCTTGAGATTTCATCGTTTTATCTATTTTACACTTGGATTATTTTAGAATTTCAATATTTCTCTATCCGACAAGTGGTGTTTTAAATTGTGTTGTGATATTCAAGTTAACGCGGTAAGTTTTAAAGTAAATTTAACGAATTCTGACAATATCCTTTTTCCAATCGGTCAGCTTGGTCAGTAAATTACCAAAGAGGTTTTGTTTTCAAAACAGAGTCTCCTCGTTTCCATTTATCTTTTTTTCGCGTTTAACACTTATTAATTATCAACAGCCTATTGGCCGTACTGGATATATATGCAAATTATTTATACAGTTAACATCGGTGACGTATGTAAATCCCAAATAAAACTTTTATCTCTCAATGTTTTCGGCTGGTAAACAAGCTGTTTGAAGTATATTTTGTGAACAAAATAAATAATGTCGGTATTAAATTTTATGTCAAGAGCCGGAAACCAATTTATATCTCAGCGTGCGCGTCAACTACCAGCGCTAAGTTATTCCAGGAATTATTCCTGGAACGTGCCAAAAGCTGGTTGATTTACATAAAGATTTGCTACTTAAAGTTTATTGACGCGATCATCTAAAACGGCAGAAGAAAATTTTTAAAAAAAAAAAGACAATACTTTACATTATGTAGGTTATACACGTTATTTATATTATGTGTATTCATTTCAATCGTATTACGCTTTCTATCTATCATTGTACTACTTTGACTATAAAATATATATTATGTCCTCGATTGAAGACCGCAACAATCGTTGTCATATGGTTAATATATTATATGCGTTTATACCGCTAACATCCCCTAGGCCTGTTCGGACTGCAGGTATACTATTGCGGTTCATTCTGAAAGGTATCCGGCTATAGGTCGTGTAGGAAAATGTATAAAAAAAAAGAACCGTAGCCGACGTTTACCGTTTAAGAACAGAACGGTGCTATAAAAGAACCGATTCTTTCGTGCACTATTCTCTAACAGTATTAACTTTATTGCTTCATAGAAAACTATCTTTGCATAATATAGTAATATGCAAACATATATACATATATATATATATAAATATATTTGATTTTATATCCATTCGGAGTTATTTGGAAAGTCTTCCCGCATTATAATTATTATGTGTGTTGTAAGCGAAACATCAGGTTAGGTTAGGTTAGGCAAGTGTGGCGCAAATCGTGACTTAATGCAATCTCTTAATATATCTGATTAACAATAAAAATTGATTTAAAACGCAATTCAATTTCAAGTATACCAAGTGAGAACTACATAGTCTGCGTCTTGAGCTCACAAGTTTCAATTAAGTCGAATGATATTTTCCAAATTCCGGTTGGACTATTTAGCTATTAACAGAATGATGCTAAACTACGGGAGATGTCACTAATTATTAACATCCAGCACTTTGGTAATTATGATGGATCCAAAGAATTTCCTACCACACATGGCATATAGATATCTTGCAAACGACGAAAAACAGCGCGGACTAGTAGACAACTTCATAAGTTCTTATAACATTAAATTTATGATGCAGTATGGAAATTTCATCTAAAAACCTGCTACAAACGTAAAACGAATGGTTTTATCCATTTTACAAGTAAGTATGGTAATTGGAATGGAAAAACGCTTTCCTAAATTAATCTAAAATTGATTATATAAGATTTTTAGAAGAATTGAAGAGTTTCAGAAGTTTATCTGGTAAGCTCATTCACTACAGAGCTCGAAAGTTGTATATCATAAAAACACACTTCCCCCTCCCCCTAAATGTTCATATTGTTTAATTAATTACTTAATGATAATGTATATGTATATTTTTTCAATAATTCTCCATGAAGTAAAAATCAAGAAAGTCTATCCTGTACTTGTGTTGACAAGCGTCATGCAAATCCAACTAGACTGGATGCTAACCCCACCCCGCATCCATTCACAAAGACAAGATAGGATTTCGCGGTATTTCGAACACAGTTAACCGTGACCGACAAATCAACTACATTATAATAATATAGTGTAGCGTTATTTGTACTTAACTGATTGACTGATCTACTGGTCGGTGGGCGCATGGCTGTATAGGCCGATTTGTGGTCGGCCAGATGAAACGGTTTTGCCGACAGTCCGGCCAAGACCATCGCATTGCTTCCCGTCGAGTACTCTTATTTATTTTCATCGTCATGCACGTTATATACTTATCTCCCATTGCAGTACACATGCGGCATGTCTGCAATTTGTTAAAGATGTGCACACACATTGACATCGGCTCTCCTGATCGCCGTGTCGTGTAGCTACAGAAACGTTTTCAAATCGTACACGATTCCGCTGATTTGTACTTGAAGATCTGTTTCCACGTGCGCCCTACGCTCCTTAGGAATTCGACCAGAGATATTATACACAGATTAGGATATTAATTTTGTAAAAGAAGACAACAAATTAAATGTAAATGTACATTTAGCACAGTTGTACGTGTTAGAAATAACTGGAAGGGAGAATTTGGACCAAGTAAAAAAGTGGTACAGACAAAGGATATTAGAAGGCTTAACAATGGGAATGTCTTGGAGGTTCGCAAGCGGAAAGTGTTCTGGCTGGTCTCAAGAAACTATTCATGTCCAAGGTGGCCTGGTCAAGACAGGATCCGGTGGATTGTTATCAAGACCCAGACGCCTTCTGCGATGTTATCAATGCATGTTTAATTGACAGACCCTTAGATCAACATTTTGTGGAACAATTCTTGATGACACTTCGTTGGTAGGATCCATTGACTATGGGTTATAACTCCACTCCATTAAAAGCAGCATTAGATGCCAGAAATTAGCCTTCCAGCATCAACTTTAAATGTTATTTATGCTGTATACATTCCCTATGCTTATAATATTAGCTTAGCTACTTTTGCAGATAAACTTCAATCCTTTGAATCGATAAACTTAAAACAAAATAACCAACTCACCTTGGTGCGTGGTATTTATCCACCCTTGCTCGTTTTTACTATTTTAAATTCCTATTGTACATATAGAAACCTATTAATTTCCAATCTTTTCTCTGATACTATTCCTGAAAATCCTCCTGGTCGCCTAAAAAGGAATTAGCCGAACAATCTATTAATATTTTAATAAAAAATCTATTTAAACATTGTTTATTAAGTTTTAATCTAAAATAGTATTAACGAGCACCTTATATTCATTTATTAAAAACTAATGTAAAGAATATTTTTTGAAAAAAAAACAAGTTTAAGGTGTATAGTTTCAATGTGTGCTTGATTTGCTCAAAAAGAATACAACCTGCGAGGTCAATGATCCATTGTTGAATATAAACGGTCAAACATAATAATAAAATTAATGCAAAATGGCGTTATGGCGTCACTGACAAAATGTAAATTTTATTTCCAGACTTTCCAGATTAAATTGTAATTTAATTAAAACCGTATATTTTTTATTTCTCGTTAAAGCCACCAGTGGTAGCTGTTATATGCAAATATGCAATTTATGAACAAATGCTTTCAATGACTCCTAAAACAGCATTCATGTAATGCAATTTTTAATACACAAACTGGAAGTTTATGGCCGGTGTATAAATGGTATACAAGACACAAGTTGTATAAATATTTTAAGCATATGTTTTACTAAGCTAGTAGCTAAATATTGTACAAAAATTGCACACTACACTAAAAAAAAAAAAAACGACTTAATCTTTAATGCTAATCCATTATTGCAGTAAAAATATTTTGACAGTTGAAAGATAATGATAAACACAAAACTCTAATTCAAGTCGGTAGTCTTTAGCACATGTCTAGTTGCATGCATAGTAAACTGAAGAACAAATAGTGGATTTATATTATAACAGGAATTTTAGCTTCGATTCTGAGCTGGAGGCTATTGGTTTTATTAAGTCTGTACCCGATGTAATTTTTTTTTTGTAGACTATACTGATTTCTTTTGGTTGCAACTCATAAATCACAAATTTTGGTCATATCCAATTTTAGTGTCTTGGAGAGTGGAAAAAGTTTACTTAAAAACTAAAAAAAAAAAACGAGAAAAATGAAATAAACGGGTTTTCAGTTTTTTACCTTTTACTATTTAACATTTATTTTTTACACAAGGGAAAACCAAAAAAAAGGTAAAACTACACTTTGACCGTATGTAGGAAATAAACAGTGATCACATATTTAAAAATATTTCAGATTAGGCGAATCATTTGTCTTTAACGTGAAAGGGACATTGACAGATTTATCGGCATTTATTTTAGTTTTCCAGTAGGAAGACTAAAGGTATATGTCAATTTGATCCACATGAAATTGGAGAGATTGAAATGTGATAACAGGGACACTGTTTGTGGCACCAAGAGATTTATTGGCCCTTGTGTATTAGATTTCTCCAACTCGGTAGTAAATTGATTCCAATCGACACGACCTTTGGCTAAAAAAGAGCGGGGAGGGGAAAACATTGGTGGTGGTTCTTTGGTATTTTGGTGTGTTGGCTTATTAAAGCTTTTCGATTCTACTAAGCATATATTGTGTTAAAATATAATGTATCAAGGTATAGTCGACACTAGTTCGAATGTACACTGCGATTCGTGTATACAAGTGTCTAACGGTCTGTAACGTTTTTTAAACGTAGCGACTCGAATAAAAAATGTTTAAAAGACAAAAATGGTCTCACCTAGAACTTGCAAAACAATATAAACGAACACGTACTCGCTGTACAAACAATAAAAACGAATTTCTGAACTTCCAAAACGGCATTTATCAAAATCGAATATCTTAGAAAAAACATTAAAAAAAAAAAAAACGTTGTTTCTCAATTTCGAGGTTTAAGTATTTGCCAATTTTGACCCACCAAACAACCAATCGCACAAATTTTTAGATCCGACCAAACAAAATACCTTTTCAGATAAATACATAGTTATGAAAATACTGTGCTTAAAATTGTATTTATTAGTACAGATACACGTTGACCCACTTGCTATAAAACAATCTAACAACTTAATGCGGTCAAAATTAAAACTTCCCCTTTATTTGGGATTTGAAAAGTTCAACTACACATTTTTGAGAAAATTGTGTATTGTTCTATTCTAGATCTACCCTAGTAAAACTTTAGCTAAAATTAAAAACTAAGTTACCGCCTTTTCTATGGGAAGAGTTTTATGAAGTTTGTTTTGCTTTTAACAAACTGCATCGACAGTACTTGAACTTGAGAATATCCATACAATATTGTAGCTAATAAGACTAAAAAAAAATTATAGCATACTGTTATTCTTTCATTGAATAATGTGTAACATTGTATAGGTGTTTTTTTTTTACTTTGAATGGGAAGTGATGATCTGTTTAAATGTTTGACCCGCTACATGAAAATGTCGGTTAAGTGCAGAAGTTTAAAAGGTTCGGTCACAAAAAAAAAACAAAGAAAAAAAAATACCTAGAGACAAAATCACTTGCATGTAAGCGCTTCGATGCGAATTTTAATTACGATTTAACTAATAAATGTTAATATAAAAATAATTTATTATAAATAGTACAAGTGGTTTTCAAAGTGTGGTATGATGGTTTTGATTTTTGAAAGCTACCCAATTTTATAAAAATGTTCATTTGAAAACTATTTCGTCAGGTTATGTTGTTTTATAACGATATATTTCTAATTTCTAAATCTCTTATTCTTATCGTATCCGGTGCTTGACTTGTATTATAAACGATAAAAATAAAACAAAAATATACATAAAATAAAAAATTTTAAAACTCATGTGAAATTACCACGAATAGTTAGTAATAATATGATTGTTTTACATGTTTCTTTAGCCAATGTGTGTCTGCGGATACTGCGTTTTCCTTAGCCAACGCCTAGGTTTCCTTTTCGACATCCTAGTGAGATCCGAGTGCACTTAAGTAGGCGATTTTTCGGTTTGTTTCGGCTTAACACAGCCGTGGGTAACCGGTTCCTAACTTAATCTCCAAATAGTCATTTTCGCGTTGTGCCGGAAATTCTTTGAAAAATACTTATGAATCTTGAATCGGCTTACTATTTTTTTGAGAAACCTGTGACCTACTCGCATAGACTGTAGCCTGCCAGCATAGTCGGCCAAAAAAACATCTTATATATATTTTCAAAAATTTATCGATTCCGAGTTTACCGGTTCAAGATTTATCGATTAACATTGTTTTAGAACTTAGAGTGGAAGTTGTAGATTTGTGTTAATTTATTTTGGTAATTTAATGTATAAATATTTAATAATAACAATATTATAATTAATGTACATGCTCTGTGTGTGGTTATTTCCCCAATGAACAACCGAATAAACATAATATTATCAATAAACGTATTGCGTACATGACTTGCTGTCTTACAATAAATCTGAGCCATAACAATATTGCATTTAGGAAATCATCAATTAGTGTGGATAATTGAAATACTCAAACTGATATTAATCAAATTTATCGAGCGTTGTTTAGATTTCATGCTAGAAATCGAAAACGTCACGGAAATGAAAAAGCTGCACAAAACCGTCACTTTAAAGTTAGCGGAATTCTGCGATTATGTTGGCAGACCGTCGAAATGTTTCCAGATTTCTACAATGACGTCAAGAGCACTATTAAATCGGAAAAACAAGTTTACCCGGATTGTACTAAAATTGCAAACATTGGCGATAATTATTCGGTACTAATCGATGAAAGTAATATGGCAGTAAACAACCGTACACAAAAGTGGACGGATAAATCTTTGAAACAAAAAGACTTGTTTGTGAAAAAAGTTGAACATCTATTTTAGGACGTCAACGTGGATATTGCAAAGACATTTTATTCGCATCCTATTAACGGCAAATCATTCAAAAAGTTGAAAGAAATAGAACACCCGAGTACAGTGTAAAATTATTTTAAAGCCGTGTTATGTTGTTACATTTATAGTTCACAAGTCTGTTAAGAAATATAATTTTATCAATTTAAAACATTATTCACTCAGTTAGAATTTAATAAAATTTATGTCAATTGCATTTTAAAATTGTTTAGTTATTATGTAATACCTTGTTGATTTGTTGTTTATTTTCCTACTCTTGAGTTAAAATTTTCGCAATGGTTTAATAATCTAAAGGTGTATGTACTATCTAAGAGGCTTATATTATATTTAATAAGCTACCGTTTACATAAAGCTACATATAACTAAAATGTGACGATGATCGTTAAATTAGATCAAGTTTAATCGTACAAACCAATTTTACTCTTTGACAGAGTAAAATAAACATTAGTGTATTTCTACAGTGTATATAGGTCTCAAGTAGTAAATTAATTTAGCTACCGAGAAACTACTACTCCAATATCGTCGCTAGACCAATGAAGGACCAATAAGTGGACAATTTATAGTACTATTATACATAAGTAATAGGAAGAATTAACCTAAGCGATAAAAATATCTACATCTTCTCAAACATCATACAATCATTATACTCATCAAACTTCATCAACATTACAAACTGTTGTTATTCTTTAATATCAATTACCTTATCTTATCACTGCCCATAATTCCCACACTGCCCATCTATAAACCCATAATTTTTCTGTTTTTTGCTTTAATTCTATTCTACTACAAAACTTAAATTTATATCTGGTATGTCTGATAAAAATTATACTAACAAAAAAGTGTAGCATAATTATTTCTTTACCCATTTAAAAAAAAAGGCAACATTTTTAGATGTTACATTTTTTTTTTAAATCAAATCAATATAAAAAATAAATCACAGTACATCCAGACATTCGATATTTTAACTGACTAACTTCTGGAAAACAAGTTTAAAATTTGAAACAATTTTTTACCCCAATCGTTAAGTAAGCAGGACCACCGGACACTAGCTTTCTAAGATGTTCCATTTCCCCCCCCCCCCCCTCAACAACTATCTAGAGTTGCTATGTGCAATTTTGTTGATCGTATTTTTGTTTCTAGTAAAAATGCTAAGGTTATAATAAATGGAAAATATTTTCGAAAAACCTACGATTTAGGCACTTGTGCATATAAATGTTACAGTACGATTTTTTTTTAACCGACACCGATAAATATTCATAAATCAAGTGTTAAATTTCTGCCAGAAAAATACACCGATCCAATGACAATTGTGCACTTTATAGTGATACATTCTATGTAGAAAAATTCGGAGGTTATAAGAAATCATGAAAAATCGAAAATTTCATCGAAACAGATACGCTATTTACAAACGATTTGCGCACATAGATATTTTATTATTTCACAACCGCTGCCTTTAAATATTCCGTAAAACAAATGGTGATTTTTTATAAAAAATAAAAAAAAACCTAGCGCTAACGACAACGACTATACGTGTGTTAACTAAGTTAGGGACTTCTGGGATTGAACCGAGCTGAGTTAATTTGATAAAATCACTTTTAAATAAACTGTTCGATGCGAATCCGTAGAAATAAACCTATTGATGATAGTATTGGAATGGCAATAATGTTTTATGTACTTAATTTTGTATTTTGACTGTTGGGGTGGTTGAGATAAGGGTTGATCGTTTTGGTACAGTAATTTGCTGGTCCTTGTTAGCCACATATTGTAACCAACGTAATGATGCAAATATACTCCAGTCACCTGTTGACCGGTTAATTACAATCACTCATTGAAACCCAAAAACTTACAACCGTCAAAGTGTTATTTTCCCCTTTAGTTTGGGTTTCCCTTAATGAAAAAAAAAAATTTGTTTTACTAAAATTTTTTAAGAAAATCGGATATGAAGTTATTGTGCCTTATTCTATAAAAAATACTTTTTATATTGAAATAAAAAAATAATATATAAATACTATCTCTTTAACACAAACTAGGTTTTTTTGTCGCAGTCCTCTTAACTATTTTTTTATGGACATTTATAACATTAGTTGAATATTTTTTTATAGAATAGGACATTCAAAACTAAATATGTTTTCATCATAGCTCGAAGACGGAATGAGTACAACAAGTACTGCACCCAAATCAGAATTGTTTTTAACGCTTTACTACTAAATCAAAAGAAAAAATCAAATTTTACCAAGACAAAGTGTCTTTTTCTTCATTAACGACACGTAACCATGTTAAATATCAATTACATAGAACTCATCCCATTTGGAAATAAGATGAAAATTGGACAAATTTGTTTTCATTGTCTTATTTTGTTTATTGTTTTATATATATAAAAAAAAGTTATATCAATTTTAGAAATAGCCCATTGCTTTGTGTTCTACTAAATTTCACATGGCGGTGAGTTGGTAGGCAATTTTTAAAAAATTAGGGCCAAACATTTTAGGCCAAACCGAATTTATTAGTCCACTGGTCATCAAAATCCAATGGGTTGAATATGTATATGGATAACACCATATAAAAATGTATATTTGTAAAAATTATTTGAATTGTTAATAAGTGAGGTTGGTGTATAATTTCGCACGTCGGCGCATGTGTTTCAAAAGTCAACAAAAAAAAAGTGTTAGAATATGATTTTGTATTCAAGTATTTTTTATCAAATTCTCGGCTAGGCGAAAACGCAATTTTTTTTTCCTTAGAAAAAAACTCTTGTGGGATATTTTTTGTGCGTTTCCATTTTCACTGTTTACATAAATGAAAATGTAGTAGCAGTTTATATGAAAACTTTTTACACGTTCAAAAGACTATAAATGTTATTAAGATTCCCACATTAAACTTGCGTTATAATAATGTGCACCTAACGACGACACATACAAGTCTTAAGAAACGCATAGGGGTAGGTGATGGGGGTAAGGGATAAGGGTAAGGGATAGGGGTAAGAGATAGTGGTAGGGGTATGAGATACGGGGTAGGTTAGGGGTACGAGATAACAGTAAAATACCATAAATGGAATGGGGTTGGGGTGAAGGTGGTAATGGGGTTGGGGTGGGCATGGAGATGGAGTGGGAATAGGGTTAAGGGAGGGGGGGGGTGGGAATGGTTTTTTCTGTCACATAATCAAAAAAAACCTTAACGCTGTTATCTGATAAAAGATTAGAGATAAGAGATATTGTGTGTTCACAACGATCAAATTAAAGCTAAATAAAAATACAATGTACTTTAAGAGGTCATATTTCCTATAAATTGTTTAAGGCCCGATATTATGAAAACACTAAAATATAAGCCAGAAACTTGATATGTTTACTAGTTACCTTAGATACTAGCTTGTTAATATACTATGTCATTATCGATAATTCCACCACTACTCTAAATTTATTTGGTACTTCAACGAGACACGTAAATGCTTTTTCGTGGTTGCAGACTCGGCTGAAAAACTTTATGATTTTAAAAATATTTTTCAGTTTGTTAGTTAGGGGTATGCTGCCCCAGTGAGATTGACTGTAAATTGGGTATTGACCTAAAGTGACCAATATCAAAGGGGTACAAGAATTTGTGTCTTTTTGAGCGTTGCAGTAAAGTACTCTTATTTATCTAATTAGTAAAAAATTGTCATATATAGTACGTTGGATAAGGATACCATTTGTAAATAATGTGTTGTAGAATAGATTAGTTGAGATGTGTTCAGGGAGGTTTTTTAACTTTAGTCACATACTTAAGGGTGTCTTTTTGTCTTCTCAAGTCTAAGGATATTTCTCCTGCATTTCATAACAATATGCTTTTTATTGGGTTGGTTCGAAAAGCTCCTTGCTGAGTTGTGACAATGGTTCAATTGTCCATTTTAGATAGAATTAGTGTCTTGTAGATAGTACCAAGATTATCTGTCTGGCTGCCCACGTAATATTCCCTAGCCCTTTGATAATTCTCATTCTTACTGTGCAGTCTGCTTAAACGGGATTTCGTTTGTTAGTGTTGTTAATAAATGGGCACACCCCCCAAAAAATATTTCTTCGCATGCCTATGCTACTTCCAAATATGAATTTAAAGGACTAGATAATTAATAGAAAAAGTTTATTATTTTTTTCCATGATAAAGAATTTCGAATTATATTCTTTATAAAACTTATTATTTCTATGGGTGTTGAACGGTAAAATACTTAACACTCCGTGCGCTACATAGTTGTCTTCAATACGAACACCTGAATAAACATATCAATAACGCGTACGTGACTTTGTGTCTTACAATAAATTTGAGCCATTACGTTATTGCTTTAGGGAAATCATCTATCCGTATTATACTAGAGCTACACGTCTTAGTAGGTATACTTTAGTTGAACAGTTCTTGAAAAAAGTGCCAGAAAAAATGTTATGTTCAAAATTATCGTTATGGTTTGGTCTCACTACCACTATGCTAATTATTTGTATGCTTGCATACAATGTCGAAACAAAAAAAAACAAACTGCACATGGGGATTTTGGAAACCCGTGGTCAATATATTTCTGTGATAAAGTTGGAACGAATCCAGTCAGTAGCTGAAGGAAGCTCATATGAAATCGATTACGAATCCTTTCAACGACTCCAATGCAGCTATGCTTTATCTTCGTTGCGTCACTTGCTGTTAACCGAAGAGTTTCTGTATAAATCTAAAGAGGAGTTTATGTACAATCCTGATTACGACTACAAAGACATAGTGTTTGATTCTGAAGCTGCTTTGATGTTAGCAACCCTTCAAAGTATGCCCTTCCGTAGTCCCGTATCCGAGGAATATCATTGGACATTGTTGTTTTACACGATCAGTGTACACAGATTATTGGAAGCATTCTCTAAAGATGAGGTAATTGATCCGCTAAATACTCAGTTCATGTATAAAGCTCATGAATCCATTGTGGATTCTCTACGGGAGTTTGTGATTAAAATGGAAAAGTTTCAAGACGTGCAAGAAAAACTGCAGAAAATAGTCATGGAGAACATATTCGTAGGTAATGAACTGCCAGAACTCATTTACAGCAATAAAGACCTGCTAAATAGGCAAATTAGGTTCAACGAGGTGTATGGCGTTTCAGGCGATGGCATTAGACATATATCGTTTGATAGTTTAACTAATTTAGACAAGGTAGACAAAATAGAAGAAATTTGTTCATTATATTTTGGGGAAGTATACTGGACAATTATAAAAAAAGCATTTGAAGATATGTATGATACTGCTAAGAATGTGGAGACAACGGTTAGCTATCGGATTGCATGCATCTGGCATATTAGATACGGGATAATGAAAGTACTTAAACTAATATTAATCAAATTTATCGAGAGTTATTTGCATTCTTCGTCAAAAGAGAAAAATGTCGAGGAAATCAAAACGAACGATAGAATAATGCACTCAAAGTTATCGGAATTCCGCAACTATGTTGGCGATAAAGACCTCTTAACCGGAAAGTTCAATGATCGTTATAATACTCCAGATTTCTACAATGCCGTAAAGAGAGATATTAACCTTAAAATAAGTTTTTACCCTAATTGTTCTAAATGTACTGATAACCTAAATGAAAAAATTTTCTATTACTATACGCTACTACTTGATGTAAATAATATTAAGATGTCCCCACTATTAAAAGAGTGGACGAATATAGACAATTTTCTAGTTAAAGTTCAATATTTATTTTCTGACGTCAACACGGATGTTGCGAAGTCATTTTATTCATATCCCTTTTATTCCAATTCATTAAGATCATTGAAAGAAAAAGAACACCCTAATGGGTGTAAATCATTTCAAAGCTGTTAACGAAATCATTTGTTACCAATGTAGTTCACATGTATGTTAAAAAATGTAATATTTTATATGATGCAACTAGTTTGCAATTTTACTAAGAAACTTGTACCTAGCTATAAGTTATCAATTTAATGTATTATTCACTTATTTCGAAATTAATAAAGTTCATGTCAATTGTATTTCAAAAACGTGTGGTTATTATGTATTTATTGGTTACTCATAAAATCTTTCGAGGTAGGGTAAACTATTGTACCTTGTTGATTTCTTGTATGTTATCCTACTCTTAAATTAAGATGTTTGTACGATTTTAATGATTTAATGGTATAGGTATATGTGATATAGTTTAGGTGATAATTTTTTTTTTCAAATAAATAAGCTACATAAAGCTATAACTAAAAGGTGACGATGATCGTTAAATAGATCAAGTTAAATTATAATAACTCAGTTTGTCTCCAAGTATAGTGTACATCTAATGCCTTTAGAAGACGACTGATGTAAACTATCCAAGACTCGAGAAGCCACCAAAGAACTACTACTTTAATATTGTTGCTGCACCAATAAAAGGTACGTTGAAATTGTATAAATATTAACTACATTTAAATAGTAGAAATACTTAAAGTTAATAGGGATAAAACGTTTTCACCGATAATATATTTATATTTACGGAAATATCATACAATAATTGTACTCGTCACACATCTTTGCAAACTGTTGTTTGTTCTTCTTTCTTATTATCTTTTTTTTTTATATTACAAACATAATAAACTCATCATTTTTCTTTAATTTATGTTATTCTTCTACAAAAATTTTAAGCAAACAAAACGTTTAACTGTGGAGGATTTTGACATTACAACCGTAGCTTGCGATATTGTAAATCAAAACCTACTTCTAGAAACCTATGAGCTGATAAGATACTGGCACGTTGTACAGATAATATACTTCATGCTAGACAATCAGCGCTTTATAGTAAATTTAAGCAACAAGCATCGGGTAAATGTAGAATATA
The DNA here is from genome assembly GCF_023614345.1 of Adelges cooleyi. Taxonomy (NCBI): domain Eukaryota; kingdom Metazoa; phylum Arthropoda; class Insecta; order Hemiptera; family Adelgidae; genus Adelges; species Adelges cooleyi. The sequence continues at coordinate 977,763 of NW_026096061.1, forward strand.
ACGTAACGGCGTAACACTGTGGTTGGCATCCATGCTATTCAATATATACAGGGTGATCATTTCATCACAAATTACTCTCAATATCTCATAGAAATGAATAAGAAATTACATTTTTTTTCCATATTGTTTTTATAGAATTTTGTTCTTAAATGTTTGTAATTTATTTTTATCACCATCTCAATTTATTTTTTTTAAAGTTACTTTTGAAATTTAAATGGTAACGCATACATTTAATTTACTTTTTAAATTTATAAGAGTTAAAAGTTAGTAAGTGCGAGCAGATAAAAACAATACTATACTTCACCTTTCCTCCTGCCCTAAACTTGAAATGTTAATAACTTCAAAAATAGTTATCCAAAACTGGTCAGCGTTGTTAAAAGTTACCTAAAAAAATATGTGCGTTACCTTTTAAAAGTTGTTTTAAACAAAAAACTAAGTTTGGAGGGGATAAAAATTTTAAAATTTGTGATGAATTGTGAAAAATCAAGATGTAGAAAAACATAATGAAATTTAGGTACTTATTTGCATATAAGTACCTAAAAATATACAATTTTATTACTCGATTCATTAGCTTCAATGTGAAGTTGAGAGGTAACCATTATACCTTATCTTATCACAAATAATAAACCCATAATTTTTCTGTATTTTGTTTTAATTCTATTCCACTACAAAATTTTAATTTATGTCTGATATGCCTGATAAAAATAATACTAACAAAAAAGTATAGCATAATTATTTCGTTACCTATTTAAAAAAAAATGCCAACATTTTTAGATAAATAATTTTTTTTTTAAATCAAATCAATATTAAAAATAAATCACAGTACATCCAGACATTCGATATTTTAACTGACTAACCTCTATTGTTCTGAAAATTAGTTTATAATTAGAAATAATTTTTTACTCCAATCGTTAAGTAAGCATAACCGGACACTAGCTTTCTAAGATTTTCCATTTTTTCCCCTCGACAAGTATTTAGACAAACACTACGCTTTTCGTTACTTTGAATTACTTAACACATAGCCTTTACCCCTGGGTTATTTATTGGGTTGGTTCTAAAAGCTCTCGTTGACAGTCTCATGCCCTGGTTGTGAATGGGGTCCAGTATTTTAAGTATATATTAACTCTTTGCTGAGTTGTGACAATGATTTAATCGTCAATTTTAGATAGAATTAAGGCCTTGTAGATAGTACCAAGATTATCTGTCTGGGCTGCTAACGTATTATTCCCTAGCACTTTGATAATTCTCATTCTTATTGTCTGCTTAAACGGGATTTCGGTTGTTAGTGTAGTTAATAGATGGGCACACCCCCAAAAAATATATCTGCGCACGCCTATGCTACTTCCAAATATGAATTTAAAGGACTAGATAATTAATAGAAAAAGTTTATTATTTTTAAAGAATTTCGAATTATATTCTTTATAAAACTTATTATTTCTATGGGTGTTGAACGGTAAAATACTTAACACTCCGTGCGCTACATAGTTGTCTTCAATACGAACACCTGAATAAACATATCAATAACGCGTACGTGACTTTGTGTCTTATAATAAATTTGAGCCATTACGTTATTGCTTTAGGGAAATCATCTATCCGTATTATACTAGAGCTACACGTCTTAGTAAGTATACATTAGTTCAGCCGCAGTTCTTGAAAAAAATGTTATGTTCAAACTTATCGTTATGGTTTGGTCTCACTACCACTATGCTAATTATTTGTATGCTTGCATACAATGTCGAAACAAAAAAAAACAAACTGCACATGGGGATTTTGGAAACCCGTGGTCAATATACTTCTGTGATAAAGTTGGAAAGAATCCAGTCAGTAGCTGAAGGAAGCTCATATGAAATCGATTACGAATCCTTTCAACGACTCCAATGCAGCTATGCTTTATCTTCGTTGCGTCATTTGCTGTTAACTGAAGAGTTTCTTTATGAATCTAAAGAGAAGTTTAAGTACAATCCTAATTACGATTATGAAGCCATAGTATTTGATTCTGAAGCCGCTTTGATGTTAGCAACCCTTCAAAGTATGCCCCTACGTAGTCCCGTATCTGAGGAATATCTTTGGACATTGTGGTTTTACACGATCAGTGTACATAGATTATTGGAAGCATTCTCTAAAGATGAGGTAATTGATCCGCTAAATACTCAGTTCATGTATAAAGCTCATGAATCCATTGTGGATTCTCTACGGGGGTTTGTGATTAAAATGGAAAAGTTTCAAGATGTGCAAGAAAAACTGCAAGAAATAGTCACGGAGACAAAATTCACGGGTAAAAAACTGACAGATTTCATTTACAAAAATAAAGACCTGCTAAATAGGCAAATTAGGTTTAACGAGGTGTATGGCGTTTCAGGCGATGGCATTAGACATATATCGTTTGATAGTTTAACTAATTTAGACAAGGTAGACAAAATAGAAGACATTTTTTCAGAATATTTTGGGGAAGGATACTGGACAATTGTAAAAAAAGCATTTGAAGATATGTATGATACCGCTAAGAATGTGGAGACAACGGTTAGTTATCGGACTACACACATCTGGCATATTAATAACGGGATAATGAAAGTACTCAAACTAATATTAATTAAATTTATCGAGAGTTATTTGCATTCTTCGTCAAAAGAAAAAAATGTCGAGGAAATCAAAACGAACGACAGAATAATGCACTCAAAGTTATCGGAATTCCGCAACTATGTTGGCGATGAAACCCTCTTAACCGGAATGTTTAATGATCGTTATAATACTCCAGATTTCTACAATGCCGTAAAGAGAGATATTAACCTTAAAAAAAATGTTTACCCTATTTGTTCTAAATGTACTGATAACCTAAATGAAAAAATTTTCTATTTCTATACGCTACTTCTTGATGAAAATAATATGAAGATGTCCTCACTAATAGAAGAGTGGACGAATATAGAGTTTTTTCTCGTTGAAGTTCAAGATTTTTTTTCTGACGTCAACATGGTTGTTGCCAAATCATTTTATGCGTATCCCTTTTACTCCAATTCATTAAGATCATTGAAAGAAAAAGAACACCCTAATGGGTGTAAATCATTTCAAAGCTGTTAACGAAATCATTTGTTACCAATGTAGTTCACATGTATGTTAAAAAATGTAATATTTTATATGATGCAACTAGTTTGCAATTTTACCAAGAAACTTGTACCTAGCTATAAGTTATCAATTTAATGATTTTTTCACTCGTTTCGAAATTAATAAAGTTCATGTCAATTGAATTTCACAAACATGCGTTTATTATGTATTTATTGTTTGCTCATAAAGGTAGGGTAAACTATTCTAGCTTGTTGATTTCTTAAATGTTTTCCTACTCTTAAATTAATATCTTTACAAGAGTTTAATGATTTAATGGTATAGATGTACAATAGTTTAAGTATTGTGTTTTTTTCTTAAATAAGCTATCATATACTTTATGCTATCATTTCAAGTTGACGATGAACGTTAATTAGATCAAGTCAATGTTTACCAACTAAGACTGTCTCCAAAAGAATGTACATGCAATGCTTTAAATAGACGTCTGGTATTAAGTTAATAAATGTGTATTTTTATCTAAGTCTCTAGCTGACAATTAACTTAGCCAACGAGGAACTACTGCTTCAATATCGTTGCTGCACCAATAAAAGGTACGTGGAAATTGTATAAATATAAATATAATTTATTTTTATCGCCTTCTCAATTTAGTTCTTTTAATTTTACTTTTGGCATTTTAATGGTAACGCATACATTTAATTTATTTTTTAAACTTATAAAAGTTAAAAGTTAGGAGGTGTGACCAGATAAAAACAATACTATACTCCACCTTTACTTGAAATTTCAATAACTTCAAAAATAGTTATCCAAAACTGGTCAGCGTTGTTAAAAGTTACCTAAAAAAATGTGTGCGTTACCTTTTAAAAGTTGTTTTAAACAAAAAACTAAGTTTGGAGGGGATAAAAATTTTAAAATTTGTGATGAATTGTGAAAAATCAAGATGTAGAAAAACATAATGAAATTTAGGTACTTATTTGCACATAATACCTAAAAATATACAAGTTTATTAATCGATTCATTAGCTTCAATGTGGAGTTGAGAGGTAACATTTTAACGAGGATTAACCTATCCTATTAACAAAGATGTGATATTATTTATTTTATATTTCTGTGTGTGGACAGACACAATACCTCCCAAATCGCTGACCTGATTTAAAAAATATATGATAGGAAATAAATGTTCATCATTATTAACAAAGGGCAAAATCTATGCCTGATTAAATTATTACTAATAAAAAAATATAGTATAATTATTTCGTTTACGCCTTAAAAAAAATGTCAAGGTTTTTAAATATTTTTTTTGAAAAATCAAAACAATATTAAAAATAAATCACAGTACCAGACATACGATATTTTAACTGACCAACCTCTGGAAAAGTAGTTTTAATTTTTTTTTACCCCAACCGTTAAGTAGGCAGGACCAGACACTAGCTTTCTAAGATGTTTCATTTCCCCCCTTTAGAAGTATGTTACATATTCCCTTGCCAACATACCATACTTTTGAATTGAATAATCAGTGAATTTGTATAGTCTTTTTTCTTGATTTTGAAGAGGAAGTAATGATCTGTTTGAATGTTTGATCCGAAATTTATCTTTCCTGTACGATTTTTGATCTATAGACTTGCCGCATGCTAATGTCTGTTGTGTACAGAAGTTTGATAGGTTCAATCACAAATAGATAAAGAATAAAATATCTAGAGGAAAAATAGTTTACATAAAAACGATTGGAAGCGGATTCAAATATGATAAAATTAATACATGTTTGTAAAAATAATTTATTATAAGTATTACAAGTGATTATCAAAGTGTGGTATGATTTTTAAAATTGTATTTGGAATGATATATCTCAAAATCGAATTACTTGGAATCAATATTATTTTGAAACCTGGACCACCTCCTAGTATTTTAGTATTTTGATAGCTAATGAGAATTAGCTAATAAATGAAGGTAATGGTATAGCTAAAAAATTCATTCCATAGAAACGACTCTGCTAAAGTAAACAAGGTTGTTTTAAGGGCATCTTCTATTCTATAAGTATTACACTAGAACTTCACTTAGTAAGTAAAACTAAGTTCGGCCACAGCTCTTGAAGAAAAGGGCGAGAAAAAAATGTTACGTTCAAACTTATCATTATGGTTTGGTCTCACTACCACAATGCAAATTATTTTTATTCTTGCGCACAGTCGCGAAATGAAAATAAACAAACTTCACATGGGTATTTTGGGAACCCGTCCTGGATATCTTCTTGAGAAAGAGGCAGAACAAGTCTAGTGTGAAGAAAGCTTACATGAAAAGGATTACGAATATTTCGAACCACTCCAATGCAGATTTGACTCTGATCGTTTGAATTTGATCGCATGTTAGTACTGTATTTAAAACAAAATATAGGAATTACAAATTGTGTATAAAAACACATTTAGTTAACACATTTTGTGTTATTGTGTTCATAAATGTATCGTTAGCTTTTGTGTAAACAGAAGATTTAACTAAAATTGAAAAAAACAAATATCAACTAGAAATATGAAAAAAAGAGTCATAGCAATTGTACACAGATTATGTACTTTGTGTACATTTCCTCATTGTGCTCAAATAAAACAATTAAAGTAAAATAGAAATCAACATGAAATAAAATTTATAATTTAATGTGGGTTGCTTAGTTAAGGCTTTTGTTCAGGTGGACACAAAGGTATTTGAACGAGCTATTTATGAGAATAGTTTGGTCATTTAGAAATTTAAAGCCCATATTTTTAGAACTCAAAGTGAAGGTAACGTGATTGGGTTTGAGAGGGACATTTAATTGAAAATATTTTTTGTTTGAAACTTTTGTAGCCCCAAAAGTAATTTTATAGAAAGGACTCTTCTAATGTAAAATATTATCACTATGTATTATTGAAATATACAGTATAACTATAATTATTGTTCTACATGAACATTTAAAAATAAATCCTTGTCGTGATAATATAATATAAGAAACTATTCTTTAGTTTTACACTTACAGCATATATTACGTCTTCTGTATTATTTGGTTTGCATAGTTCTATTATGGATATGAACGGTAAAATACCTAAAACTCGTATGGTTGTTTTTAACATGAACAACTGAATAATCATATCAACAAACTTATGGCGTACATTGCTGCCTTACAATACATTTGGGTCGTAACAAGATTGCTTTAAGAATATCATCTGTTAGTATTATACTAGAACTACACTTAGTAGGTATAATTAAGTTCAGTCTCAGTTCTTGAAAAAAATTGCGACAAACAATGTTTCGTTTAAACTCATCATTATCGTATGATCTTACTAAAGCAATAATAATTATTTGTATACTTGCACAAAATGTCGAAATGCAAATAAACAAACTTCACATGGGTATTTTGGAAACCCGTTTTGATGGTCTTATCGAGAAAGAGATAGAAAAAGACCAGTCTCAAGGAAGCTCACATGAAATGGATTACGAATATTTCCAACGACTCAAATGCAGCTTTGCTTTATGTGCGTTGCGTCACTTACTTTTAACCGAAAATCTTCTGTATACCACAAACAAAGAGTTTAAGTACATTACTGATTACGACCACATATTGTTTGATGCTGAAGCCTTTTTAATATTAGCAACCATTCAAAGTGTGCCCTTCCGTAATCTCGTATTTGAGGCTATTCAATGGGAATTAATGTTTTACACTAATAAAGTACATAGTTTGTTGGTCGCACTCTCTAAAGGTCAGGTAGTTGATCCGCAAAATACTAAGTACATGTCTGGAGTTCATCAATCCATTTTAGAGTCTCTACGACAGTTTGTGAAGTGTACAATGTCAAAATTTCGAGACTTTCGAAAAAAACTGAGTGAATTAAACGTAAGGAGCATCTCACATATAGACCGGACGGCCAATATTTCTGCAAACAAACTGTTGCTCAATAAACAAATGACGTTTAACAAAAAGTATGGAGTTCCAACCGGTGGCATGGACCGAATAACGATGGGCAGTATAACAGCTTTAGACAGGTTGGACAAAATCAAAAGAATTGTCGAAGAATATTTTGGCGAGACATACTGGACCAATGTAGAACTAGTATGGCGTCAAATGTATAATACAGCGATGAATGTGAATACTACGATTAGCTTTCGGATTACATACCTCTGGCATATAAAAAACGGAATAATTAAAGTACTTAAACTAATATTAATGAAGTTTGTTGAGAGTTATTTGGATATAACGTCAAAAATCGGAAAGGAGAGTTATTTAGATTTCACGTCAGAAATAGAAAATGTTAACGAAATCAAAACGTTAGATAATACCATGACTTTAAAGTTATCAGCGTTCTGCAAGTATGTTGCCATACCTTCAGATGGTGACCCCTTGATACAAATGTTCAATGATCGTTATTCTGTTCCAAATTTCTACGATGCCGTCAAGGGAGTTATTGACTTTGAAAAATCATGTTACGAAGATTTTACTGAAGGTACCCTAAATGAAAATATTTCCCAGTACTATTTAATATTAATTGATGAAAGTAGTATGATAATATCCACTCAAACACAAGAGTGGACAAATATAGACTCTTTTCTCAAAAAAGTTAAAGATTTGTTTTCCGATGTCAACATCAATTTTGCCATGTCATTTTATTCGTATCCTTTTTACGCCAAATCATTCCAAAAATTGCAAGAAATAGAATACTCAAGTAGAGCGGAAATGCTTTAAAAAACGAAATTATTTGTTACATTTATGGTTTACAAGATTGTTAAGAAATATAGTTTTATGTATGTTTGAAATTTTGACAAGAGTACTGTACCTAACTGTAAGTTATCATTTTGAAGTATTATTTACTCAGTTCCAAATTAATAAAGTTAGTATCAATTGCTTTTCAAAAACATATAGTTATTTGATTATTGTTGGTTTCATGGAATCTTTCAAGGTAGGGTAAACTGTTCTACCTTGTCGATTTCTTGTTTATTTTCCTACTCTTGAAGATTTAAGATTTTTGCATTATTTAATAATGTAATGGTACATATGTTATATATACACTAAAGTTTAGGTAATGATTCGTTTTTTTGACATTTTTATCAGTGGCGGTTCTGGCATTAAATTGTTGAGGAGGCAACAACTGTGTACCCACATTGATAAAAAAAGCGCAAAACCCAACACCTAAAATTTCTTCATACTTGGTATACTTCCCTTTTTTAACTGTAACAGAAGACTTTTGCTTATTATCGTAGTTATTAGTTAAAATCGCATTACCGGTCATCTAATAAAATAAATATCATTAAAATGTACGAACTTAAGATAAATGTATAATCATAAAAACATATGTAAATACAATTTACAAAAGATGAAATTGTAATCGCAAACGATGTTGCTTTATAACCACTATACTGTCATATACAGGATTCATTTTGAAAAAAAATAATAAAGCTAATAAGTATAATAATATATTAACTAATAATAACTTAATAAAACTAAATAAAACGCCAAATAGTAAACCGGTATCAGAATTAAGTAAAAAATATAGTGATATCAAATTGCGACTGCTGATAAATGATTTAGTGATAATGGGAAATGGCGTTTTGTTGTTGGCAGGTGTCGGTGCTGACGTACTTGCTGAATGTCTATGCCCCATTTCTTCCCCAAGATAAGAACGATCATCGGTCAGTTGCCCACAAAGGCAATATTTTTGTGTCGCCTCTCGCAGAGAATTGCGCATGCGCTATTCGTATTATTTTATGTATGTGTGTGTGTGTGTGTATGTTGTGAACACAACAACACAATTCGATATATAAGCGGCAGAGATGAAAGATGGGGGGGAAATGGGTTGGGGGGGGGCTGTTATAAGTGTGAGGGTGGAAATAGGGATGAGAATAGCTCGAGGATGAGGATGAGGTCAAGGATGAGGTCGAGGTTGAGGTCAAGGTTGAGGTCGAGGTTGAGGATGAGGATGGGGAGGGGATGTAAAATTGTTTTAATTATGTGTTGTTTTCACAACGAACAAACTTGAATTAATGGTTAGTGAATTGATTCAAAATAACTAGCCAAGTGAACGTTTTGCCGATAAATCGATTAAGGCCAATTATTAAAAAACTACTGAAAAACTTTTGGCCACACCATAAAATTAATCATCACCTACCGTTCGAATACCGTGGTTACCATTGTCACAAACCAAGTGTTTGTTTTGGGTTACCAACGAAAATTATTTCGACTAGTATCAAGGCTTCAGAATCTAGGCGGAAAAAAAAGAGCGGACGGTGAACGATACATAAAAATGTATTCCGTGGTGTTGCGGACTCGTACGCAAGCTGTTTGTAATAGTTTACAACATTTTATAAAAGGCTTTTATTATATTTAATAAGCTACTATTCACATAACGCTATAACTAACTAGGTAACGTCAAATAAAGTTAAATTATACAAACTGAGTTTAAGCGATAGATAAAACGTTATTATCGATAAAATATCTACATCTACTGTAACACCCCACAATTACTATACACATCACACATCATCAACTTTCTATACAGAATACAACGTAACGGCTTACCACAGGGTAATGTGTTGGCACTTGGCATCAATGCTAGGTAATAGATGTATACCTATGTAAGTATCTAAAGTAATTAAGTAATAAATTTGCTCTATAAATACTTTATCAAGTTGTTTGCCGATTGAGAATCAACCAAAGTAAATGCTGTTAATCTTTTTACGTCAATAGTTTTTAAGAAAAGTATTCAAATAGCAATAATTGTGATAAAAACAATTAGGATTATAGTGGAAAAACACGGAACAAGTTATGGCAGTAGCTGTTTAAACATATTTTTACAATACACTAACTTTTATATAAATGGTAATGAAAAAAAAAATATATCCTCAATTAGTAATATTCAGTAAAACGCCAGTTCTAAAGGCATTGGAAATAATATACTCTTAATTGTTCATTAAAAAACATCAAAATATGTCAAATTATATGTTTGTGGGATCGCTGAATTCAAGTTTGGAACATTTTTTTAGGATTATACTCATTAATGTAAAACAAGAGCCAAGCCTTTCAATCAAGTAATAAAAATATTTTTTCTACACACTTAAATAAGTACAACTAGTGAAATTATTTTGCACAGATTCGTAGAAAATATTAATAACAAGTTAAAAATCTAAAGAGAACGTATAATTTAATTTGATTTTTGGCTTACGCGGTAAAGGTATTCGGCCTTTCATAGCGGTTTATTTACTATGGTTCGATATTATTTTCGCACACTATTATACAAATCATGAAAATACATTTTGTTTTTAGCTTAGAAAAAAAAAATAAAAAATGTTCAGCTTAGAAATTTAGATGGTAACACGTATCGAAACCGCGTATTATATTGCTTTTTTCGATATTATTTTCTAGTATTACAATTTTATCGAGCATACCTAAGCATATCTAAGCATTTTTTAGATCCGTCAGACTTCATGTCGGAAAACTGGAAAATTTGTCTTTGAAAATACTAATAAACTTCACATACTACAAAATGGATTGTGAATTTACTTTCATCCATATGGGTCGGAATGTTGGACAGTAGATAAGAAAACTAAACAGAGAATGAGTGTAGCGGAGATGGATGAGTGGAGTGACTAGGGAAGATAGAATAAGAAATGAATACACAACAAGGAGTCTAGGGGTTACATCGATTGCGGGGGAAATGAGAGAGAATAGGCTGAGATGGTTTGGTCGTGTTAAGAGAAGAGATAGCGAGAGGTGTTATGAAGATTTATGTGGAGGGAAAACGAGGAAGAGGAAGACCAAAGAAAAGATGGATGGATGGAATAGAGAGTGGTATGAGGATAGCGGGGGTGTTTGAACTAGATGTAGAAGACCGAGCTCTGTAGTAGTGTAAGACTACGGTGGCCGACCCTATGTAGTTGGGAGTGTAAAGCGAAGAAGAAAAAGAAGATTATGAATTTAATTTTGATAATTAAGCGATAACGTTTATTATACTGAATTGACTTATAATTTAAGCTTGTTTGTTTTGAAAAATAGTGGAATAGTTTTTTTTATCTTTTTTTCCTAAAAGCGGTGGAAAGATTTTCTTTAAATGGTTATTTTTCTTACTATAGTTTTTTAAATTAAAATTTGACTAAAGTATATTGCATAGGTAGTGTAAATCTATTATTTATGTAAAATTCGTTTTTTTATTTTTTCTAATAGGAAAATAATTTTCAGGGACTAAAAAATAATGTGAAAACGCGGAAACAACGATATGCACAATGTCAACAAAATTAATGGTAGTAAATCGACTTTGATCGAACAAAAAATCAATTGTTTTTCGGTACAAATAAGAAAAATTACAACAACAACTGCGAAAAAACAATTTCGTTTCATAAGAAAATGAATAGATTTTAAATTCAAACCTACGCGTCGATAACATATCTGTTTATACTTTATATTGCAAAGTGCGAAAAATGTACAAAAATATCGGCTTTATTATACGGTTTTGATAGTAAAAACCCAAATCCAAGAACTCGAGAAATGAAAAAAAATTATAAGAAGTATGGTTTATGGTAAAAAAAAACCCACATGTTACAAATAGAACAGTATGTTATTTAACAAAATAATGTTACTGTTAAAATGTAATCAATACTAAACTACTTTTTACTTACCGATAATTAATTGTTACTTTTAATAAATTGCCAAAATATAAATAATCATGTTCACTACCGCTCTTTAATCTGGAATTTTATAGCAAGCCAAAATTTGATTTATTTTAGGCTGATGGATATTTTTTAATAACTATTACTTCGACTCCGTGGGACTGATGCGATAGTTGGTAATAATTATTATCATATTTTCAAGAATTGGGGAAATAACATACTATGCAAAAGTTTTTTTGCTATATTCGCATGCATACATCGAGTGTTGTTATACTCAAGACTAATATTGACAAATTTCCTAGCGTGGCATAATATACCGTAGGCATAATACACAGTGTAGTTTATAGGACATATTTCAAAACGGTAAACGTCGTGTGGACTTTGTCGACAATTGAAAAACACCCTGACCTAACCCAGGGCCTCTCAAACGTCTTAAGACTTAATAAACAAGTAGAAAAATAATAAGCACGTGTATTGTTCAATAATTCGAAAAAAATGTTTTTATACTAAACGCAAATCAAAGTAGTTATGCAAAACTAACAATTGACTTTTGCTGTGAAAATTTCCCAAATTTGCCTTTTAAGAGCTCTAACCCGGCGGTATAGCACGCTATATAAGCTAATGACATATTAGAAAAAAAATGTATACAAGCTTTAAAATAAGTACAACGTGTACACTCTTTGTAAACAAAATTATCGGTAGATAATATATAAATATAAGCACCCATAACACTAGACACCTTAATTATAATACAAGTCTGTGTGGTGTTGTTGTTGTCGAGTGTAGTTAAATTTGTACCTATAGTTTATGATTAGAAAACTGATATAATATTACTAGGTGTTATTTTATTGAAAATTTTGTAGGTATAAAAAAATGTAATTTCGTACAATTATGTATTTTTTAGACTTGTAAACAAGTTATATTTGGTTTTTGCTGGAATGGCTTACTCGAGGAGCAAATATTTTTCTGCTACTTTATTATTAAATGTTGTAATAAATAAAACAGAAGGAAGTTCTTTGGGTAAGTAATACATAACTTTATCTATTTTTCATAAGTACCGTCTGTGATACTGTATGTAACAAGCACGCACAATATATACATATGTATCAACTATGATATACCATACATTAACGGCGATGCCGATTAACAAACAACTGGTTTGATTACTATTTAAGTTAATGTTTTTAATGTTTCACATGATTTATGTCTTGATACTGTAGGTAGTTGGCGTGTCAAAACTAATGAGAGTAAATCTGCCCATGTAACCTTTACGCTACGAAAAAAAAAACCTTCCAGTTTTAATTAACAACACCCAAATGCATATTGAGAACAAAACAATATAACTGGGCCTAATTATAGATAAACGTCTCACGTGGGCACCCGACTTCACGCGAAAAAAATAGTCCTAAATCAGCACCTAAGGCTTCTTCGGCCACTACTAAACAATGAATCACTAATTAATTTAAAAACAAAACTAACGCTATACAAAATTTATATTAAACTATTTTTCATTCATGAACAACTTCTAGGACAAACTCAGCTAAGAACCGTTCGGTTAGATATTTTCTATGAGCCACAATATCAAGTAAATAAAAAGCCAGCACAGTGGGGTCGGGGCAGAGTATTACTCATTTTCATTTTAATAATACTGTTCTAAAAAATGTACAAAATATTTGACGATTTAGCAAGTCAAAGTGGTTGTTTCTAACATAAACAACTAAATCAACATATCGACAAATGTGGATGATTTAGCGTACATGACTTGCTGTCATTTGAAGAAAGCTTCTATTAGTATTATACTAGACCTACATTTAGAAGGTATACTTGAGTACAGTCAAAGGTCTTGAAGAAAATTGCGAGGAAAAATGTTACTCTCAAATATGTCATTATGGTTTGGTCTCACTACCGCAGTGATAATTATTTGTATGCTTCCATACAATGTCGAAATGCAACTGACCAAACTTCATATGGGTATTTTGGAAACCCGTCCTGAATATGACGTTGTAGTAGAGATCGAACAAGAAATGGAACAGTCAGGAGGAAGCTCACATGAAACAGGTAAAGAGTCTTTTCAACGAGTCCAATGCAGCTTTGCTTTATCTGCGTTGCGTCACTTACTGTTAACCGACGAATTCCTGTACAGCACTCAACAAGGGTTTAAGTACAGCTCTAATTACGATCACTTATTGTTTGATGCCGAAGCCATTTCAATATTAGCCGTCATTCACAGTGTACCCTTCCGAGATCCCGTATTTGAAGATAATCTATGGACGTTATTGTTTTACACGGACAATGTACGTAGTTTATTGGAGGCGCACTCTAAACATAAGGTAATTGATCCACAGCAAACTCAGTTTATGTTCCAAGTTCATCAATTCGTTGTGGAGTCTCTAAAAAAATTTGTGGTGTCTAAAACGAAAAAATTTCGAGACGTGCAAAAAAAACTGAACGATATATTGAAGGAGAACATCATATTCACAGGTACAGGACTGACAGAAAACATTTCCGAAAATAAAGAGTTGCTAAATAGGCAGTTGACGTTCAACGATAAGTATGGAGTTCCAACCGGTGGCCTGAAACATATAACGTTTAGTAGTCTAACCGCTTTAGACAAGTTGGACAAAATCGAAACAATTATTGTCAAATATTGTGGCGAAAATTACTGGACCAATGTAAAAATTGCTTTGGGTAAAATTAATAATACCACGATGAATGTGAATCTTACGATAAGCAATCGAATAACATGCCTGTGGAATATCAAAAACGGTATAATGAAAATGCTAAAACTTATATTATTCAAATTTGTCGAGCGTTATTTACATCTCACGTCACTAATGGAAAATGATGATGACATTAAATTGCTAGACCAAACTATAGTTTTAAGATTATCGAAATTCTGCCAATATGTTGGCCTATCATCAGATAATGACCTCTTAACAATAAAATTCAAGAAACGTTTTTCTCATCCAGATTTTTACGATGACGTCAAGGAAGTTATTGCCTTTGAAAAAACATTCTACGGTGATTTTACTGAAGGTACCCTAAATGAAAATATTTCCCAGTACTATTTGTCAATAGTTGATGAAAGTAGTATGAAAATATCCCCACTAACAAAAGAGTGGACAAATATAAACTATTTTCTCGGAGAAGTTAAAGATTTATTTTCTGATGTAAACATGGATATTGCAAAGTCATTTGATTTGTATTCTTTTTCCGGTGGATCGTTTAAACAATTGAAAGAAATAGAACAATTAAGTATAGAGTAAATCATTTAATAACTGTTAACGAAATTATTTGTTACATACATAGTTCACATGTCTGTTAAAAATGTACTTTTTAATATGTTGCAACGAGTTTGCATTTTTACCAAGAAACTTGTACCTAGTTGTAAGTTATCAATTTAAAGTCATATTTCACTCAGTTAGAAATTAATAAAGTTGATGTCAATTGCAATTCAAAAACATGTAGTTGTTATTTAATTTTTGTTGGTTCATACAATCATTCAAGGTACGGTAAACTATTCTACTTTGTAGATTTTTTATTTATTTTCCTATACTTGATTCAAGATTTTTGCAATAGTTCAAGAATTTATTTATTTATGTACAGGCAAAGATTGGTTTTTGACAAACGGCTTTTATTATATTGTACAAGATATATAAAAACAAAATGTGTTTTTATGACCAATACTGAAAACACCCTTATTACACGTTGTAGAAAAACGAAACAAAGGAGAAAAAGTTGCAGTGTAGTATTCATTTTATCTGCGCGTTCCTTCCAACCGCTCTTCCCCTCCCGGCCTAACTTTTAAACTCATAAAATTTAAAAGGAATTATCCAAAACTAGTTATCAACCAGTCAACATTTTTAGTAATATATTCTTTATTTAAATAGTTAAAAAATTACATTATATAAAAACACTATGATAAAAATTCAATTATAATTTAACCCGGTAAGATATAGTGTAGCCCATAATAAAAGAAACACTCTGTATTGACTAACTGATATTTTGGTAATTTACTTTGAGCGTACTGAGAAAAGTAAGAGGGTGTTTACTTTTATCATTGTTAACAAAAAGGGAAAAAGCTATAATACATCATAATCTGATAAAGTAAAAACTAACAAAAAAATATTCTTAATAATATTATTCTAATAAATGTACAACATATTTGACGATTTACCAAGTCAAAGTTGTCGGTAAAATACATAACAATCTGAGTGTGACAAAGAGTGGACAAATATAAACTATTTTGTCGGAGAAGTTAAAGATTTATTTTCTGATGTCAACATGGATATTGCGAAGTCATTTGATTCGTATCCTTTTTCTGAAGGATCATTTAAACAACTGAAAGAAGTACAACAATAAACTAAAAAGTAAATATATAGTTCATATGTGTGTAAAAAACGTAATTTTTATTATGTTGCAACTAGTTTGCACTTTTACCAAAAAAATTGTACCTAACAAAATAAAGCATTATTCACTTATTTCGAAATTAATAAAGTTAACGTCAATTGCATTCCAAAATCATGTAGTTGTTATTTGAATATTGTTGGTTTATATAACCTTTCAAAGTAGGGTAACAAGTTTACTTTAATGATTTCTTGTATATATTCCTGCTTTTGAACTAAGAACTTATTTAAATTGAATGTATTTAAAAATATTATAATATACGAGCTCGTAGAAAAGTGTAGTAAAAACTTTAACGAGAACATATTATTTTATTTGACTTTTGGCTTAGGTGCGTTTTTTTAAGGTTTACGACGTTACACAATGGTATATTTACTTTGGTTCGATATTATTTTTCGCACACTATTGAACGAATCATAAAAACACATTTGGTTTTTAGCTTAGAAAAAAAATGTTTGGCTTAGAAATTCAGAATGCACGTATCGAAACCGTGTATTATACTGCATTTTTTTTTTTGTTTGTATAGTGTGTATCATGAAAACACTCATTTTAATATATTTATATGTATGGCTTACGCGCGTGGTTTAGAAGGTAAATTGGTTCTACGATCACATAACTAGTTAGTACTTTAAGTAGCCGTAAAAACTGTATACACATTTGAGTTTGGGGAGATTTTTGGATGCTAAAAAAATATTTTATATACATTTTGACTCGATCCGTCGGACTTAATGTTGAAATACTGGAAATATATTTCTGGATATAGGAATCATTATACAACCGATACCTTCTCGTTCTGCATTGGAGCTAAACGATTTTATTATCACACACTCAGTCATACAACATGATTAATAGTATGATATTTTGATAGCTTAACTGATTTTGAAGAAAATAAGTCTACTAAAAATATATAATATAAATTGAGTTATGTGCCTTTGAAACGATATAATATGATGTTTTATGTAAAATAATCTGACACACGACATAAAAATTAAATAAACCATAAAAAAAAAATGTGTTTTTTCAAAATGTTGTTACATGATTATTTACCTTTACGCTCTAACGTAAATAGCACTCAATACAAATTTATCGTTAGCATATTTTATTTATTATATAAAATTATGGACTTCTTCCAATTACAAGCAATATATAACAGTTTATATAGAGAATTATAGAGAGGCATTGAGAGAGATTATAGAGAGGTTAGAATGTATAATCGTTGCGTATTCCAAGTTTTTATAGACAATACAATATGATGGTTAAAATTTTGTAATCAAAACATATACCAAGATCTTTAATTAAGGAGCAACGTGAAATGTTAAGATTAGAGGGACTATAAGTGTTAATAATGGGATTTTAGATTGAAATTTAACAAAATTTGAAGAGGTCCTATTAAGAACGCACTAGTTATTAACACTATTTAAGTCCCTTTGTAGCAACTCAGAACCTGATGCCGACTTAATGGATTTAAATATATTGGCGTCATCTGCTTCTAATAATATGTTTAAATATTTAATATAAAAAAACTATATCATTTCTGAACAAATTGAATAATAGTGGTGATAAATGATCGCCTCGAGGGACACCGGAAGTTACTTTATTTGCCTTAGAAATATAGTTTTTAAGTATTACATACTAAGTTCTTTGGATAAGAAAAGAGTGGAAACAGGATAACAATGGTTTAGCGAAACAAAACTTCTTGAGTTTCAAAATTAGTAAGCCATGATGAATCCTATAACGATTTATGTGGTTCGATATTAATTTTCGCACACTATTGTATGAATTATGAAAACACATTTTGTTTTTAGAGTAGGAAAAAAATGTAAAATGTGTAGCTTAGAAATTTAGAAGGTAACACGTATCGAAACCGTGTATTATATTGCTTTTATCGATATTAATTTGTATTATTACACTTTTATCGAGCTTACTTCTATACCTAAGCATTTTTTAAATCCGTCAAACTTAATGTAGGAAGAATTCTATTTGAAAATACTACTACAGTTTACATACTAAGTATGGATGGTAAATTTAATTTCATCCATTTGGCTATACTTTTCAGCGGTGTAAAATAATCCGATTAACGGCATAAATATTAATTAAACCGTAAAAATAATTTATTTTTTCAAAAGATTCGAATATTTACCTTTAGGCTATAACAATGGTATAAAAAATGGCGTGTCAAAATTAATGAGTAAATTTGCCCACTTAACCTTTACGCTACGCAAAAAAAAAACCCTCTAATTTTAATTAACAACACCTAATGCCAATTGAGAACTAAACAAAATATCTGAGACTAATTATAGATAAACGTCTCACATAGTCGACTCACTTCCACTCGAATAGAATAATCCTAAATCCAGCGCCTAACACTTCTTCGGTTATTACTAAAAATAAATCACAAATTAATTTTAAATCAAAACTTACGCTTTACAAAATTTTACTTAAACAAGTATGGTCTTATGGTATAGAACTATGGAGTTTAGCGAAAATCTCCAACACAAACAGAATCCAAGTATTTCAATCCCGACTCCTTGCACCATCCTTGCCGCACCTCCTTATGTTTCTAACAAAACGCCCACCGAGACACTTTCCCCCCTACTATAGTCGATGTAGCCAAAACTTACAACAAAATGTTTCAAAATACACTCCAGGGGGGACATCTCAATCCTCTAATTGCCGACCTGGCCTCTAATAATCTTCCTGAAAACCCATCCCGTCGTCTAAAAAGAGAATGGAGTAGAGTCCTGCGAACTTAAACTTTACTCTTTCAGTCATTTGAGTTGGTAATCAACAACTATTAATGCACGATGTATCACGGATGATACATTTACTTAAGTCAGAGTTAAATATGAATTTTAGGTTAATTATATTATAAAAAAAGCCTGTAGGAGTCACCCGTCAAAAAATATAGCTGTCTAGTTTTTATTTATAATTATCAAAACATTGGATTACTTAAAAAAAAAAAAAAAATGTTGTATAGTTGCATTGTTTTGTTTTAATTATTTTGTATATTTAAAAGTTGATTTCACACACTTTAATACTGAAGATTAATTTCTTAATACTGTAGATAGTTCGTTACGCTAGTTTTTCCAAAACCCTAATTATATCATATTATAATGATTGCGCTTGTTTTAAATCGGTGTTCACACATATTATTTATTATAATACATTACATTCGCTTTGGTTTTCTAACGGGCGCGTGTGACACAAAGTCTTATAATATCAGTGAGTTTAATATAATGTGAAATTTTCTTGAAAAATACAGCAATAAAATAAACCATACCTACATTTAATACTCAGGCGCGCCTAAAAACAATACTACTAAACCTTTTATTTTTTTTTATATTATACTATTTTTCATCGATAAAGCCATCAACAATTTCAAGGACAAACTCAGCTAGGAATCAATCGGTTGGTTTTTTTTCAATGTGCAACAATATCAAGTAAATAAAAAGCCAGCACAGTGGGTTCGGGGCAGGGGATTCAATTTTATTTTGTTAACTACTGTTTGACAGGCGACGAAATTGTTTAGACCTAAGTATGCCAACAAAACCGAATTGTAAAAGATATAATACAACATAATGTGTTTTTATGACAAATGATGAATACACACTTATTACAGGTTTTAGAAAAGTGAAACATAATATAACTCTTCTATAAAGAACCCTCGATACTAATTATTCTAAAAAATGTACAAAATATTTGGCGATTTAGCAAGCCAGAGTTGACGGTGGAAAACGGTAAAACATATAAAACTCTGAGCGTAGCATGGTAGTTTCTAACCTAAACAACTGAATAAACATCCAAAAACGCATCGCGGACAAAACTTGCTGTCGTTTGAAGAAAGCTTCTATTAGTATTACACTAGACCTACATTTTGAAGGTATACTTAAGTTCATTTGTTCATGAGTACTAGAAGAAAAGTTCAAGAGAAAATGTTGCGTTCAAACTTCCCTTTATGGTTTGGTCTCACTGCCGCAACGCTAATTATTGGTATGTTTCCATACAATGTCGAAATGCAAATGACCAAACTTCATATGGGAATTTTGGAAACCCGTTCTGAACATAATATTATGGTAGAAATGGAACAAGTCCAGTCGGGAGAAAGCTCACACGAAAACTATTACGAACCATTTCAACGACTCCAATGCAGTTTTGCTTTATCTGCGTTGTGTCACTTACTGCTCACCGAAGAATTTCTGTACAACATTAACGGAGAGTTTAAGTACAGCTCTAATTACGACCACTTATTATTTGATGCCGAAGCCATTTCAATATTAGCTAACGTTCACAGTTTGCCATTCCGTGATCCCGTTTTTGAAGATAATCAATGGACATTATTGTTTTACATGAACAACGTACGTAGTTTATTGGAAGCGAATTCCAAACTTGAGGTAATTGATCCGCAAACAACTCAGTTCATGTTTAAAGTTTATCAATTCATTGTGGAAACTCTACGACTGTTTTTGATATCTAAAATGGGAGAATTTCAAGACGTGAAAAAAAAACTGAACGATATAATCAAGGAGAACGTCAAAGTCACAGGTACAGGACTGACAGAAATCATTTCCAACTATAAAGAGTTGCTAAATAGGCAATTGACGATTAACAATAAGTATGGAATTACAACCGGTACGTTAAAAAATATAACCTTTAGCAGTATAGCAGATATAATTAAGTTTGATAAAATCGATAGAATTATTGTCAAATATTTTGGCGAAATATACTGGGACAATGTAAAAATTGAATTTCAAAAAATGTGTGATACTGCGTTGAATGTGAATATTACGATAAGCCATCGGATTACATACCTCTGGCATTTTAAAAACGGTATAATGAAAACACTAAAACTTATATTATTTAAGTTTGTCGAGAGTTTTTTAGAATTCACGTCAACAATTAAAAATAATAAGGAAATCAAACCACTGAAAAGAACTATGACTTTAAGATTATCAGAATTCTGCGAGATTGTTGGCGTATCATTAGATGATGACCTCTTAACACAAAAATTCATGGATCGTTATTCATTTTCAGATTTCTACGATGCCGTGAAGGGAGTTATTGAATTTGAAAAAACATTTTACGGTAATTTTACTGAAGGAATTCTAAATGAAAATATTTCCCAGTACTATTTCTCATTAATTAATAGTACGAGAATAATATCCCCACTAACAAAAGAGTGGACAAATATAAACTATTTTCTCGAAGAAGTAAAAGAATTTTTTTCTGATGTCAATTTGAATATTGCTAAGTCATTTGATTCGTATCCTTTTTACGATGGATCATTTAAACAATTGAGAGAAATAGAACACCCAAGTACAGAGTAAATCATTTACTAACTGTTAACGAAATTATTTGTTACAATATAGATATTATATATTTCACATGTCTGTTAAAAAATTTAATTTTTAATACGTTGCAACTAGTTTGCAATCTTACCAAGAAACTTGTACCTAGTTGTAAGTTATCAATTTAAATCATATTTCACTCAGTTAGAAATTAATAAAGTTTATGTCAATTTCATAAGTTATCAAATTTAATCATTATTCACTCATTTCGAAAATAATAAAGTTTATATCAATTTCATTTTAAAAATGTGTAATTTTTATTTAATTTTTGTTGGTTTATAAAAATGTTTCAAGGTAGGTTTGATACTTTGTTGTTTACTGTTAAAATATGTTTCCACTCTTGTAATGAGATTATTGCAATAGTTTAATGATTTAACGGTTTATGTAATATAGTTAAGGTAAAGATTCGTTTTTGACTAACGGCTTTTATCATGTTCAACATGCTACCCTTGACATTAAGCTAATACCATAAGGTTGCAACCCTCCCACCCCCTAAAGAAAAAACTATAAGGTGATACATGATCGTTAAATTAAGGTTATATGTACAAACTGAGTTTGAATGTCCATCTAGTTCCTTAAAAAGATGACAGTGTTGATTATACATACATGTGTAAGTGTAATTCTATATAAGTCTTACATGTTTTACAAAGCAAATTCTATGAACTTTGAAATGTCAATAGTATTTAAGAAAAGTATTTAGTATAGCGCCATTGCGATAAAAATAAATATGACTTGAGGATAGGAAAACGAAAGAAGTTATGATAATAACATTATTACAGTCACTAAAACGTTGATCGAGAAATCATAAATCTATAATAAAAATCAGTGCAAATTAATCACAAAAACAATGACCGGATGATAAAAGTTAACCGCGAGTCTTATATATGTATTTAAATGTATTGTAATATACGGATTCGTAGAAAATTCCAGTAAAATGGTAAAAAATGTATCTAGAACATATTATTTTATTCGAATTTCGGTCTACGTTCGTTGTTTTAAAGATATACGACGTTTTGCAACGGTTTATTTACTTTGGTGCGATATTATTTTCCGCACACTATTGAACGAATAATAAAAACACGTTTTGTTTTTAGCCAAGAAAAAAATTGTTTAATGTTCAGCTTAGAAATTTAGATGGTATTATATTGATTTTTTTCGAATTTTTTGTATTACACTTTTATCGAACTGACTTATATAACCTAGCATTTTTTTTTTTGTGTTATGTATAGCGTCTATCATAAATAAAACATACATTAATATACAGAGTGTTCCACAATGGTTCGACAAATAAAATAACTTTTGTTATAGTGAATATTTTTAAGATTTGTTTTTTAAATTAATTTTTCGGCGTGACTTTATGTCGATTTCCGGTTGACTTTATAAACGATTTTTCACGTTGTAATCGTTAATCAGTGAAGTATTGTCGGATGACTTTGTTAAGTGTAACCGGTGTTCAAAAGCTGATAACCCAGCATCACATCTAAACAAAAGAAAAGTTGCGAATTCTATGTAGAACTATTAGTTTTCTCTTTAATGCTAATCCACTTGACCAATAGCCAAAGCGACTTTTTTCAAGTTTAATTATACGGACATCAGAATCATTTTTTTGATTCATTGCACTTTAAAGGATTTTTTTTTTTGTTGAATTATAATTTAATTATAAATTAAAATAATTATAACTTACTTTTTTTATATTAGTATTTTCCAACATTCGACTGTGAGCTTACTATTACCAAGTTAAAATTAATTAATATCCTTTAACAATGTCTAATTTTTCATTAATAAAGCACAACGGATTATTTAAAATTTTCTCGTTATTATTTATCTAATGAAAACTGCTCGAATGGGAGTTTTCCTAAAAAAAATGTTGAATTACAGTTTTTGTGAACATTAATTATTATTATTTACAAAACAGTTAACCCTCTACCACACGCCAATTTCCAGTCATGATTCAATAAAGAGCTACTTAGGTAAACTTTTCACGTTAGTCACACAACTATATTATGTGACTGGGATAAATGTTTAAAAGAGTAAAAATGATTAAAATATAGAATTAACGGTCAAGTCTCACACGAGAGCCTATAAGTATACAAATCAGCCGTATATTTATCACAAATTACCTTAAGTGGTTAACGTATGAGTGATATCAACTTTAAAAATAAAAATGGGAACCGCCTTATTTGTTTTATTAATTTTAACATTAAAATATTTTTAAATAAAATAGGTTTATGTTTTATAAATAAGTTTGAATATACTATCTTAACAATTAACAAAACTAAATTTAAAAGATTTTGGAAGGGTGTCTATAATGTAAATTTAAGAATTCCCATTTTTCAATTTTACATGTTTCAAATGTTATAAACGCCTATACTTCAATATTATCATAAACTCTAAGAGATTAAAAGTTTTTAAAGAAGATAGAAAATATACTTATTTTTTATGAATTACCTAGATAGTAGATAGTTGTTTTAACTCGATGGAAAGCTGTGGGTTTTTTTTTTGTGTCTGTCTCAAACTTTAAAACCACCGAATTGATTTACTTGATAATAAGTCTATCAATCAGTACTAATTGAGACTACTATTTCAATCTTTCAATTTTATTTGCTATAAATTTGAGAAAATGTTTTCGATTATATTTTGATGCAATCCTTTAGTCCTTTCTTTCACTTTATAACCTAGTATTATGTTAATAATTTTATGATAAAACCTATTATTAAATAAATATATGACATAATAGATTACATAAAAAAGCTACTATTTTTTAACTTAAATATCGATGGAAAATATTATAAGACTCTTTATTATAATATGGAATGTAGCGGAAATCGGTTAATGTTGATTTTAACTAATTAGGTTTTAGATTTGTACCCATGCACGCCTATTAAATGACACAACATAATGGCGGTACTATTATTATTAAATATTATAACCAATGGTATAGTACTCAACCTATTTAGGTCACAAGTATATTATAGGTATGAAACACAAAAAAACAATTTGTATAAAATATATTCTCAGTGTAAATCACAAAAACACATTTTGTTATTTTCATTTTTATTCGTTATAATTTTTTTTAGGATACCTAGGCCGTGGCTGTTAAAATAGTTCTCTATGAAGAGCTTGTTGTTGTAACGGGGTCGCAGCTGGTGTTTTTTTAATATTTTCAACCGTCATTTTTGGTTTGCTATTATATCTTAGTGAACATTTTTTAAATTTTTAGAGAACATGATAGGTCATAATACAATTATTCATCCACATTTGCACAATGAACACCAAGCTCATGTTATGTGTACTTTAGGTACGTCTCATTTTTCATGTTTCATATAGACAATTATTGGATTCTTTCAGTTTTAGTTAAATCTTTTGTTTATACCCAAGAGCAAATTCAAACAATCAGAAACATAAATAATAAAACAAAATATGGTGAAAAAACAACTTGTTAAATCAAAAAAACCTAAAACTGTATAAATTGAATTAGTAAAATACAACAGCCCTCTTAATATAATAATATTAAAATGTATTATTATAGGTTTACAAACTTAAAATTTAGGATATGACCAGTTATATTATAATCACAAAAGAAGAATAGCTAAAAAAAACTTTTTAACAAAATAGGAAGTTATCCAACCCTCTCCCTACAATAAATGTTTCATTTTATAACTAACCTATTTATATTTTAATGCATAAAATATAGAACTAGACTATTCTCATCTGGTCATGGATTTTGTGATTAATTTCCACTGATTTTTATTTTAAATTTGTGAGCTCAGTCAACGTTTTAGTAACTGTAAAAATATTATTATCTTAACTTTTTTCGTTTTCTTATCCTTAAGGCCTGTTTGTTTTTATCGCTATTTTGTGGCTAAATAAATACTTTTCCTAAATACTATCGACATTTCAAAACTAATAGAATTTGCTCTGCTAAACATGTGAGACTCATATAGAAATACACTTATGTATACATTCAACCGGAGAAAAACTCAGCATGTATGATTTAACTAGTACTACATTATATTTTTTTCTTTAGGGTAGGGGAAGGGGGTTAAACTTTTAGATTGAGCTTTATGTAAAGGAAATGTTTAGGGTACCTTTAGGGTACCTTCAGTAAAATCATCGCAAAATGTTTTGTCAAAACCAATAAATTCCTGGACGGCATTGTTGAAATTAGAAAATGAAGATCGATTCTTAAATTTTTCCGTTAAAAGGTCATTATCTGATGATACGCCAACAATCTCGCAGAATTGCGATAGTCTTAAAGTAAAAAATTGGTCTAGTTGTTCCATTTTCTTGAAATTTTGAATTTTTGACGTGAATTCTAAATAACTCTCGACAAACTTAAATAATACAAGCCTTAATATTTTAAGTATACCGTTTTTAGTATGCCAGAAGTATGCAGTCCGGTAGCTAATCGTAGTATATACATTCTTCGTGGTATCATACATTTTACGCAATGCTCTTCTTGCATTGGTCCAGTATATTTTGCCAAAATATTTGACAATAATTCTACCGATTTTGTCTAACTTGTCAATAGCTGTTAAACTTTCAAACTTTATATGTTTTAGGCTATCAATTGGAACCCCATACTTATTGTTATACGTCATTTGCTTTTTTAGCAACGCTTTGTTTGATGAAATATTTTCCATTATAATATTTTTTTTACTTATGAATACGTTCTGTCTGAATATATCGTTCAGTATTTTTTTCACGTCTTGAAATTCTCCCGTTTTAGATGTCAAAAACTGATATAGGGAGTCCACGACGAATTGATGTACTTTAAACATGAACTGAATTTTTTTCGGATCAATTGCTCCAGGTTCAGAGTATGCGTCTAATAAATTACGTACTTTTTCTGTGTAAAACCATAATGTCCATAGAATATTCTCAAATACGGGATCACGAATGGGCGTACTGTGAACGGTTGCTAACATTAAAGCGGCTTCATCATTAAACAATACGTGGCCGTAATAAGGACTGTACTTAAAGTCATTGTTAGAATAAAAGATGTCTTCGGTTAACAGTAAGTGACGCAATGTAGATAAGGCATAGCTACATTGAAATCGTTGAAAAGACTCTTTGCCTATTTCATGTAAGCTTACTCCTGGCTTTTCCAACTCTTGTTCGATCTCTACCACAGTAAAATGTTCAGGTCGAGTTTCCAAAATACCCATATGAAGTTTGGTCATTTGCATTTCAACGTTTTGTGGAAGCATACAAATAATTAGCATAGCGGTAGTGAGACCAAACCATAATGGTATGTTCGAACGTAACATTTTTCCTTACACTTTTCTTCTATAACTGTGACTGAACTTAAGTATACCTACTTACTGTACTTCTATTGTAATTATAATAGAAGATCAACTAAAAGCATCCTTGTTACGGCCAAATTGTGTTGTACGCAGCAATGTACACAGTACGTTTGTTGATATGGTTATTCAGTTGTTCAAGTTGGAAACAGCAATGCTACGTACAGAGTTTTAGGTATTTTTCCGTTCAAAATCCACAATAATAATATGTGAACCAAATATTACAGGACAAATATATTATGCTGTAAGTCTAAAACTTAAGAATAGTTTTTTATACATCATTGACATAATATTTTTCAAGTTTTCATGTAGGAAACAACAATAATTTTACTGCGCCCGTTATTTGAACACAGCTGCCATTCAACTCCTCGACAACTCACAACACATCGGACGACTCAAACACTGAAGCCTATCGACTTAGTTTAATTATTAGATTAAAAATAAGGCTTCTTCACCTGAAATAGAATCCCACAAATATTTTGTAAATATTATTCTAATGTATTTATTAATACTCCTGTTGATTTATATTTATAAATATTTTTTTAATCGTTTAAATAAATATGCCTAAAGGCAAAAAAATTTAAATGGCAGTTTACTTAATATAATAAAAGACATAACATATAACATTTGACCATTGAACTATTGCAAAAATCGTACTTCAAGAGTAGGCAAATATATTAAGAGTAAACAACGTGGAGAGTAGTATACCATAACTTAAAAGATTATTTGAACTAACCAAAAGAACAAAATAACTACACATATTTGAAAGGCAATTGACATAAGCTTTATTAATTTTGAACTAATTAAATAATGATTTAAATTGATAACTTAAAACTAGGTACAAGTTTCTTAGTTAAAATGCAAACTAGTTGCAACATATTAAAAATTAAATGTTTTAATAGACATGTGTAACTGTTAATATCGTTAAAAGTTTTTTAATAACCTAACCTCACCCTGTACTTGGGTGTTCTATTTCTTTCAACTGTTTAAATAACCCATCGTAAAAAGGATACGAATCAAATGACTTCGCAATATCGACGTTGGCATCAGAAAATAAATCTTTAACTTCTTGGAGAAAATGGTTTATATTTGTCCACTCTTTTGTTAGTGGGGATATTCTCGTACTACTTTCATCAATTATTGACGAATAGCACTGGGAAATGTTTTCCTTTAGGGTACCTTCAGTAAAATCATCGCAAAATGTTTTGTCAAAATCAATAAATTCCTTGACGTCGTTATAGAAATTAGAAGATCGATTCTTAAATTTGTGTGTTAAGGGGTCATCATCAGACGATAGGCCAAAAACCTCGCAGAATTCCGATAGTCCTAAAGTAATATTTTGATGTAGTTTTCCCATTTTCCTAACATTTTTCATTTTTGACGAGAATTCTAAATAACTCTCGACAAACTTAAATAATACAAGTCTGAATATTTTTAGTATACCGTTTTTAATATGCCAGAGATATGTAATCCGATAGCTAATCGTAATAGTCACATTCATCGCGGTATCATGCATTTTACGCAATGCTCTTTTTGCATTAGTCCAGTATATTTCGCCAAAATATTTGACAACAATTCCACCGATCTGGTTCAACTTGGCTATAGCTGTTATACTTTCAAACTTTATATGATTTACGCCATCGGTTGGAACCCCATACTTCTTGTTAAACATAATTTGCTCTCTTAGCAACTCTTTGTTTGTTGAAATAGTTTTTTTCGGGTCTGCTTCAGTGAACATGTTCTCTTTGTCTATGCTAATCAGTATTTTTTCCAAGTCTAGAAATTTTTCCATTTGAGATATCACAAACTCTCGTAGATTCTCTACGATGAATTTGTGAACTTTAAACATGAACTGAGTTTGTTGCTGATTAATTACCTCACCTTGAAAGTATGCGTACAAAATGTTTTTTACTTTATCTGTGTAAAACCATAATGTCCATTGAATATCCTCATATACAGGATTATGAAAGGGCACACTTAAAATGGTTGCTAACATTAAAGCGGCTTCATCATTAAACAATACGTGGCCGTAATTAGGACTGTACTGTAAATTACCTGTGATAGAGTTATATAAGAATTTTTCGGTTAACAGTAAGTGACGCAACGTAGATAGAGCATAGCTGCATTGAAGTCGTTGAAAAGACTCTTTACCTATTTTATGTAAGCTTGCTTTTGGCTTTCCCAACTCTTGATCGATCTCTACCACAATACAATTTTCAGTACGAATTTCCAAAATACCCATATGAAGTTTGGTCATTTGCATTTCAACATTGTGTGCAAGCATACAAATAATTAGCATAGCGGTAAGGAGACCGAACCATAATGGTATGTTTGAACGTAACATTTTTTCTTACACTTTTCTTCTATAACTGTGACTGAACTTAAGTATACCTACTTACTGTAATTCTAGTGTAATACTAATAGAAGATCAACTAAAATCATCCTTGTTACGGCCAAATTGTGTTGTACGCAGTATGTTTGTTGATATGTTTATTCAGTTGTTAATGTTAGAAACAACCATACTACGCATAGAGTTTTAGGTATTTTACTGTTCAAAACCCACAATAATAATATGTGAACCAAATAATACAGAAACAGTATTACATGCTCTAAGTGTAAAACTTTAGAATTGTTTTTTATAAATCATGACAACTAATATTTCCTATGTGGTTATGTAGAGCAGAACAATAATTATACTACGTCAATTATTTGCATAATACAGTGTTTTAGCATTTTAATTTAAAAGAGTGTTTTCAATGAAATTACTAATGTAGCTAAAAATGTATCCAACTGAAAAAAATGTAATTAAATGTTCAAAAAAAATGTATAAAGTTCCAATCTCATTACCTTCACTCTGAGTTCTAAAAAAAAATTACTTTGTTTTTCTATATGACCCACCTATTTCCATAAATAGCTAGGTCAAATACTTTGATATCCACCTGTAGAAGTATCTTATTTGTTAGAATAATATTATCGAGGATAATTTTTGGTTAGTTTTTTTTGTTATCACACTATTATAGCTTTTGCGCTTTGATATTAAATGATAAAAACCCAACCTCTCTCTTTTCCCAGTACGTCCAAAGAAATATACCAAAATTTCAGTTAGTTAATATATAATTTTAATTTTTTGAAAACGAATATTTCTAGCTTGATGAGTTTTTTTTAAAAATTATTGAATTAAAATCACAATTTCATTCTCAAAACACGAGAATAATAATATATTGTTTCGTTTTTCTACAACAAAATAAAACGTACAGTTTGTTAGTTTTGCTGTATTTGAATTTTGCTTTTGTTATATTTAACATTATATTACAGTGATATTATATGACCTTGTATCACACGCGCCTGTTATAAAACCAAAGCGTCTTGAATGTATTATAATACATAATAATTGTGAATACCGATTTAAAACAAGGGCAAACATTATAAGATATAATAGGGTTTTCAGAAAAACTAATGTAACGAACTATCTACAGTAGTAGGACATTAATCTTTTAAGTTATAGTGTGTGAAATCAACTTTTAATTATACAAAATAATTAAAACAAAACACTGCATTTATACAAAAAAAATTTTTAAGAGAAATGATAACTAGACAGTCACATTTTTTGTTGGGAGAGTCCTATAGGGTACGGTTAAGACCTTTTTGTTTATAATATATAATTAACCTAAAATTTCCAATTCATATTTTAATTTTTTTTTTTATGTTTTGACGGAAAATTTATCCTTTATAAAAATCCTACGAAAGAGCTTTGTTAAAGTCTCTCTCTTTTTAACCCTGGTCCGAGTGATACTGAAGTAAATGTATCACCTTACAGTTTTAAAATTTAGTAATGTTTATTGCTATATAGTAATGTTTAGAAATGCAATTTAGTTTAGCATTTCTAAACTATAACAAATATCCAAAAATTTTTACAATTTTTTTTTTAATAGAAAAAAATATGCGATATTTACAATAGGCATATGGTATGGTTAATATATACAATTAACAGTTTGAAGAAACCATCCAGTGATGGAACTCCGGTGGCTGGAAGAGTGGAGTTTAAATTAATTCGTGATTTATTGTTTAGTAATGGCTGAAGAAGCCTTAGCCGCTGATTTAGGATTATTCTGTTCGTGTGTAATTGGGGTGCCCGTGTGAAACGTTTGTCTGTAATTAATCTCAGGTTTGTTAATAATAATAAAAAAAACCTTCTCACTCTTCCCAGTAGGCTCAAAGAAAAATACCAAAGTTTCAGTTAGTTAATATATATTTTTAATTTTTCAAAAGGATAAATACGATCATTTCCAGCTTGATGGGTTTCTTTAATCATTTTTAAATTAAGATCATAATTTAATTCTTAAAAATACTAAAAGATTTATATGATGTTTCGTTTTTCTACAACATTATAAGTGTGTATCTAGCATTAGTCATGAAAACACATTTTGCTAACATACAATATTGTACAATATATTTTTGTCAGCATACTTACGTCTAAGAATTTTCGTCGCCTGTAAAACAGTTGTTAACAAAATAAAAATGAGTAACGCTCTACCCCGACCCCACTGTGTTGCCATTTTATTTACATAATATTGTAGCACACACAAAAACTTCCACAAGGTTCCTAGCTGAGTTTGTTAGTTTTAATGTATTTGACTTTTGCTTTAGAAAAAAAACATACATTATACAGACATATTAGAATTTGTATGCTTGAACACAAAATAATTAAAACAAAACACTGCAATTATACAAAAAAGATTATTAGTAATTTCTTTTTATAAGATAATCAAATGTTTTGACAGAGATAAATTTAAACTTTACAGTCACATTTTTTGAGGGAGAGTCCTGCAGGCTACAGCTAAAACATATTTTTTTATAATGTATTTAACCTAACATTTACAATTCATATTTAAAC
This sequence comes from Adelges cooleyi, assembly GCF_023614345.1. Lineage (NCBI taxonomy): Eukaryota > Metazoa > Arthropoda > Insecta > Hemiptera > Adelgidae > Adelges > Adelges cooleyi. The sequence goes on from NW_026096061.1 coordinate 1,009,375, forward strand.
TCCGACCATTATTTTACTTGTATTGAGGGTATAATTTATGTTTTTCAAATATCCCACGAAAGAATATAGTCTTTTTCTTTTTAACCGTGGTCCGAGTGGGATTAAAGTAAATGTATCACCCGTGATAGACAATGCAATAATAGTAGTAATGATAATAATAATTTATTAGTACCTTACAGTTTTAAAAGTTAGCAACGTATTAAAATAAATTGTATTTCTTAACTATAACAAGTAACCATATTTTGTATAACATTTTAAAAATAAATATTTTTTTTTTTTTTTAATAGAAAAAATATACGATCTGTACAACAGGCACATTGTATGGTTGGCTTTTGGTTCATGTTTGTTCACTCTTTTAGCTTTTAAGCCTCTGGGACAGATTTGTTTGAGTATCATATCTTTCGATCACATAGTCAGTACTCTAAGAAATGGGTAGACGAAGCCAACGAGCCATATGTCATCTGTGCGTTCCTAGACATAACTGATGAGGTCTGTAGAGAATTGGAGTCAACCGAGGGGGCTCACTTTCTCCAAAAACAAATCCACTGCGGTTGTGTTGAAAGGAGGCCTTGTTCATGGTTTTACGGTAGGATTCGGTAGGGACAGAATAAAAACTGTACCTTATGCTAGCTATCTCGGAGTTACCATTGACGATAAAAGGAACTTCAGACAACATTTGAAGGTAGTCGATGGAAAAGATTTCGACTTATTCACAAGGTTGAGAGGCACCTATGAAATCGACTGGGGACAATCCAGAGAATCTCTTATGGCCATATATAAAAGGGTATTTATCCCAAGAGTTATGTATGGATGTAAGTTCTGGTTTCGCGCAGCTGAATACGCCCAAGGAAGACGGACACTATACAAGATCCAGCGAAGAGCGCTACTTGGCATCACAAGTGCTTACGGGACGGTATCGAACCCCGCACTACAAGTGATCGCTGGAGTCCTCCCTCTCGACCTGATGGCAAAATTCTAGGCTTCCATGGAAAGTTTTAGACCATTAGAAGCAAAGGAGAGGAAAAGGCGAACGGATCACGAGTGGAATGAGCGAATTGAAGAGTGACAGCTTAGGTGGAATGCGACAGGAAAAGGGGCATGGACAAAGAAATTCTTTCCTGACATCAGGACTAGAATAAATACGCCCATATGGCTTAATCATTTCTATAGTTCAACTATTATCCGGACACGGCAATTTCAGATCAAAGCTACATGGGTTTACCTTAGTGGAAACACCCACATGCGAATGTGGCGCTCCTAATGAAGACGTTGAGCACGTTCTCCTTTATTGCCAGAAGCACAATCTTGCGAGGGCCAGACTGGAGTTAGCCGTACATAGGGCGGGATATCTTTGGCCATGCGATCTACCAGTTTTCCTGAAGACCAGAGCATTGTATACGGCACTCGATAAACATGCTAGGACTACTTTGAAATATAGATAGTGGAAGACGTCTGTCTTCAACACATCGACTCGAAAAGAGGTACAGAACGCCAGGCTGGTGACGAGCCGCACCCTGGCCGTGTACCTACATCGAGTCCATCGAGCTTGCTGGCCGTGATTATCCCTGTGGTTAGGGGAGAAAGAATTCTACCAAGGCACCTCGCTCCTGTCGTAAAAGGCGACTAACGTGACGTAGAGTCCTCCGAAAAGTGGCCTTCTGACTGGTCACTTCATCTTGAGACACACCTTCTCCGGCCCGCAATTAGCACCTAATGCTACTAGTCGGTCCGCAGTCGTAAGGGATCCCTTCGGGGTAAACCACTAAAGCCAAGGAACATCAGTCAGTACTCTAAGAAGTCGTAAAAATCGTATACACATTTGATTCTGAGGCGATGTGTGGGTGCTAAAGTATGCTAAATAAATATTCTATTAAACTGTCGACTAGATCCGTCAAACTTAATGTTGAAACACTGGAAAAATTTGTCTGTATATAAAAATAATTATAACTTACTTTTTTTTTTAAATTAGTATTTTCCAACATCTGTACTGTGGGCTTACTATTACCAAGTTTAAATTAATTAAACAATTTCAAATATCATAATTAAAGAGTAGGAAAATAAACAAGAAATCTAGAAAGTAGAATAGTTTATCCTACCTTGAAAGGTTGTATGAACCAACCATAATAACTACATATTTTTTAAATGTTATTGACAAGAACTTTATTAGTTTCAAAATGAGTAAACAATGCGTAAAGAATAATTTAAAGTATTGATAAATTATAGCTAGGTACAATTTTTTTGTTAAAATACAAACTAGTTGCAAATATTTAAAAATTACATTTTTTAATAGACATGTGAAATATACATGTAACTTATAATTTCGTTTTGTTTTAATAACCTAACCTTATCCTGTAGTTGGGTGTTCTATTTCTTTCAATTGTTTAAATAACCCATCGTAAAAAGGATACGAATCAAATGACTTCGCAATATCGACGTTGGCGTCAGAAAATAAATCTTTAACTTCTTGGAGAAAATGGTTTATATTTGTCCACTCTTTTGTTAGTGGGGATATGCTCATACTACTTTCATCAATTATTGACGAATAGCACTGGGAAATATTTTCCTTTAGGGTACCTTCAGTAAAATCATCGCAAAATGTTTTGTCAAAATTAATAAATTCCTTGACGTCATTATAGAAATTAGAAGATCGATTCTTAAATTTGTGTGTTAAGGGGTCATCATCCGACGATAGGCCAAAAACCTCGCAGAATTCCGATAGTCTTAAAGTAATATTTTGATGTACTTTTCCCATTTTCCTAACATTTTTCAATTTTGACTCGAATTCTAAATAACTCTCGACAAACTTAAGTAATACAAGTCTTAATATTTTTAGCATACCGTTTTTAATATGCCAGAGATATGTAATCCGATAGCTAATCGTAGTAGTCACATTCATCGCGGTATCATGCATTTTACGCAATGCTCTTTTTGCATTAGTCCAGTATATTTCACCAAAATATTTGACAACAATTCCACCGATCTGGTTCAACTTGGCTATAGCTGTTATACTTTCAAACTTTATATGATTTACGCCATCGGTTGGAACCCCATACTTCTTGTTAAACATAATTTGCTCTCTTAGCAACTCTTTGTTTGTTGAAATAGTTTTTTTCGGGTCTGCTTCAGTTAACACGTTCTCTGTGTCTATGCCATTCAGTATGTTTTCCACGTCTAGAAATTTTTTCATTTGAGATATCACAAACTCTCGTAGATTCTTAACGATGAATTTGTGAACTTTAAACATGAACTGAGTTTGTTGCTGATTAATTACCTCACCTTGAGAGTATGCGTACAAAATGTTTTTTACTTTATCTGTGTAAAACCATAATGTCCATTGAATATCCTCATATACAGGATTATGAAAGGGCACACTTAAAATGGTTGCTAACATTAAAGCGGCTTCATCATTAAACAATACGTGGCCGTAATTAGGACTGTACTGTAAATTACCTGTGATAGAGTTATATAAGAATTCATCGGTTAACTGTAAGTGACGTAACGCAGATAGAGCATAGCTGCATTGGAGTCGTTGAAAACACTCTTTACCTATTTTATGTAAGCTTGCTTCTGGCTTTTCCAACTCTTGTTCGATCTCAAACACAATAATATTTTTAGGACGAATTTCCAAAATACCCATATGAAGTTTGGTCATTTGCATTTCGACATTGTATGGAAACATACCAATAATTAGCGTTGCGGCAGTGAGACCAAACCATAACGGTATGTTTGAACGTAACATTTTTTCTTACACTTTTCTTCTATAACTGTGACTGAACTTAAGTATACCTACTTACTGTACTTCTAGTGTAATACTAATAGAAGATCAACTAAAAGCATCCTTGTTACGGCCAAATTGTGTTGTACGCAGTATGTTTGTTGATATGTTTATTCAGTTGTTAATGTTAGAAACAACCATACTACGCATAGAGTTTTAGGTATCTTACAGTTTAAAACCCACAATAGAATTGTTTTTTATAAATCATGACAACTAATATTTCCTATGTGGTTATGTAGAGCACAACAATAATTATACTACGTCAATTATTTGCATAATACAGTGTTTTAGCATTTTAATTTAAAAGAGTCTTTTCAATGAAATTACTAATTTAGCTAAAAATGTATCCAACTGAAAAAAATGTAATTAAATGTTCAAAAAAAATGTATAAAGTTCCAATCTCATTACCTTCACTCTGATTTCTAAAAAAAAATTACTTTGTTTTTCTATATGACCAACCTATTTCCATAAATAGCTAGGTCAAATACTTTGATATCCACCTGTAGAAGTATCTTACCTGATCCGCCCATATCACAATTAAAAAAAATCGTTACGCCGTACAAGCTAATGAAAACCCTTAAATCAAAATTTTTATTAGCCAATCAAATAATAACTTACAAACGGCAATTAGTTCTGGGGTATCTATGTGACACGAAACTGTTAAACCTTGAAAGGATAACTCTTGAACCCATAAACTAGAAATCACACATTTTTTTAAATTTTATATTGTAATAGTTTATCATTGGCTTAGTAAATTACTAAGTAGTTGGTAAACTACTTGAGTCTTACACAGAAATTATCAAACACACTAGCTTATACTTAACATCAGTCGTATTTTTAAGGCACTAGATGTAGACTCAAGAAATAATGGAGTATCAATGTGACACGAAAGTGTAAATCTTGATAAGAAAATAATTGAAGCGATAAACTAGAAATCAGACATTTTTTGAAACTATAATAAAATAGTTTATCATTGGTTTTTCAAAATTAACTACTGATTTCCTCATCATTTTTCAAGAGTGACGTGAGTTGTAAACAACACTCGACAAGTTTGAATAATATAAGTTTTAGTGTTTTTAGTATTCCAGATTTATCAATCCGATAGCTAATCGTAAGATTCACATCCATCGTAGCATCATACATTTTACCCAAAACATTTTTAACATTGATTTAGCATTTTTCGCCAACTGCCTATTTAGCAACTCTTTACTTTTGGAAATGGTTTCTTTCAGTTCTATACCTGAGAATATGTTCTCTCATATTATATCGTTCAGTTTATTTTTCACATCTTGAAATTCTCCTATTTTAGATATTACAAACTGTTGTAGAGACTCCACGATGAATTGATGAACTAACATTAAAGCAGCCTCACCATTAAACAATAAGTAGCCGTAATTAAGATTGTACTTAAACTCTTTGTTAGAGTTATTCGAGGACTCTTTGGTTATCAGTAAGTGACGCAACGCAGATAAAGCATAGCTGCATTGGAGTCGTTGAAAATTTTCGTATTCCTTTTCGCGTGAGCTTTCTCCCTTCTGGTCTTGTTCCATATCTACTCTAATATAATACTCCGGACGAATTTCCAAAATACCCTTATAAAGTTTGGTCGTTTGAATTTCGACATTGTGTTAAAGCATAAAAATAGTTAGAATTTTGGTAGGGAGACCAAACCATATTGGTTATTTTGTATATTTGTTAGAATAATATTATCGAGGATACTTTTTGGTTAGTTTTTTTTGTTATCACACTATTATAGCTTTTGCGCTTTGATATTAAATGATAAAAACCCAACCTCTCTCTTTTCCCAGTATGTCCAAAGAAATATACCAAAATTTCAGTTAGTTAATATATAATTTTAATTTTTTGAAAACGAATATTTCCAGCTTGAGGAGTTTTTTCAAAAAATTATTGAATTAAAATCACAATTTCATTCTCAAAACACGAGAATAATAATATATTGTTTCGTTTTTCTACAACAAAATAAAAGGTACAGTTTGTTAGTTTTGCTGTATTTGAATTTTGCTTTTGTTATATTTAACATTATATTACAGTGATATTATATGACCTTGTATCACACGCGCCTGTTATAAAACCAAAGCGTCTTGAATGTATTATAATACATAATAATTGTGAATACCGATTTAAAACAAGGGCAAACATTATAAGATATAATAGGGTTTTCAGAAAAACTAATGTAACGAACTATCTACAGTAGTAGGACATTAATCTTTTAAGTTATAGTGTGTGAAATCAACTTTTAATTATACAAAATAATTAAAACAAAACACTGCATTTATACAAAAAAATTTTTTAAGAGAAATAATAACTAGACAGTCACATTTTTTGTTGGGAGAGTCCTATAGGGTACGGTTAAGACCTTTTTGTTTATAATATATAATTAACCTTAAATTTCCAATTCATATTTTAATTTTTTTTTTATGTTTTGACGGAAAATTTATCCTTTATAAAAATCCTACGAAAGAGCTTTGTTAAAGTCCCTCTCTTTTTAACCGTGGTCCGAGTGATACTAAAGTAAATGTAACACCTTACAGTTTTAAAATTTAGTAATGTATATTGCTATATAGTAATGTTTAGAAATGCAATTTAGTTTAGCATTTCTAAACTATAACAAATATCCAAAAATTTTTACAATTTTTTTTTTAATAGAAAATAATATGCGATATTTACAATAGGCATATGGTATGGTTAATATATACAATTAACAGTTTGAAGAAACCATCCAGTGATGGAACTCCGGTGGCTGGAAGAGTGGAGTTTAAATTAATTCGTGATTTATTGTTTAGTAATAGCTGAAGAAGCCTTAGCCGCTGATTTAGGATTATTCTGTTCGTGTGTAATTGGGGTGCCCGTGTGAAACGTTTGTCTGTAATTAATCTCAGGTTTGTTAATAATAATAAAAAAAACCTTCTCACTCTTCCCAGTAGGCTCAAAGAAAAATACCAAAGTTTCAGTTAGTTAATATATATTTTTAATTTTTCAAAAGGAAAAATACGATCATTTCCAGCTTGATGGGTTTCTTTAATCATTTTTAAATTAAGATCATAATTTAATTCTTAAAAATACTAAAAGATTTATATAATGTTTCGTTTTTCTACAACGCATTATAAGTGTGTATCTAGCATTAGTCATGAAAACACATTTTGCTAACATACAATATTGTACAATATATTTTTGTCAGCATACTTACGTCTAAGAATTTTCGTCGCCTGTAAAACAGTTGTTAACAAAATAAAAATGAGTAACGCTCTACCCCGACCCCACTGTGTTGCCATTTTATTTACTTAATATTGTAGCACACACAAAAACTTCCACAAGGTTCCTAGCTGAGTTTGTTAGTTTTAATGTATTTGACTTTTGCTTTAGAAAAAAAACATACATTATACAGACATATTAGAATTTGTATGCTTGAACACAAAATAATTAAAACAAAACACTGCAATTATACAAAAAAGATTATTAGTAATTTCTTTTTATAAGATAATCAAATGTTTTGACAGAGATAAATTTAAACTTTACAGTCACATTTTTTGAGGGAGAGTCCTGCAGGCTACAGCTAAAACATATTTTTTTATAATGTATTTAACCTAACATTTACAATTCATATTAAACTCCGACCATTATTTTACTTGTATTGAGGGTATAATTTATGTTTTTCAAATATCCCACGAAAGAATATAGTCTTTTTCTTTTTAACCGTGGTCCGAGTGGGATTAAAGTAAATGTATCACCCGTAATAGACAATGCAATAATAGTAGTAATGATAATATTAATTTATTAGTACCTTACAGTTTTAAAAGTTAGCAACGTATTACAATAAATAGTATTTCTTAACTATAACAAGTAACCATATTTTGTATAACATTTTAAAAATAAATATTTTTTTTTTTTTTTAATAGAAAAAATATACGATCTGTACAACAGGCACATTGTATGGTTGGCTTTTGGTTCATGTTTGTTCACTTTTTTAGCTTTTAAGCCTCTGGGACAGATTTGTTTGAGTATCATATCTCTCGATCACATAGTCAGTACTCTAAGAAATGGGTAGACGAAGCCAACGAGCCATATGTCATCTGTGCGTTCCTAGACATAACTGATGAGGTCTGTAGAGAATTGGAGTCAACCGAGGGGGCTCACTTTCTCCAAAAACAAATCCACTGCGGTTGTGTTAAAAGGAGGCCTTGTTCATGGTTTTACGGTAGGATTCGGTAGGGACAGAATAAAAACTGTACCTAATGCTAGCTATCTTGGAGTTACCATTGACGATAAAAGAAACTTCAGACAACATTTGAAGGTAGTCGATGGAAAAGATTTCTACTTGTTCACAAGGTTGAGAGGCACCTATGGAATCGACTGGGGACAATCCAGAGAATCACATGCGAATGTGGCGCTCCTAATGAAGACGTTGAGCACGTTCTCCTTTATTGCCAGAAGCACAATCTTGCGAGGGCCAGACTGGAGTTAGCCGTACATAGGGCGGGATATCTTTGGCCATGCGATCTACCAGTTTTCCTGAAGACCAGAGCATTGTATACGGCACTCGATAAACATGCTAGGACTACTTTGAAATATAGATAGTGGAAGACGTCTGTCTTCAACACATCGACTCGAAAAGAGGTACAGAACGCCAGGCTGGTGACGAGCCGCACCCTGGCCGTGTACCTACATCGAGTCCATCGAGCTTGCTGGCCGTGATTATCCCTGTGGTTAGGGGAGACTGGGATAATTGTTTAAAATAGTAAAAATGATTAAAATATAGAATTAACGGTCAAGTCTCACACGAGAGCCTATAAGTATACAAATCAGCCGTATATTTATCACAAATTACCTTAAGTGGTTAACGTATAAGTGATATCAACTTTTAAAATAAAAATGGGAACCGCCTTATTTGTTTTATTAATTTTAACATTAAAATATTTTTAAATAAAATAGGTTTATGTTTTATAAATAGGTTTCAATATACTATCTTAAAAATTAATAAAACTAAATTTAAAAGATTTTGGAAAGGTATCTATATTGAAAATTTAAGAATTCCCATTTCTTCAATTTTACAAATAAAATATTAATTCAGTATACCAAGAAAACAAAAGCTTGACATTAAAAATGAGTAGATAGATATATTTTCTTCGCCAAATATATTTAAACAAATTATAGATAGATCGCATTTCTTACCCATACTCACAAAAAATCTGTGTGTTAAATGTTATAAACGCCTATATTTCAATATTATCATAAACTCTAAGAGATTAAAAGTTTTTAAAGAAGATAGAAAATATACTGATTTTTCATGAATTACCTAGATAGTAGATAGTTGTTTTAACTCGATGGAAAGCTGTGGGTTTTTTTTTTGTGTCTGTCTCAAACTTTAAAACCACCGAATTGATTTACTTGATAATAAGTCTATCAATCAGTACTAATTGAGACTACTATTTCAATCTTTCAATTTTATTTGCTATAAATTTGAGAAAATGTTTTAGATTATATTTTGATGCAAGCCTTATTCCTTTCCTTCACTTTATAACCTAGTATTATGTTAATAATTTTATGATAAAACCTATTATTAAATAAATATATGACATAATAGATTACATAAAAAAGCTACTATTTTTTAACTTAAATATCGATGGAAAATATTATAAGACTCTTTATTATAATATGGAATGTAGCGGAAATCGATTGATGTTGATTTCAACTAATTTGGTTTTAGATTTGTACCCGTGCACGCCTATTAAATGACACAACATAATGGCGGTCCTATTATTATTAAATATTATAACCAATGGTATAGTACTCAACCTATTTAGGTCACAAGTATATTATAGGTATGAAACACAAAAAAACAATTTGTATAAAATATATTCTCGGTGTGAATCACAAAAACACATTTTGATATTTTCATATTAGTCCATTGCTGGGCTTAGAAGGTATATACGTTAAAATATTTAGTTGATTTTTATTCGTTATAATTTTTTTTAGGATACCTAGGCCGTGGCTGTTAAAATAGTTCTCTATGAAGAGCTTGTTGTTGTAACGGGGTCGCAGCTGGTGTTCTTTTAATGTTTTCAACCGTCATTTTTGGTTTGCTATTATATCTTGGTGAACATTTTTTAAATTTTTAGAGAACATGATAGGTCATAATACAATTATTCATCCACATTTGCACAATGAACACCAAGCTCATGTTACGTGCACTTTAGGCACGATTCATTTTTCATGTTTCAAATAGACAATTATTGGATTCTTTCAGTTTTAGTTAAATCTTTTGTTTATACACAAGAGGATATTCAAACAATCAGAAACACAAATAACAAAACAAAATTTGGTGAAAAAACAACATGGTAAAACAAAAAAAACCTAAAACTGTATAAATTGAATTAGTAAAATACAACAGCCCTCTTAACGTAACGACTTAAAAAATTTGCGATACCAACAGGTATTTGTTTTTTGTCTACAATATAATAATATTAAAATATATTATTATAGGTTTATAAACTTAAAATGAAGTATATGACCAGTTATATTATAATCACAAAAGAAGAATAACTCAAAAAAAATTTTTTTAACAAAATAGGAAATTATCCAACCACCCCCTCCAATAATTGTTCCATTTTATAAGTAACCTATTTATATTTTAATGCATAAAATATAGTATCGGACTATTATCATCTGGTCATGGTTTTTGTGATTATTTTGCACTGATTTTTATTTTATATTGGTGCGATCAGTCAACATTTTAGTGACTGCAATAATGTTGTTATCAATTATTAACTTTTTTCGTTTTCTTATTCTTAAGTCCTGTTTGTTTTTATCGCTATTTTGTGGCTAAAAAAATAAATTTTCCGAAATTTTATCGACATTTTAAAACTAATAGAATTTGCTCTGCTAAACATATGAGACTCATATAGAAATACACTTATGTATACATTCAACCGGAGAAAAACTCAGCATGTATGATTTAACTAGTACTAAATTAAATTTTTTTCTTTAGGGGAGGGGAAGGGGGTTAAACTTTTAGATTAAGCTTTATGTAAATGGTACATTAATTAATATAATAAAAGTCGTTTGTCAAAACTAATCTTAACCTGAACTATAGTACAAATATAATTAAATTCTTAAACAATTTTAAATATTATAATTATAGAGTAGGAAAATAAACAAGAAATCTAGAAAAGTAGAATAGTTTATCCTACCTTGAAAGGTTGTATGAACCAACCATAATAACATAATAACTACATATTTTTTAAATGTTATTGACAAGAACTTTATTAGTTTCAAAATGAGTAAACAATGCGTAAACAATAATTTGAAGTATTGATAAATTATAGCTAGGTACAATTTTTTTTGTTAAAATACAAACTAGTTGCAAATATTTAAAAATTACATTTTTTAATAGACATGTGAAATATACATGTAACTTATAATTTCGTTAAAATTGTTTTAATAACCTAACCTTACCCTGTACTTGGGTGTTCTATTTTTTTCAATTGTTTAAATAATCCGTCGTAAAAAGGATACGAATAAAATGACTTCGCAATATCCACGTTGGCATCAGAAAATAAATCTTTAACTTCTTGGAGAAAATGGTTTATATTTGTCCACTCTTTTGTTAGTGGGGATATTCTCGTACTACTTTCATCAATTATTGACGAATAGCACTGGGAAATGTTTTCCTTTAGGGTACCTTCAGTAAAATCATCGCAAAATGTTTTGTCAAAATCAATAAATTCCTGGACGGCATTGTTGAAATTAGACAATGAAGATCGATTCTTAAATTTTTCCGTTAAAAGGTCATTATCTGATGATACGCCAACAATCTCGCAGAATTGCGATAGTCTTAAAGTAAAAGTTTGGTCTAGTTGTTCAATTTCCTTGAAATTTTGAATTTTTGACGTGAATTCTAAATAACTCTCGACAAACTTAAATAATACAAGTCTTAATATTTTAAGTATACCGTTTTTAGTATGCCAGAAGTATGCAGTCCGGTAGCTAATCGTAGTATATACATTCTTCGTGGTATCATACATTTTACGCAATGCTCTTTTTGCTTTGGTCCAGTATTTTTCGCCACAATATTTGACAATAATTGTTTCGATTTTGTCCAACTTGTCAATAGCTGTTAAACTTTCAAACTTTATATGATTTACGCTATCGGTTGGAACCCCATAATTCTTGTTAAACATAATTTGCTCTCTTAGCAACTCTTTGTTTGTTGAAATAGTTTTTTTCGAGTCTGCTTCAGTGAACACGTTCTCTCTGTCTATGCTATTCAGTATTTTTTTCAAGTCTTGAAATTTTTCCATTTGAGATATCACAAACTCTCGTAGAGACTCTACGATGAATTTGTGAACTTTAAACATGAACTGAGTTTGTTGCTGATTAATTACCTCACCTTGAAAGTATGCGTACAAAATGTTTTTTACATTATCTGTGTAAAACCATAATGTCCATTGAATATCCTCATATACAGGATTATGAAAGGGCACACTTATAATGGTTGCTAACATTAAAGCGGCTTCATCATTAAACAATACGTGGCCGTAACTAGGACTGTACTGTAAATTACCTGTGATAGAGTTATACAAGAATTCTTCGGTTAACTGTAAGTGACGCAACGCAGATAGAGCATAGCTGCATTGGAGTCGTAGAAAACACTCTTTACCTATTTTATGTAAGCTTGCTCCTGGCTTTTCCAACTCTTGTTCGATCTTAAACACAATAAAATTTGTAGGACGAATTTCCAAAATACCCATATGAAGTTTGGTCTTTTGCATCTTAACATTGTGTGCAAGCATACAAATAATTAGCATAGCGGTAAGAAGACCAAACCATAACGGTATGTTTGAACGTAACATTTTTTCTTACACTTTTCTTCTATAACTGTGACTGAACTTAAGTATACCTACTTACTGTACTTCTAGTGTAATATTAATAGAAGATCAACTAAAAGCATCCTTGTTACGGCAAAATTGTGTTGTACGCAGTATGTTTGTTGATATGTTTATTCAGTTGTTAATGTTAGAAACAACCATACTACGCATAGAGTTTTAGGTATCTTACAGTTTAAAACCCACAATAGAATTGTTTTTTATAAATCATGACAACTAATATTTCCTATGTGGTTATGTAGAGCACAACAATAATTATACTACGTCAATTATTTGCATAATACAGTGTTTTAGCATTTTAATTTAAAAGAGTCTTTTCAATGAAATTACTAATTTAGCTAAAAATGTATCTAACTGAAAAAAATGTAATTAAATGTTCAAAAAAAATGTATAAAGTTCCAATCTCATTACCTTCACTCTGATTTCTAAAAAATAATTACTTTGTTTTTCTATATGACCAACCTATTTCCATAAATAGCTAGGTCAAATACTTTGATATCCACCGGTAGAAGTATCTTACCTGATCCGCCCATATCACAATTAAAAAAAATCGTTACGCCGTACAAGCTAATGAAATCCCTTAAATAAAAATTTTTAAAGCCAATCAAATAATAACTTACAAACGGCAATTAGTTCTGGGGTATCTATGTGACACGAAACTGTTAAACCTTGAAAGGATAACTCTTGAACCCATAAACTAGAAATCACACATTTTTTTAAATTTTATATTGTAATAGTTTATCATTGGCTTAGTAAATTACTAAGTAGTTAGTAAACTACTTGAGTCTTACACAGAAATTATCAAATACACTAACTTATACTTAACATCAGTCGTATTTGTAAGGCACTAGATGTAGACTCAATAAATAATGGAGTATCAATGTGACACGAAAGTGTAAATCTTGATAAGAAAATAATTGAACCGATAAACTAGAAATCAGACATTTTTTGAAACTATAATAAAATAGTTTATCATTGGTTTTTTAAAATTAACTACTTGAGTCTTATACAGGAATTTTCAAATCCACCTACGTTATTTAAAATTAATGTTCTTTTCCAAGGCACTAGATGTACACTCAATTAAAGACAAGCCCATTTTGTATAAATCAACGTGATTTAACGGTAACGCGTTACCTATTAGGCTATTAGTTATAGCTTTATGTAAAAAGTAGCTAATATAATATAATAAACGCCTCTACCAAAGTAAATTTATCATTTAATAAGTCTAATATTGTATACATATTAATTCAAGAGTCAACAAATATACAAAAATCAACAAGGTATAACAGTAGACCCTAACTTGAATGATTTTATAAACCAACAAAAATTACTTAATAACTACTCAGTTTTACGTTATAATTTTGTCCAGTGATTTGATTTCCTCATCATTTTTCAATAGTGACGTGAGTTGTAAACAACTCTCGACAAGTTTGAATAATATAAGTTTTAGTGTTTTTAGTATTCCAGAGGTATCAATCCGAAAGCTAATCGTAAGATTCACATCCATCGTAGCATCATACATTTTACCAAAACATTTTTAACATTGATTTAGCATTTTTCGCCAATTGCCTATTTAGCAACTCCTTATTTATTCCCGGAAAGGGTTTTTTTCAGTTATTTTCCACGTCTTGAAATTCTCCTATTTTAGATATTACAAACTGTTGTAGAGACTCCACGATGAATTGATGAACTAACATTAAAGCAGCCTCACCATTAAACAATAAGTAGCCGTAATTAAGATTGTACTTAAACTCTTTGTTAGAGTTATTCGAGGACTCTTTGGTTATCAGTAAGTGAGGCAACGCAGATAAAGCATAGCTGCATTGGATTCGTTGAAAATATTCGTAATCCTTTTCATGTGAGCTTTCTCCCTGCTGGTCTTGTTCCATATCTACTCTAATATAATATTCCGGACAAGTTTCTAAAATACCCTTATAAAGTTTGGTCGTTTGCATTTTGACATTGTGTGAAAGCATACAAATAGTCAGCATTTCGGTAGGGAGACCAAACCATAATGATAAGTTTGAACGTAACATTTTTTTTGCATTTTGCTTTAAATACTGTACTTAAAGTATACTTTCTAAGTGTAGGTCTAGTGTAATACTAGTATAAGCTGTTTTCAAATGACAGCATGTCATGTACGCAATACGTTAATTTATTGATAGGTTTATTTTATTTTGTACATTTGTTAGAATAATATTATCGAGGATACTTTTTGGTTAGTTTTTTTTTGTTATCAGACTATTATAGCTTTTGCGCTTTGATATTAAATGATAAAAACCCAACCTCTCTCTTTTCCCAGTACGTTCAAAGAAAAATACCAAAATTTCAGTTAGTTAATATATAATTTTAATTTTTTGAAAACGAATATTTCCAGCTTGAGGAGTTTTTTTTTTAAATTATTTAATTAAAATCACAGTTTCATTCTCAAAACACGAGAAATATTGTGTCGTTTTCCTACAACCTGTAATAAGTGTGTATCTAGTATTAGTCATAAGAACACATCTTGTTTATATATCTTGTACAATGTTGGTTTATTGGCATAGTTACGTCTAAGAATTTTCGTCATCTGTAAAACAGTTGTTAACAAAATAAAAGGTTCAGTTTGTTAGTTTTGCTGTATTTGATTTTTGCTTTTGTTAAATTTAACATTATATTAC
The DNA here is from genome assembly GCF_023614345.1 of Adelges cooleyi. Lineage (NCBI taxonomy): Eukaryota > Metazoa > Arthropoda > Insecta > Hemiptera > Adelgidae > Adelges > Adelges cooleyi. The sequence continues at coordinate 1,024,713 of NW_026096061.1, forward strand.
AGTGATATTATATGACCTTGTATCACACGCGCCTGTTATAAAACCAAAGCGTCTTGAATGTATTATAATACATAATAATTGTGAATACCGATTTAAAACAAGGGCAATCATTAAAAGATATAATAGGGTTTTCAGAAAAACTAATGTAACGAACTATCTACAGTAGTAGGACATGGATCTTTTAAGTTATAGTGTGTGAAATCAACTTTTAATTATACAAAATAATTAAAACAAAACACTGCATTTATACAAAAAAAATTTTTAAGAGAAATAATAACTAGGCAGTCACATTTTTTGTCGGGAGAGTCCTATAGGGTACGGTTAAGACCTTTTTGTTTATAATATATAATTAACCTAAAAATTACAATTCATATTTTAATTTTTTTTTTATGTTTTGACGGAAAATTTATACTTTATAAAAATCCTACGAAAGAGCTTAGTTAAAGTCTCTCTCTTTTTAACCGTGGTCCTAATGATACTGAAGTAAATGTATCACCTTACAGTTTTAAAATTTAGCAATGTATTAAACTAAATTGCATTTCTAAACTATAACAAATATCCAAAATTTTTTACAATTTTTTTTTTAATAGAAAATAATATGCGATATTTACAATAGGCATATGGTATGGTTAATATATACAATTAACAGTTTGAAGAAACCATCCAGTGATGGAACTCCGGTGGCTGGAAGAGTGGAGTTTAAATTAATTCGTGATTTATTGTTTAGTAATGGCTGAAGAAGCCTTAGCCGCTGATTTAGGATTATTCTATTTGTGTATAATTGGGGTGCCCGTGTGAAACGTTTGTCTGTAATTAATCTCAGGTTTGTTAATAACAATAAAAAAAACCTCCTCACTCTTCCCAGTAGGCTCAAAGAAAAATACCAAAGTTTCAGTTAGTTAATATATATTTTTAATTTTTCAAAAGGATGAATATGATCATTTCCAGCTTGATGGGTTTCTTTAATCATTTTTAAATTAAGATCATAATTTAATTCTTAAAAATACTAAAAGATTTATATAATGTTTCGTTTTTCTAAAACGCATTATAAGTGTGTATCTAGCATTAGTCATGAAAACACATTTTGCTAACATACAATATTGTACAATATATTTTTGTCAGCTTACTTACGTCTAAGAATTTTCGTCGCCTGTAAAACAGTTGTTAACAAAATAAAAATGAGTAACGCTCTACCCCGACCGCACTGTGTTGCCATGTTATTTACATAATATTGTAGCACACACAAAAAATTCCACAAGGTTCCTAGCTGAGTTTGTTAGTTTTAATGTATTTGACTTTTGCTTTAGAAAAAAAACATACATTATACAGACATATTAGAATTTGTATGCTTGCACACAAAATAATTAAAACAAAACACTGCAATTATACAAAAAAGATTATTAGTAATTTTTTTTATAAAATAATCAAATATTTTGACAGAGATAAATGAAAACTATACAGTCACATTTTTTGAGGGAGAGTCCTGCAGGCTACAGCTAAAACATATTTTTTTATAATGTAATTAACCTAACATTTACAATTCATATTTAAACTCTGACCATTATTTTACTTGTATTGAGGGTAAAATTTATGTTTTTCAAATATCCCACGAAAGAACTTAGTCTTTTTCTTTTTAACCGTGGTCCGAGTGGGATTAAAGTAAATGTATCACCCGTGATAGATCATGCAGTAATAGTAGTAATGATAATAATAATTTATTGGTACCTTACAGTTTTAAAAATTAGCAACGTATTAAAATAAATTGTATTTCTAAACTATAACAAGTAACCATATTTTGTATAACATTTTAAAAATATTTTTTTTTAATTGAAAAAATATACGATCTGTACAATAGGCACATGGTATGGTTGGCTTTTGGTTCATGTTTGTTCACTCTTTTAGCTTTTAAGCCTCTGTGACAGATTTGTTTGAGTATCATATCCCTCGATCATATAGTCAGTACTCTAAGAAGTCGTAAAAGTCGTATACACATTTGATTCTGAGGCGATGTGTGGATGCTAAATTATGCTAAATAAATATTCTATTAAACTGTCGACTAGTTCCGTCAAACTTAATGTTGAAAGACTGGAAACATTTTTCTGTACATAAAAATCGTTATACAACCGATACCGAGTATAACAGCTCATCACATACTTTTCAATTGGAACATTTGACAGTTTTTTTTTTTTTGTTTATCAGATCTAAAGACATTACCTGTGTGTTGATGTGGGAAATTTTGGGCTAAAATGCCTTTCGGATTTTTGTTATATAAACTGGAAAATTTTTTTATACACGGGTTAAAAACAGACAATATTCATTTAGGAATTGAAAATGTTCTTGTGGAAAAATGTCCTCTGTTTGCAATAACTATTACAAATTTCGATTAAAATGATTGCTGTAATATTATTTTTGGTAGGCGTTATTGGGTAGGTATATATGAGTTTATTTTATTAATAACTAATTTTGAAGAAGATAAGAGTAATAAAAATGTATAGAACTGAGTTATGTACCTTTGATACGATATAATATGATGTTTTATGGAAAATAATCCGATACACGGCTTAAAAATTAATTAAACCGTAAATATAATTTATTTATTCAAATTTTGTTACATTGAAATATTTTCAAAAGATGAGATTATTTACCTTTAGGCTCTAACGCAAATAGCACACGATACAAATTTATCGTTTGCATATTTTACACCGGTTTACATTGTTTGCGACAAATGCTTTACTGTTTTGTACTAAACAACTAAAATTGCGAGTAAATCGAAAAAAAAACTACCAACTACTTATCGACGCGGATGATATTAAAACAAAATAATTTATGAATTTAGTATTTGAGAATTGTTTATTGATTTCCTTAGCGAAGTATCACAATCTTAGGCGAAACGTTAAAACACAAAAAATATCGTTATTTCATTAAGTTATTGCCAAAACATAAAAGAGGATTTTCACTAGATTCGTATCAACATTTATGTTTTTAACGTCTATACTCTTTTACTTGAACAATATTTTTTTTCAAAATATTTTTTCTTATCTTTTAAGATGACGTCATACCCATTAACCTTACAATGCATAAAGTATCATTTTAGATACAATCAAGAAAAGCCAAAACTAACAACAAAATGTTTCACGAAATAGACTCCAGGGGGGGAATCCCAATCCTCTAAATGCCGACCTGGCCTCTAAAAATCTTCCTTAGAACCCTTCCCGTCGCCTAAAAAGAAAATGGAGCAGTGACATGCTAACCTAAACTCCACTCTTTCAGCAATCGGAGTTCCATCACTGGATGGTTTCTACAAACACTGCTAATTTTATTTATTAACTGTGCCATATGCCTATGTAAATATCGCATAATTTGTCTATAAAAAAAAATAACTAAATAAAAAATATTGGATACTTGTTATAGTTTAGAAGTACAATTTGTTTTAATACATTGCTAAATTTTAAAACTGTAAGGTGCCAGTTAACTGTTATTAAACTACTATTATTGGATGATCTATCGCGGGTGATACATTTACTTCAATCCCACTCGGACCACGGTCAAAAAGAGAAAGACTTTAACTAAGTTATTTCGTAGGATTTTTTGAGAAACATAAATTATGCCTAAATAGTGAAAAAGTAAAAAAAAAAGTCAGAGTTAAAATATAATACGTAAATTTTAGGTTAATAGTATTATAAAAAAAAAGAAGGACTTTCCCTCAAAAAAATGTAACTGTCTAGTTTTCATTTATCTCTTAAATTTTTTTTTTGTATAATTTCAGTGTTTTGTTATAATTGTTTTCTATAAATAAAAGTTGATTTCATACACTACAACTTAAAAGATTTAAGTCGTAATACTATAGATAGTTCGTTACATTAGTTTTTCTAAAACCCCTATTATATCTTATAATGATTGCACTTGATTTAAATCGGTATAAACACATATTATGTATTATATTACATTCAAGTCGCTTAGGTTTTCCAACGGGCGCGTGTGGTACAAGGTCGTATAATATCACTGCAATATAATGTTAAATTTTTTTCTAAAGCAAATATCAAAAACAGTAATACTAACATACTCAGCTAGGAACATTTTTGCAACAATATTAAGTAAATAAAATGGTAGCACAGCGGTGTTTGGGATATAATACCACTGCGTTTATTATAATGCTACATTTTCTACAAAAGCAAAAACCAAATACAGTAGAACTAATAAACCGCAACTACATAAGTATACAGGAATGCCATAAAATAATATTACTGTTGTGCCGGATCGGTAAATTTTTGAGTTTAGGTTGTAAAAAAACGAAACAAAATATAATTCTTCTCGTGTTTTTAAGAAAGAAATTATGATCTTAATTTAAGAATTTAAAAAAAACTCTTCGAGCTGGAAGTACTCGTTTTCATTAAAAATTAAATTTTTTAAATACAGAGTGATTCTTTTAGCGCCCTACACTAGTTTACTAAAAAACTACTGAGATTTATACAAAAAAAAAAAAAAATGTTTAATAATTTGTTTGTGTATAAAATACTAACTTATTATATAATATTTTTTAATTTGTATCTTCCCCCCCCCCTTTCGTCAAAAATTCGACACCAATATTTGATTTTCAAATGGTTACCCCTATAAATAATTTAGTTTTTAGATAGATATAATATTATTTAAAAAATTATTTAAAAAGACATATTGCAAGCTTAGTTCCAACTATTAGTTTTAAAGTTATTTGCATTAGAAGTAATGGACGTGCGGGGTAGGGGGTGAATTATTTTTTCGGTCTTTCATCAATATTTATGAGACGCTAAAGGCAATGCTCGGATAGCTGCTGTACATCCAAGTTCCAATAAAAATATTTGAATGATATGAAACTGTCAAATGATAACAAGATAATATACGACGCTTGTTTTGATAATTTAGCTGTAGTCAAAATTATACCTGCTATAATGTTACTTTAAATTCTTATGTTTTATTATTCACTAGTACAAACGCGTTAAAAATGTTACCTATCAATGTCAAGACCAGTCTAACCAAGTGACGACGATTCGGTTTAGGAACAGTAGTGAGTAGGTTTGTCCGTTTTGTTGCTGTTATTAATTATTATGATGTAACCTAAAAATTACCGTTCTAATGAAATACTTAAATATTAATAGTCAATAACCGTACAGCGATGTGCTGTTTATATTAACACTTACACTTGTGTTTTACGTTAATTTTAAATGTATTTGCGTTTAATTCCATTGGAAAATGGTATTATAAAAAAAATTATCTTTAAAGTTGTTTTAAAAAACATAATATTTGTAAGACAATTTCGGCATTCGTTTCGCTAATCACATTTTTAAACATTTTGGAATAAAGAAGTTTGATTTGTTTATTCTAAAATTTTAATAAGTTTAAAGGTAAGTTAATTACTTAAAATTATTTTAAACTATTATAAATAAAACAATTTTTTTCTTTGTATTAGGTGAATGCACCGATAATTAATCTTTTTCATACTCTTTCTGATACATCAATAAAATTATCTTGCAGCATTTTATAGTTGGTGACAAGTTATTTTGAAAGCGTTTGTTTGATATATGATGTAGAATAATATGAATCCATGCATAGAACCTACTTCATTATGAAAACTAAGAAAATTATAGATAAATAAAACATTGTATTAAACTACTTAAACTATAATGTTATAACCTTAATATTAATAAATATTTTGTTTTTTGAAGTGTCAGAAGCACTTACTCTAATCAGTGTTATCCTAAAAAAGTTGGAACGCAATCTTTTGTACTATTGTCAGAACGCTGAACGGACAATTTCAAATAATATAAATTTTTATTTTTCCTTTAGAATGGTAATTTTAGAATTAGTAGACATACTTAAAATTTACTGTGCTGATTATTAGGTATAGTTAAGTATGATTACTATTAAATAATATTTATTATAGAATTTTATAATACAAAATTCTCGTTCAACGCCGGGTTACAAATTAACAGAGAGAATGGATCTGGGATAGCTCTACATCACTATTTCAATATTATAAAAAAAATTGAATTTAGTAGAACGTTTCAAAGTCTCATAATTATATGACTTTAAAAATGTTTATTACATCTATGCAGTGCCTACTTATTTACTTATTACTTCAAATTTGGATATTTTAAATTTGGTGTGTTTTAGTAAGTTTAGGATTATACATATATTAAATATAACACTATTGTGCTTGAAGAATGTTTTTTATCCATCTACAATACTCAATATTGACTTGATAAGACTATAAGAAAAACATATTATTATGACATATAGTTATTTTATTTTTATTTTATTCTAATTAAAAAATTGGAATATCAAATTTATTATGTTATATTCTATAATATAGACTAAGGCCATTGGGCAATATAAATTAAATTTTATTATATTACATACCTATCTACGTATTTATAATAGGTATAAGATTTAAAATAAAATCACGAATAACTAATGTGTATTATGCAAGGTGAGTACTTTTTAAAATTATTATTCAATTTATATTTTCAGATAGGATTCAATCAATCATAAGTGTTACTTTAGTTTCAACAACAATAATGCCTAATTTTTAACCATGGGTACAACATTAAATGTACCATTTAATTAAATTAACAAATAAAAAACCTGTTGTCTGAATCTACTATGTTACAGCAATATTCCAATATTTTGATAATTTTTTTCTTTCAAATATTTCACTGCACAATGCTATGCAGAATTTTATGAGTGATTAAATAAAATATTATTTTACATTATGCCTTAAAACTCTTTAATTTAAACCTATTTTAGAATTCAAATAATGTACAGTTGGCTAATGAAAAAAAAAAGATTTGTCGATAAAATTGTTGAACAAGTAAGGTTAAATTTTAAATATTAGCTTTACTAATTGTGATAAAAAATAGAATTATTATTAAAAAAAAAATTATGTGTTACTAAAAGGTAGAGTTAAAAACATTAATACTTAACCAAAGAGTTGATTGTTATTTGTAAGCGAGTATAAATGTGATGTTTTTTTCTCTTGAAATGTGTAAAATAATAATAAAGTATAAATTCAATGTTTAGATTTGTTATACCCAATAATATGCGGAGATCTCCGCAGTTAGGTATTCATTATTTAACTTTTCTATTTCTCATTTATTGATTATAAATACGAATACAATAATTCTAGTATTTATAAGCAATGCTTATACCTACTTAATGAGTTACTACAACTTATTATACTAAAGGTATTTATATTAAACTTAATTAAGGTATTATATTAAAAAGTGTTGTAATTCAAATTTTACATCATCATCATAATAATAAAATGTCAATTCAAATAGCCGACGTCCCGCCAGTCGCCTAATCGTCTCTTCCATGGGATTCGTATAATACATCTGGCTCATAGACAAGCATAAAGGCGGCTTGGGCAGCGCGTGGCGTTGGCGCGCGTTTTTATCATGTCACAACGTTATCGTATCAAATAATAACGGTGACGGCGTGTGTTGTTTTTATTGCCGAGTTTGTACTTTCCTTAAATTAAACGTAAAATTATTATTATTATTATTAATTACACTGTTGTTCATTGTCATACGTGGTTTTTTATTCAATAGTGTTTCCCGGTGTGTCAAACGTTATCATATATATAATAATAAAAATTAAAAACGGCGAACGGCGTGTTTTGTTTTTTTGGTGAATTTTTGTCTTTGTAGTTTGTTATATTATATACATACAATTATATGTAAATCGTATAATAGTTATTATTAATTACATATTTGTCCGTAATTCGCTCACGGTTTTCGTTCAAGAGAAATCGACGTGTTTCCCGGTGTGCAAACATTACCTTTTAATATGCGTCGTTGGATGTCGGTACGTTTTTTAGATTTAGAATATATATAATAATATATAGTATAGTAGTATATTACATTTCGCTTAAACCAAATTATCAAATTAATTAGATGTACAAAATTCTTATCTTTTTCAAACCGCTGTGCGTGGTGATAACGATACATTTCATATTTTTTGTTGAAAAATTTGTTGACATATATATCTACTATTTATTTTCAATTAAATAACTTACTGACTTATTTTATATATATGTAAATTATTTGTTTTAGGCCAATACTATAGTGAAATCATAACCGACGCGTGTCCGTTTAGAAGATTGATTGCTACTTCTATCTACTCTGTCTTTAATTAATACAATAAGTAGTTATTATTGTTACCATCGGTTACAGACTGTTATCCTATGCCGTCACCGATTAATTTGCCTGCGGCCAACAGAGAACTTACACCGTAGAAGTTGATTTTTTGTTATTTATGAAGTATTTTTTAATAATTAGTGCCTATCTAATCTCTATACTCAACCCTAATTTAAATTGACAGTTTTTTTTTCATTATACAGTGTCTTAACCGACTTCTCTTAACGCTTTAGTTTCTAAACGTGCACACACATACGATACTGATGTACAAATAATTAAAACATTAATTATTTCACATTTTTTTGTTAAAGCTGTACAATTATGATCACTACATAGAATACAAATTATTTTAGTTTTTTTTTATATTTTTTTTTAATGATATATTATTTCACGTTAAATTGGCATTATTTGAATACATTTTAATTATTTCATTTAGTAGGATGATTTACCTATATAAATATGTATGATCACTATCGAGTACTATCACTAACCGTTTAGGGTTTTTAAAATTTGTGTTTTGACTTAATTTGTGGTTTTAATATTTTAACTTTGGAAAATTCAGACATCGTAGGTAAGCTATGTGGAAATCAACAATTCAAGCTAAGAAAAATCTAATAATTGTCATTAAAGTTGAAAATATAGTTTGTATTCTTTGAAATTGACAAACATATAACTTTATTTTTTTGAATCATGTATCTGATTTCACTTTCCAGATAATTTTTTTTTTAGGAAGTATTATTGTAAATTATTTAGTAGAAAAACATTTATTTACCTATCTAAAAATAACATAATACATGGATTAACTAAAAAAAAGTTTATTGTTGTTAAAATAATAATATATATATATAATGAAAAATATTTTTTTAAATAATAATAATAGTATATTTGATGCACTGAATAAAAATTGTTCAGATCTAAAAACAATCGATTTTTTGTTTTATACACCTGGGGCTACTTTTGTGTGCTTAAAATTTATATACATTATTGACATAAAATATCTATGTGTTCATTCCGCTCTAATAAGAAATAACAGTACTACATGATCTAATTTATTTTAATCACATTATACATAGCAACATCTTATGCTATTGTAATCATTCCGGTTTTTACTCCCTGGCTTTATAATACTTATTTAACCAACGAATAAATGCATTTTTACACAGTCTTATTATAAAAAATTATAGGTATGTTTTTTAAAAGCATCAGCAAAAGTCCCTATATCATCTTAATAAATTCTTAAAACAGTTGTCTTTAGATTATTTTAGCGTTCAACATTTTGTGTTCTTAGACCGTTTTTGTGAGTAGTAATCAAAAATCAAAAAAATTGTCTGAACATTTATTTTTACTAACTATTTAATGTTAATTTTTTATATTATATGTATGTATATATATAAATTTTTTTTTTTTTGAGCTGCTATTGATATAGCTTGAACTAAATTAGATACTTATTAATATTGACTATTTTGTTTTTTTTTGTGGTGTGATTTCAGACATAGGGCATAATTAAAACATAAAAATAAAATATTAATTTCAAATCATTTTATTGCATTTTAACATTTTGAAGCATGGTGATATAAGTAATATACCACTTTTTCAAAAAATAGCCTACTCTCGCGCAGTGGTATATATTTATTACCACCTTCATAATCATGTTCAGAGATAATCGGAGATAAAAATGCTGTGCTTCAAAGGGTTAAAATTTTTATTGAAAATCGACATTTAATTTACTATTTTATTATTTATAGAAGTATAATATAAGTATTCGCTCCACCCTAAAAAAGTATAGTAAATCTATAGATTTTGCTATATTTTTTTAAATTGATACTACATAATAAAAAATAAAATTATTTTAAAATTTTTTATTATTATCATTTAGTAGGATGAATTGTTGGTTAGCCATCTAAAAATATATCAACATATGGATTTATACCTTTCATGGTTTACTTAAAAAAGTATTAATGTATATATCAATTTATCTATTATGTATAAAATATGTCTGGATAAGTATCAAATAATTTAGGTATTTTATGCACTGAATATTATTATTATTATCATTTTGTACTCTGACCGTTTTTATAATCACCGCCGGACACTCGAATAATCAAAAATATTTGCTACAAATTATTTCAGACATTTCATTCATGTTTTGTACTCTTGAGTTCCCAAGTAACCGTCACACAAACATATCATTCTTCCACACTTTTAAACTTCTAATAACCAACAAACGTCAGACCTTAAGTATCAAAGTACCTTTAGCATTAAAGGTCCAGATCCAAAAACTAAAAGATTTGCATCGAGACATTTCATTTAACCTCTCTTTGGACATTTTTATAAGCTCTGCCAAATAGTCGATCAATAATAATGTATTTATCACTCTTCACTTCTTTCCCTTTTAAGTTTTAATATAAACTAGACATTTCATTCATGTGATTTACTCTTGAATTCTTAAACACTTATGAACTTCTGTTAAACCACCAGACCTTTAATATACATATTTAATGCATTATGCTGTTGGTTACATTCTAAACGTACAGTACGTCATTACCGAATAATGGCATAGACGGTGATTTCTGAACAAATAAGGATTTTAATTCAACCAATATCTAGACATATAACGTATACGTTTGAAAAAGTTTTGTTGCACATAGGAACACCATATCAGACCTATACAGACTGACCTCTAAACATTTTTTTCTATTTTGAACCATAGCTATTACCAAGCCCGTGAAGTAAACAACACCTCAAACAATTCAAATTAAAAAAAAAAAAAAAATTGTCCTTTAAGCAAGTAGCACACTCGCTTTAGTAGTAGGACGTTTCTGATCTGACAGATAGCTAGACTTGCACTACAGTTAACCGGTACTTAGCTTGCAAAACACTTTTTCGAAACTAAGTATGAACTATGATTACTGGATAAAGGTACGATGAATTATAGCGGTATACTTTAAAACGTAGTGAGCTGACTCGACACCGTGGCCGGCGTAGCCGGCCACCCCCCTCGGAACCGCTGTGTACAGACATATAACATACTACGTTTAAACAAATTTTGTTTCACAAAGGCAAACCTTAACAGACATTTAGCTGACTGTCCTCTAGACATTTTTATCTGTTTTCAACTCATAAAATTAAGCGGGATGACGCCGGCCTATATTGATGACGTGGTCTATAATATAACAACTTTTACCAAAGACAATTTCCATTGTACACTTTTTCCCAATGGCCAGCTTCTTATCAAGCCTCTTTAACTTTTTAAAATTTTAATTTAAACTTAATTTTAAACCTGTTACCTCCTCATAGACTGTAGCCTACAAACCTAGGATATTTTTAGTTGGCGGAGCGAAGTGACGGCGCCGAGCGAGCGAATGCTAAAACACTCGGAGACCTGCTGTCCTTATTAGTTTTCAATACGAATTCCGCCTGCTGATAAGGAACTGGACATTGGTAGTTCATAAAAATTGGTAAAAGTGGTAACAACCCAAGTAAGCAACACCGGACACTTGATATTTATTAACCGTCTAACTTCTAGACTATTCTTTTCAATTTAAAATTTAAAAAAATTACAGATACATAGCTAGACTTACTCTACACTTAATCACTACTTAGCTTGCAAAATATTTGTCCAAAACTAGGTATGAATTCTGATCACTAAATACAGCCTATAGGTACTATGAATTATAACGACATTCCTTTAGGACGTATTACGATGGCTCGACACCGTGGCCGGCGTAGCCGGGCACCCCCCTAGGAACCGCTGCGCACTGACTTCTACATACCGTGGCCGGCGCAGCCGGCCACCCCCCTCGGAATCTGTGACCTCCCCGAAAATACTTTGCAGCGAGGGGACGTGAGCGTGCCCGGCGTAGCCGGGTACAGTACCGGGAATCTGTGACCTACCCGCCCGACTCGGGGGCCTGGGGGCGGAGCCCCCAGCTAGAGCGAAGCTCTAGTATTCAATAAATGAATCGAGTAAAATGTTGAAAAACAACTATTGCAAAGACATTTCATTAATAAAGTTGGCCATTTATATAGCTTAAGTTAATTAATTTTTTTTAAACTAAAAAATCATAACCCGTATATTTACTAAACAATTTAAAAATGGGCCACCTTTTTTTGTTGTTCAAAAAAACAATTAGCAAAATGTGAGATATAAGATCATTTTTTTTTTTTAAGAAAATTAAAAATTTCACACTAATATCGTATTATTTAAAAATTGCGTTATTATTGAGCTGTTTTTCAAGCGTTCCACATTGTGATTTTCAACTCATTTGGCATGATTTGTTTGTTTAAAAAATGAATAATTATATTTTGTACTTTCAGACAAACAATACACTCTGGAAATGGTTGTATCTATCATCCTTGATACTTTATTTAAGGAGTAGTTGAATAACTGTTATTGAATTACTACATGCATGTAGTAAAACACATGTTCAATATTCATGTTGTCTTGATTGATTAATAAATTATTTTTTGCTCTTATATCTCGTTAGTATTGTGATTTTTCAAAATGCAATTCTCAAGGAATTTGTGTCGATACTATTTCGGCGCGATGCCATTTAAACTTATATCTAAATAAACATGTAAGTTTAAATTTTGTAAAAGATTATATGATAACGGGCTTTGACCAAACGGAGGTAAAAAAAAGTTTAGATAAAGAGATAGCACAAACTAAAAAACCGATTATACTTCATTAATGTTTAATGGCATTTGTCTATTAACATGGTATTACTCTATTGGCCGATTTCAGGCAAGCGTTAAAAATGGTTTTAAATCATAAAATGGGTACTCAGTCATTTTTTGATAAGTGTTTGGTTTCAGATAACTACTTATCGAAGTTGTGATAATTATCATTTGCTTATTAAAAATAGTTTAAAGAAAATCAAACAAATATTAACAGTTAACGTATCACAATGAGCCTGTTATCACATTAAAATATCAAATCTGTATTGATATATTTATATTTTGTTTTTTGAAACACTCTCGGAAGACCCGTTCAACAGTGTTGAAATTGTTTTAAAATAGTAGAAATTTATTTGAATGAATGTAATTACTCTGTTTGACAAGGAAATCTCAAACAAAAGTTCTGTAAAAAATGTAATTGCATGTACAAAAAAAAATTGTACTACTTAATATTAACACTATAGGATTTGTAGATACAACTTGATAAAAAAAAAAATACAAATGTTGACAAGTGTTTTGTCGGTTTTTAAATAGTATGTATTAAATATTATTCAATTTACTTTAAATTTGATATATTTTTTCTAATACCATTCAAGTAAAAAACAGTCATTCATTTATTAACATACTTATTATTTAATAATATTAAATTTTAATTTTTGTAATGTGATATGTTAAAAACAAGAACAAAGTAGTTTGTTCAACCTTCAAAGATTATATTCATTTTTTTAACATCATTCCAATTAGTATACAGGGTATTTGGAATTTTATAAACTATACATGGTTTTATATGATAATATACTAAAATTATTAAAAAATGTCTTATGTATAACCTTTTTGGTTTTTATCATACAATAGTGTTTTATGTTATTGTATTTTTCCCTATTCGGTGTAAAAATATAAGGAGTTAACTTGAAACTCAAGCAGCAACCTAGATTATATTTTAAAAACACATGTTAAGCTATATTTTTTTAAAAGACTTCAAACAACAAATAAAATGTTTATAACAACGCAAATAAAAAAACGTTGTTAAACATGTGTTGTTTACTCAAACGGGACGGTACAGTCATTACAATCCTAGTAAGTAGCTAGTAAAGATAACTTCACAGTCATCAACCATAGTAATACAATATTCTCATTACATTATAAAATCACCTCGAGTACTCTAAGCGAATAGTTTCAAAACTAACAATTAAGTATTCCGAATCCGAGTTTAATTTTGTTAAAAACTAACAATGCATTTAAAACACATTATACGGTTTTTCTGCGTCACGTTGTTTTTCTTACACGGTCAAGGTGCCCCTTCTGAAGAACAAGTTGTAAGTATAACGAACACTATTTATTTATGATTATATACATTCTATATTACAGTCCTATAGGTATAGTTTAAAGTTTAATTCTCATTATGAAAAATTATAGAATTTAGTTCGAGAGGAAGTCGCGACAAGAGTGGGACAAAATGAACTAAACTTTGATGGAATGGCAACTGTATTTAACGAGATATCAGAGTTGCTCGACTCATCCGTAAGGCTCGAAAAAAGCGATGAATTGAAAATGGGTAATTAACAATAGACAAATATGTTTTTCTAGTATAACACATTGTTATTCTCAACTTTATTAGGCCTTTGATATAAATGTATACTATAATACTTTGTTCTTTCAGCCTGTTCATATACGAAGCCGGAAGTCGAACGCTACGCCCGATCGATTGTGGGTTTTGATCATCCGGCTGTATTGGTAAATAAAAACTACAGTACTATATTACAAGATAAAAGGCCCAATAGGTTGCTTGTGTGGAGATATTTAAAATATTGAAACCTTCTCTTTGACACAGAAAGGGAGAAATTAATTGATATAAAACCTTTTTAACTACTATGAAATAGATCAGTGACGTGGTTATGATTTTGTTTTTGGAGGGGGGGGGGAGATAGAAGTATTCCTGAGTAAACATAAAGTGGGGAGCAACGCCCCCTACACGCCTCATCCAAGTTTACTCTTTTTTTGAATATACCTACTATTGTACACAGTTATATATTTTATGTTATAATATACTTTATAGTTATATATATTTTTATAATATAATATACATTGAAAATTTGATACGAAATAACTTTTTTAAATAATAATTTTACAACAGAAGATCTATTTTTTGAGTTCTATTCGTCTTATATTTCTACGAACTGCCAACATGGCTAAGCCATTAAAATCTATCCTGTTTTAAGATAATTAATAGTTAATTACTATTAAAATGTATTGACAATTATTTAATCACAATGCATAAAATGTAAGCATGTTTTTGTTTTTACATCGTACATGGTATTTTAGGCTTTTGTTTAGCCACTTGATAAAAATTTAGCTCCTCCTCATTCAAAAAAAAAAAAATGCCATGTTGACTTAAATTTTATTTTTTTTTGTCAATGATCAATGATTATTGATTACTTTTAGAAAATGATTAATTATAATATTAACAACACTGCTATATTTTATTATACTGTTAAAAAAAAATAGGAAAGGATAGCATACGTGATCGATATGCACGATGAAAACCACAACGGAAAATATAGCTACAAGCAAATACGAAATATAATCGCCGCTTTAAAACAAGAATTTGCCGCATTGGAAATAACCGTACAATTTCCCAGTGATAAGCAAATTAAAGAGCGAGTTTACAGTAATATAAAATAGAATAATATTCAATAAATGAGTCGAGAAAAATGTTGAAAAACTATTATTGCATAGACATTTCCCAGTGATAAGCGATTAAAAGAGCTATATTACAGTAATAAAAAAATAGAATAATATGATTAAGATTAGCAAACTGCGAGATACAAGATCATTTATTTTTATTTTTGAAAAGAAAATTATAAATTGCAAACTAATATCGTAATATTTAGTATTTTTAGTATTGAGATGTTTTTCAAAAGTCCCACATTGTGATTTTCAACTTATTTGGCATGATTTATTTGTTTAAAAAATGTATAATAATATTTTGTAATTTCAGAAAGCAAATACAATGCGAAAGACGTTGAAACACTCATCTTTAATAATTTATTTACGGAGTAGTTGATTAACTGTTATTGAATTACTACATGCATGTAGTAAAACACATGTTCAATATTCATGTTGGCTTGATTGATTAATAAATTATTTTGGCTCTTACATCTCGTTGATAATAAAACATAAGAGACTACGTTGTGGAAATCAGAATGGACTGGTAGTGATAAAATATGATAATGGCCATAACAATATCACAGAATAAAATAAAAGCAGAAGGGTCACTTTCGATGTAAGCAAAAAACCATATGGTAAAGACCTATTTTGTATTTAGTGTTATATCTAAACACAACTAAAAATAATTATATACAGATGTAACATTGTAGTGGTGTAGCCTTAAGAAGATTGCCGCCTAGGTTTTGTGTGATAAGTATCTTCCCCGTGTTAATTTTTATCAGTGTCTGGGGCTTGATAATATTAATGACCGTCCGTTACATCATATTACAACCGTCTTGGTTATAAGGTGATGTTGCAAGTTGCAACAACGACGATGACGACAAAACCCAGTATAAACTATAAACGAACTAACGCAGGTAGACGGACGTATATGATATCTGTAAGACGTTATTCTTTATCTATGATTATTATTATATTTTGTTGGGTAATTGTTATTATTATTATTTTGTTATTACTTGTTGTCAAATTATCGACGAAAATCGAATAACAAATAAAAACAATGGGTTAAGCGTCAAGTGTTTAAAATATCAAAAAGTACAAAAAGCGCCTCTTATTAGCTGCGTTTTAAACATTTTCAACAATTCATTAGCAAATCAAAATTTTTTAAATTCAACTTCAAAACATTTTACTTTATAAAATTTTGTTTATATTTATTTAAAAATAAGTAAGTGATGCCATTTGAAAAGTCGGAGTCGAGTTTTCGCGGAAGGGGGAAATACAAAAAAAAATTTATAATAAATTAGTATTTTATACACAAACAAATGATTAAACATTTTTTATTGTAAAAATCGAATTAGTTTTCGAGTAAACTAGTGTAGGGTGTTAAAAGAATCACCCTGTATATATTAACTAACTGAAATTTGGTATTTTTCTTTGAGCGTACTGGGAAAAGTAAGAGGATGGTTTTTTATCATTATTAACAAAGGTCAAGAGCTATAATAGTCTAATAAAAAAAACCAACAAAAAAGTATCCTCGATAGTGTTATTTTAACAAATGTACAAAATATTTTACGATTTAGTAAGTCAAATTTGACGGTTAATAACGGTAAAGTATATAACATTCTGAGCGTAGCATGGTTGTTTTTGTCAAAAACCGCTAAATAACATATCAATAAATTAACGTATTGCGTACATGACATGCTGTCATTTGAAAACAGCTTATACTAGTATTACACTAGACCTACACTTAGAAAGTATACCTTAAGTACAGGCACAGTTTTTAAAGCAAAATGCAAAAAAAAATGTTACGTTCAAACTTATCATTATGGTTTGGTCTCACTACCGCAATGCTAATTATTTTTATGCTTGCACACAATGTCGAAATGCAAATGACTAAACTACATATGGGTATTTTGGAAACTCGTCCTGAACATGATATTGTGGTAGAGATCGAACAAGAGATGGAACAGCCAGGAGCAAGCTCAACTGAAATAGGTAAAGAGTCTTTTCAACGACTTCAATGCAGCTATGCTTTATCTACGTTGCGTCACTTACTGCTAAGCGAAGGATTCCTGTATAACCCTAACAAATTGTTTATGTACAGTCCTGAATACGACCACATATTGTTCGATGCCGAAGCCATTTCAATATTAGCTACCGTTCACAGTTTGCCCTTCCGTGATCCCGTTTTTGAAGATAATCAATGGATATTATTGTTTTACACGGACAATGTACGTAGTTTATTGGAAGCGAATTCCAAACTTCAGGCAATTGATCCGCAAAAAACTCAGTTCATGTTTCAAGTTCACCAATTCATCGTGGAGTCTCTACAAATGTTTGTGGTATCTAAAATGGGAGACTTTCAAGACGTGGAAAAAAAACTGGACGATATAATCAGAGAGAAAATATTCTCAGGTATAGAATTGAAAGAAACCATGTCCATAAATAAAGATTTGCTAAATAGGCAATTGACGTTCAACGATAAGTATGGGGTTCCAACCGGTGGCCTGAAACATATAACGTTTAGTAGTTTAACAGCTTTAGACAAGTTGGACAAAATCGAAACAATTATTGTCAAATATTGTGGCGAAAAATACTGGACCAATGTAAAAATTGCATTACATAAAATGTGTGATACCGCGATGGATGTGAATATTACGATTAGCTATCGGATTACATGCCTCTGGCATATTAATAACGGTATAATTAAATCACTAAAACTTATATTATTTAAATTTGTCGAGAGTTATTTACATTTCACGTCACTATTGAAAAATGACGAGGAAATCAAATCACTGAAAGAAACTATGACTTTAAGATTATCGGAATTCTGCGAGATTGTTGGCATATCGTCTGTTAATGACCTCTTAACACAAAAATTCAAGAATCGGTATTCATTTTCAGATTTCTACGATGCCGTCAAAGGAGTTATTGAATTTGAAAAAACCTTTTACGGTAATTTTACTGAAGGTGTCCTAAATGAAAATATTTCCCAGTACTATTTCTCATTAATTAATAGTACGAGAATAATATCCCCACTAACCAATGAGTGGACAAATATATATCATTTTCTCGAAGAAGTAAAAGAATTATTTTCTGATGTCAATTTGAATATTGCTAAGTCATTTGATTCGTATCCTTTTTACAATGGATCATTTAAACAATTGAAAGAAATAGAACACCCAAGTACAGAGTAAATCATTTACCAACTGTTAACGAAATTATTTGTTACATATATACTTCACATGTCTGTTAAAAAATATAATTTTGAATATGTTGCACTAGTTTGAAATTTCACTAAGAAACTTGTACATAGCTGTAAGTTATCATTTAAATCATATTTCCCTCAGTTAGAAATTAATAAACTTTATGTTAATTTCATTTTAAAAATGTGTATTTTTTATATAATTTTTGTTGGTTCATAAATTATACTAAAGGTAGGGTTTGATACCTTGTTGTTTTTAGTAAAAAAAATGTTTAGCCACTATTGCAATAAAAATAAATTGGACTTGAGGATAGGAATACATTATTACAGTCACTAAAACGTTGACCGAGTTGACAAATCTAAAATATAAAGCAGAGCAAACAAAAAAACAATGACGGGATGATAAAAATCCGATATTATATTGTATACATTAAAAAACTAATTGGTTGATTAAAAAATAGAATAATTATTGTATTATTAATATTATCTAATATACTTTTTAAATTAAAAAAAAAATATATTTTAATACAATTAGTTCAATTTTACATGCGGTTAACTTGTCAAAGCCAATAATTGTGTAACTCTAATTGTGAAGTCACTCTACTAAGTATAATGTAATGTCATACGATAAATCAGTAAATGTAAACCAGTAAAATGTACCTAATAGTATTGACAATAATGTGCTTCAACTTGGTGGAACGAACTAGGGTTGTTCGTCTGTCTATAAAAATTTATTGTCATTGTTAACCGCGAGTCTTATATACTTAAAAACATTATAATACAAGGAGTCGTTGAAAATTTTAGTAAAAACTTAAAAAATTAAATTTGATTTTTGGTCTACGCGCGTTGTTTTAAAGGTATACTACATTTCATAACGGTTTATTTACTTTGGTTTCATATTAGTTTTCGCCTACAATTGTACGAACCATAAAATCAGATTTTGTTTTTAGCTTAAAAAAAAAAAAATAAAAAATGTTCAGCTTAGAAATTTAGATGGTAACTCATAAACAACAATACGGTATAATTTACTTAACAAAAAAAAGTAATTGTGAAGTGTCTGTGTATATACCGTCGTTCATCATGTGATAACGTCACGTTGATAACATCCTACTAAATTTATAGCGTCTCCAAAAAAGAATACAATTTGTACTTTTTCTAACAAATTTTTAAATGACAATTTAGGCAATTAATTAAATTTTATAGTATATTTTTTTTCTTTAAAATAATAGTTCAGATAATGTATAATGTTTTTTTCAAAACAAAACATAAATGCTTCCTATTAGTGCAATAATAATTTGAACTTTAAATGGCTATAACTAATATCTCGAAAAATATAGATGTTCCCATTTAAATTTCAAAAGTTGATAGTGGCATGCGCAAACTACATACGGTTAAACTTTAGATTTGTGCTTATAATGTGCGTTAAGTTTCACCTGAAAACATACAAAAGTCAAAATTTAAAAAAAAAAACCAAAAACGGCTATGAAAATCAAGAGGATTAAAACTTTTTGAACCCCCTGTGTATAACCATACCATATGCCTATTGTACAGATGGTGTATTTTTTCTATTACAAAAAAAAAAAAAATGTTTTTAAAATGTCCTATGAAATATGGTAATAACAATATGCAAAACACTAGTGTTCGTTTAGAAAAATTGTGATATTTGAAATTAATTTTGGGACGGCAGACTGCATGAAAAACTAACACTTAATCTGGATCCAATAAATAACAGTCCTCTACATAAATTGCTGGTAGTTGGACATACTCATAGTTGACCCTCCGTGCGTTCGAGGCGATAAAATAACGAGATAAAAAAACACGACGGTGATTTTGCTGTGTCAGAATGATCGAGTGTCTTAATCAGTGGACGGGTCGGGGTTTTCCCAATAATTTGTGTATCTACTGTAAGCAGATTTCATTAAAGTTATGACATACATAAAAACAGTAGGGTACAATTGTCAACCGCGTGACTAACGGAGGGTTAAAAAACATCAAAATATGTAAAATTGTATGTTTTTGGGAACGCTGAATTCAAATTCGAATTTTTTTTTAGGCTTATACTCATTTATGTAAAGCAGGCCCCCCCCCATCTCAATCAAGTAAAAAAAAATATTTTTTTTACACTATTAAATAAGTACATCTAGTAAAATTATTTTGTACGGATTGGTAGAAAATTTTAATAACAAGTTAAAAAAAAAACCAGTACAGTGGGGTCGGTGCATAGTGGGGACGGATCATAGTTGGGTCGGGGCATAGTGGTGACGGGGAGGTCACAGGTTTACAAGAATTTTTAAATCTGAAAGTGATAAAATCACTTTCGAAAAAACGCTTCGATGCAAATCGGTAGTTAGTATTTTCAAGAGTACAGTCCAAACAAGCACAGTATAAACAGCAAAGTTAGAAATTTAAATGAAGGTTCTGTATTTACAAATGAGCATCAAAGCGTTATTTGAAAGTGATTTTATCCGAGAGGATTCTTAGTATGTAATGTAATCGAGCAATTAAACATAGTCACATTCTACAGATTAGTAAACTTAATGTGGAAAACCGAAAAATTTTCAACTTGAAAATACTATTAAAGTTCACATACTAAATATACTGAATAGTATACTTTTCAGCGATGTAAAATAATCCGATACACGGCATAAAATTTAATTAAACCGTAAAAATAGTTCTTTTTTTAAAAAACGCCGACTATTTGCCTTTAGGCTCTAACCAGTACAGCAAAAAAAAAATCTAACTTTTGCATCTTTTACACCGGTTTAGACTGTTTGCGACAAATGCTTAACTATTTCATATTAAACAACTAAAATTGCGAGTAAATCGAAAAAAACTACCAACAACTTATCGACACGGATAATATTAAACAAAATATTTAATGAATTTAGTATTTGAGAATTGTTTATTGATTTTTCAGGCAAAATATTACTATCTTAGGCGACATGTTAAAACGCGAAAATTATCGTTTTTTTTTTTAGTTTATACTAAAAACAAAAAAGTTCTTTTACAAGATTTGTATCAAAATGTATGTTTTCAACGTCTATACACTTTTTGAGGTTTTCTAAAAACCCTATTATATCTTATAATGATTGCGCTTGAATTAAATCGGTATTCACAATTATTATGTACTATAAAACATTCAAGTCGCTTTGGTTTTCTAACGGGCGCGTATGATACAAGTAATATCACTGTAACATAATATTAAATTTTCTTCAAAAGCAAAAATCAAATACAGTAAAACAAACAAACCGTCACAGAATCTACATTAAATATACAGGCACGTCGAAATATTACTGTTGTATCGGATCGGTAAAAATTTGACCTAGCGGTTGACAGATAAATTTAATATAATTTTTTTTATATTAAATTAATTCTCATCGATAAAGCCATGAACAACGTCAAGGATGAACTCGCCTAATAACCGTTCGGATTGACTTTTTCTATGTGCAACAATATTGAGTAATTAAAATGCCAGCACAGTGTGGTCAGGACAGAGTGGTACACATTTTTATTTTGTTAATAACTGTTTTACAGGGGGCCAAAAATTGTAGACGTAAGTATGCCAACAAAACAGTACTGTTCAAGATATAATAAAAAAAATCCAAAAATTCAATTTATCCACACTACCAGCGGATACATAGGCACGTGTATATGTTTTATGACCGAGGAAATGTTAATTTAAATATACTTACATTTCTAAATTTCTGATTTTTTAAATTTTTTTTATAATAGTCTGATAAAAATAAAAACTAACAAAAAAGTATTCTCAATAATTTACAAAATATTTGACGGTTTAGCAAGTCAAAGTTGACAGTTGAAAACAGTGAAAAAATTACACTCAGAGTGTAGCATGGTTATTTTCTACAAAACCAACTGAATAAACATATCAATAAACGTATTGCGTACATGACTTGCTGTCATTTGAAGAAAGTTTTTATTAGTATTACACTAGACCTATACATAGAAGGTTTACTTGAGTACAGTCACAGCTCTTAAATAAAAGAGCAAAATAAAATGTTACGTTCAAACTTACCATTATGGTTTGGTCTCACCACCACAATGGTAATTATATTTATGCATGCACACAATGTCGAAATGCAAATGACCAAACTTCATATGGGTATTTTGGAAACCCGGCATGAAGATTATATTAGGGTTGATATGGAACAAGTCCAGCCGGGAGAAAGCTCAAATAAAAATATTGAAGAATCTATTCAACGACTCTTATGCAGCTATGCTTTATCTACGTTGCGTCACTTACTGCTAACCGAAGAATTCCTGTACAACTCTAACAAAGAGTTTAAGTACAGCTCTAACTACGATCACATAATGTTTGACGCCGAAGCCATTTCAATATTAGCTACCGTTCACAGTTTGCCCTTCCGTGATCCCGTTTTTGAAGATATTCAATGGGCATTATTGTTCTACACGGACAATGTACGTAGTTTATTAGACGCACACACTAAACGTGAAGTAATTGATCCACAAACTACTCAGTTTATGTTTGAAGTTCATCAATTCATCGTGGAGTCTCTACGACAGTTTGTAATATCTAAAAAGGGAAAGTTTCGAGACGTGGGAAATAAACTAAACGATATAACCAGAGAGAACATATTCTCAGGTATAGAACTGACAGAAACCATTTTCACATATAAAGAATTGCTAAATCGGCAATTGACGTTAAACGGTAAGTATGAATTTCCAACGAGTGTCCTAAAAAATATAACGTTTAGTAGTATAACAGCTTTAGACAAGTTGGACAAAATCGATAGAATAATTATCAAATATTTTGGCGAAATATACTGGACCAATGTAAAAAATGCATTTCATAAAATGTGTGATACCGCGATGAATGTGAATATTACTATTAGCCATCGGATTACATACCTCTGGCATTTTAAAAACGGTATACTTAAATTACTAAGACTTATATTATTTAAATTTGTCGAGAGTTATTTACATCTCACGTCACTAATGGAAAACGATGAGGAAATCAAATCGCTGGACAAAACTATGATTTTAAGATTGATGGAATTCTGCGAATGTGTTGGCCTATTGTCAGATCATGACCTATTAACACTAAAATTCAAAAATCGTTACCCTTATCCAGATTTTTACGATGACGTCATGGGAGATATTGACTTTGAAAATACATTTTACGATGATTTTACTGGAGGAACTCTATATGAAAATCTTTCCCACTTCTATTTGTCACTAATTGATGAAAGTAGTACGAGAATATCCCCACTAACAAATGAGTGGACAAATATAAACCATTTTCTCGAAGAAGTAAAAGAATTATTTTCTGATGTCAATTTGAATATTGCTAAGTCATTTGATTCGTATCCTTTTTACAATGGATCATTTAAACAATTGAAAGAAATAGAACACCCAAGTACAGAGTAAATCATTTATTAACTGTTAGCAAAATTATTTGTTACATATATACTTCACATGTCTGTTAAAAAATATAATTTTTGTTATGGTGCACTAGTTTGCAATTTTACCAAGAAACTTGTACCTAGCTGTAAGTTATCAATTTAAATCATATTTCACTCAGTTAGAAGTTAATAAACTTTATGTCAATTGTATTTCAAAATTGTGTAGTGATTATGTAATTATTGTTGGTTCATAAAATCATTTAAGGTAGGGCCACTTACTCTATCTTGTTGATTTCTTGTATATTTTCCTACTCTTTAATTAAGCTTTTTGCAATAATTAAATTATTTAATGATATATATATACTATGGTAGAGGCATTTTGTATGTTTCATAAGCTACCATTTACATACAGCTATAACTAATAGGTGACAAATTATCGTTAAATTATATTGAGTTATACAAAATGGGTTGGTTTTCAATTGAGTCTACATCTAGTGCCTTAAAAAGACGACTGATGTTTAGTATAGGTTAGTGTATTTGATCATTTCTGTGTAAGACTCAAGTAGTTTACTAACTACTTAGTAATTTACTAAGCCAATGATAAACTATTACAATATAAAATTTAAAAAAATGTGTGATTCCTAGTTTATGGGTTCAAGAATTATCGTTTCAAGGTTTAACAGTTTCGAGTCACATAGATACCCCAGAACTAATTTCCGTAAGTCATTGCTGGACGTATTAACCATTTGTAAATTAGTATTTTGTTGACTAATTAGAGTTTTGACTTTAAGATTTTTCTTTTGCTCGTACGTTGTAACGATTTTCTGTTGGTTTTGATATGGTTGGCTTTGGTATTATTCTTCTACAGGTGAACACCAAGGTAATGTGAGTGATTTTTAGAGAGTCATTTAATTAAATAATATATGTTTGTCCGAAACTTATTTAGCTAAACTAGTAATTTCATAAAAATGATTCTTTTTAAGTAAAACGTGATCACCCTTAATTATTCATCAAATAACGGGCGCAGTACAATATTATTGTTGTTTAAAGAATTATTCCAAAGTTTTAAACTTATAACATAAAATAATTTTTTTGTATTATTTGGTTCGCATATTATTATTGTGGATTTTAAACAGTAAAATACCTAAAACTCTGTGCGTACTATCGTTGTTTCTAACATTAACAACTGAATAAACATATTAAAACTTACTGTGTACGATGCCGGGTTACAATACATTCGGGCCGGAACAATATTGATTAAAGTTAATCTTCTATTAGTATTACACTAGACGTACACTTAGTAGGTATACTTAAGTTCAGTGACAGTTGTACAAGAAAAGTGCAAGAAAAAATGTTACGTTCAAAATTATCATTATGGTGTGGTCTCACTAACGCAATGCTAATTGTTTGTATACTTGCTAACAATGACAAAATACCAATTACCAAACTTCATATGGGTATTTTGGAAACCCGTCCTGAAAATTTTATTGTGGAAGAGATAGAACAAGTTCAGGCGGCAGAAATTTCCTATGCAGAGAAATACGAATATTTCCAAAAACTCCAATGCAGCTATGTCTTAACTGCGTTGCGTCACTTACTGTTAACTGAAAAATTCCTGTATAACTCTAAGAAAGAGTTTAAGTACAATACTAATTACGACCACGTATTGTTTAATGATGAAGCCGCTTTAATGTTAGCATCAATTCTAAGTTTACCTTTCCGTTGTCCCGTATACGAGGATATTCAATGGACATTATATTTTTACACGGAAAAAGTATATGATTTATTAGACGCATCTAAAGGTGAAACAATTGATTCGCTAAAAACTCAGGTCATGTTTGAAACTCATCAATCCGTTGTGGAGTCGCTACGAAAATTTGTGACATATTATAGGAAAAAATTTCAAGACGCGCAAAATAAACTAGACGAAATAGACGTAGAGAAAGAAATCACGGAAATAGACTTGATGGAATCCATTTCCACAAACAAAGAGTTGCTAAAAAGTCAAATGAAGTTCAACGAATCGAAGGGAGTTTTAACCTATGGCCAAATAATAAAAGGTTTCGTAGTATAACAGTTTTAGACAAGTTGGACAAAATCGAAACAATTGTTGTCAAATATTTTGGCGAGAAATACTCGACCAATGTAAAGAAAGCATTGAATGACATGTATGTTATCGCTACAAAAATGGATATCACTATTAGTGGTCGGGTTACATACCTCTGGCATATTAAAAACGGGATATGTAAAGTACTTAAACTAATATTAATCAAATTTATTGAGACTTATTTACAACTCACGTTACAATTGAAAAATGATGAGAAAATCAAATCAATGGACAATACCATGTCTTCTATGTTATTCGACTTCCGCGAGTATGTTGGCGGTGATGAATTCTTATCAGAAAAGTTCAATAATCGTTCTTTTTTCACAGATTTCAACAATGAAGTCAAAATAGATATTAGCTTTGAAAAAAAAAATTATTATCATCTTATTAATTGTACTGATATCATGAATGAGAACATTTCTGCTTACTATTCTGTACTAATTGATGAAACAAGTACGAGAATATCTCCACTCACAATTAACTGGTTCAATATGATATTTTTTCTCAAAGAAGTTAAATATTTATTTTCCGACGTCAACATGGTTATTGGGGAGTCATTTTATTCGTATCCTTTTTCCGCCATATCATTAAAAAAATTGTATAAAATAGAACACTGACATACAGGGTAAATCATTTAAAAACGGTAAAATAAATTATTTGTTACCTTTGTAGTTCACAAGTGTGTTAAAAAATATAATTTTATGTATATTACAACTAATTGTACCTAACTTTAAGCTATCAATTTAAATCATTATTCAATTATTTCGAAATTAATAAATTGTGTGTCCATCGCATTTAAAAAACGTGTAATTATTATGTACTTATTGTTAGTTCATATAATCTTTCAAGGTATGGTATACTACTCTACCATGTTGTTTCCTCTTAATATATTTTCCTACTTTTGAAATAAGTTTTTTGCAATAGTTTAATGATTGAATGTTATATGTACTACAGTTCTGATAAAGATTCGTTTTTGATAAACGTCTTTTATTATATTAAGTACACTACTATTTACATACAGGTTTGTTTATTGCCTTAAGGTATATTTATTTAATATATTATAACAATCTTTATAAATATAAATCAATAAGAGTATTAATACATAAATTTGAAAAATATATAGATATCATCCGTGGGGTTCTACTTCCAGTGAAGTATCCCCACGCTTCATCTAATAATAAGTCTAAGTCGATAGACTTTAATCGTTTGAGTTCTCTGATGTCTTGTGAGTAGTCGAGGAGTTGTATGGCAGGAATACTATAGATCTCAATCGTTTTAACGATCGATACATGCCGGAGACGTTTGCTGAATAGGTCTATTTCAGAGTGTCGCCCAACTAACCAATGCAGTTTGTTCATTTTTTCTTTAATTTGCAACTTTTTCTGATGTACATGATAGTTCTAGTTAAGTTACGACCCAAGGTGCATTCCCAGATATTTTCCTAAATCATTTTGTGGGGTTTTCTGTTGATTTAGCGTGACTGGGATGTATGCGGTTTTATTATTTATTAATTACAACTATAACATTTAGTCGAAATCAGAACAAATACAGTACAACTATTCGCTATAAATTATGTAAAGTAGAGTTCTACTTTGCATGCTTGTTTGTTAAAACATATAAAGACAAATAACAAAAAAATAATCTTTTTTAAAAAACAACTTTACATCTGAGAAAATATATAAACAGTGAAAAAAACCTCCAATCGCACCCATTACTCATAGGCTATGAGACAGATGTTATTAAAATTTGGGCCAGAGACCTTCAGATGAGTTATCTGAACAAACAGGCAAAAAAAACAATAAGAACTGTTTTTGTAAAGTATGCAGATTCTTATGTATTCAAAAGTATGTGATATCTACAGGAATTCATCATTTGTTTACATTACACCAGTCGCTGTGAAAAACAACCTGTGTTTGAAAAAAAAAACAATAAAACGTTAATAAAATTGTTTGTTATTTATGATCGTTTTAAAAATGTTAAAACTTTAAATGTTAATCATGATACTAATGGATACTCGCCATTGGCTTAAAATTTACTTGATAAATGGTTTTACGAAAAATCCTAAGTTATATTTATAAAATATGTATGCTATAGAGAAGTGTGGTACATATATTTATATAATTCTACAAAACTTGTATTCATTACAATTATTATAACAATAGGGTTCTACAACACATTAAAAACGTGTTAAGAAAAACACCTCGTTTTCGAAAAAAAAAAAATAATAATAAAACCATACAAATTGTTTCTGTAAAATACTAAGATGCTCATAACATAAATAAAAGTTTGTGATACCTTTAGGAAATTACCAAATGTTTACATTAATTACAATAAACTTAATACTAACGAAATGTAAAAGCAAAATGATTTATTAATCAATCAAGACTACATTTTTGTATGTGACATGCTACATAGTACTTAAATGCATTCATTTAATAACAGTTAATAATATAATCAAAAATCTAAATTTTTAACAATGAAGTCAATGATTTTAATTTTGTACCAAAAAGGAAACATCCGTTCTGAAAGTACAAAGTATTGTACATTTTATAATCAAACGAATCAGGTCAATTCAACAGCAAATATGTTGAGAAAAATGATGTTTTACACCTGCAAAAGATTATTATTTCAAATTTTGGTAATTGAAGAATGATATTGTAAAATTACCTAATACATTTCATTTTTAAAAAAAAATTATATAATTTATAGTTGTACAATTAATGATAGACTTTATTATTAAAATGTCGTTTGAATAATAGTGAACATTTTTCTCAACATATTTATTGAATATTTTTCCATTATGTATTACTTATCATTTCCGCTTTCAAAAGGGCAGCTATATCAGTGTATGTATCCATACTCTTTGTCACTCTTACACTTTGAATGTCTTGACACAATAGACTAAAGTTTATGTCACCTTGATGTTCATTATTTTCCTCCATATCCCTAATGTTATCAGAATAAGTATTGACATTAAAATTTACAATTAACACATTTTAATGGACACGTTAAAAGATTAGATTAATTTTCTAAGACAATAATTCACATTTTTCAAATAACAGCAAAAACCTCAGATTATTCATCATCATAAATATTATGTACTTGCTATACTTACAAAAATAAATTAAACCAATTTTACATAGAACAATTGAAAGTTTGAATACTTCCAATATCCCCATAAAAAAAAACCTAACCAACTTTTAAACTGTAATATAGTAATTTTAGTATTTTATTTACCGCCATACTATTGTCGTCTACAATAAATCGGGCTATGTATAGCACATAGCTTTTCTTAAATGCAAAACCTGAAAGAACAAAATTTCAATTATCTATTTGTTAAATCACACTAGGCAGATTTAACAGCAAAGAAATTTGAGAGAAATATTGTGTTACAATATTTTTATTTTTAATTATTATAGCAACACTATAAATCATACATTTTATCTAGTTGGTACTTGGGGGGAGGGGAGGGAGTAAAAGTTGAAAAAGTTTACTCCTTCACAGTTAAAACTTTAATAAACTAACCTAATACGATTTTTAAAGTTTGTCCTAGACGTCTAGGATGCAATAACTTTCAAATAAACGCTTTGATGCTAATTTATGAACATTGCTTCTTCTAAACAACGATTCTTTTTAAGTAATATGTTATCACCCTGTATTATTCAAATAACGGACTCAGTATAACTATTGCTTTTTCCCACATGCACTCCTACAAAAAATTATTAACAAGTCTTAGACATACAGCACAAAACATAGTTTCTGCACTATTTGGTTTTACATATTATTAACGTGGGTTTTAAACGATAAAATACCTATAACTCTCTGCGTAGCGTTGTTGTTTCCAACTTAAACAACTGATTAATATTAATTAATCAAATTAATTAAAAATCATATTAACAGACGTTCCGTATGCAATAGTTTGTTAGAATACATTTTGGCCGTAGCAAAATTCCTTTTAGGAAATCTTCTGTTAGTATTACATTGGACCTGCCCTTTGTAGGTATACTTGAATATAAACTATTCTAAATTCTTACGAAATAAAATATATTTTGTGTATTATTTGGTTTGCATACAATTATAATGATTTATAAACGGTAAATACTCAAACTCTGTTCGTAGCATTGCTGTTTCCAACTTGAACAACTGAATAATCATATTAACAAACGTACTGTGTACATTGCTGCATACAACACAATTTAGCCATAACAAGATTCCTTATAGGAAATATTCTATTAGTAATACAATAAAAGTCCACTTAGTAGGTATACTTAACTGCATTTACAGTTCTAGAAGGAAAATGCGAGAAAATATGTTACTTGCAAACTTACCATTTTGGTTTGGTCTCACTACCGCAATGTTAATTATTTGTATGCTTGCACACAATGTCGAAATGCAAATGACCAAACTTCATATGGGTATTTTGGAAACCCGTTCTGAATATGATATTAGGGCAGAGATGGAACAAGTCCAGCCAGAAGAAAGCTCACATGAAAAGATTAAAGAATCTATTCAACGACTCCATTGCAGCTATGCTTTATCTGCCTTGCGTCACTTACTGTTAACAAAAAAATTATTATATAGGGTTACCAGTGAGTTTAGGTACAGTACAAATTTCGAGTGCGTTTTGTTTAATGGTGAATCCTATTTAATGTTAGCAACGGTTCTAAGTGCGCCCTTCCGTAGTCTCGAATACGAAGATATTCAATGGACATTATTGTTTTACTGGGACAATGTACATAGATTATTGGACGCATACTCTAAACGTGAAGTTATTTATCTGCAAAATACTCAGTTCATGTTTAAAGTTCATGATTTCATCGTGAATTCTTTACGACAGTTTGTGAGATCTACAATGGGAGAATTTCAAGACGCGAGAGAAAAACTGCAAGATATAAACGCAGAGACTATAAAATTTTCTGGTACAGACTTGACAAACAATATTTCAGCAAACAAAGATTTGTTAATAAGGCAAATGACGTTTAACGATGAGTATGGGGTTTCAACCGATGGCGTAAAACATAGAACGTTTAAAAGTATAACAGATTTAGGCAAGATGGATAAAATCAAAAGAAGTATTGTCACATATTTGGGCGGAACATTCTGGATCAATGCAAAAAATGCAATGGTTGAAATGCATGCTACCACGATTAATGTGAATATTACGATGACCTATCGTATTACAAACCTATGGAATATTAAGAACGGTATAATTATGATAATAAAACAGGTATTATTCAAATTTGTCGAGAGTTACTTAGAATTCACGTCTACAATTCAAAATGTTCATGAAATCGCAGAACTGGACCGAACCATGGTCTTAAGATTCACGAGATTCTGCATGATTTTTGACCTAAAGTCAGAAAATGACCGCTTAACACAAAAATTCAAGAATCGGTATTCTCATGATAATTTCTACAATGCCGTCATGGAAGATATTAATTTTGAAAAACAATTTTTCAATCATTTTACTGATGGTATCCAAAATGTAAATATTTCCCAGTATTATTTGTCACTAACTGATGAAAGTAGTATGGTTATATCCCCACTAACAAAAGAGTTGAAGAATATAGACCCGTTTCTCGATGAAGTTCAAAAGGTATTTTCTTCTGACAACGAGTATATTGCGAAGTCATTTTATGCGTATCCTTTTCACAAAGGACAATTTCCAAAATTGATGGGTATAGAACACCCAAGTACAGGGTAAGGTTAGATTTATTTAAAAACTTTTAAAAAAATTATTTGTTATATCTATATTTCACATGTCTGTTAAAAAATGTAATTTTCAATATGTTGCAACTAATTTGCAATTTTACCTAGGAACTTGTATCTAGCTAGATAAGTTAAAATATAAAGCATAATTCAATCAATTCGAAATATAATTCTATGTATGTTACAACTAGTTTGCATTTTTAACAAAATAATAATTGTACCTATCAAATCATTATTCACTCAGTTCGAAATTATTAAAGTTTTGTCAATAGCATTTCAAAAATGTGTAGTTGATATTTTATTATTGTTGGCTCTTACAATCTTTCAAGGTATGGTATACTACCAAACAATTTTTCAATAATTTTACTGATGGTCCCCTAAATGTATATATTTCCCAGTACTTTATAACAGTAACTGATGAAAGTGTTATGGTTATATCCCCACTCACAAAAAATTGGCAGAATATAGACCCGTTTCTCGATGAAGTTAAAAATGTATTTTCTGATGACAACCAGTTTGTTGCGAAGTCATTTTACGTGTATCCTTTTCTCGACAAATCATTTAAACAATTGAGGGAAATAGAACACCCAAGTACTGGGTAAGGTTAGATTTATTGAAAAAGTTTTAACGAAATTATTTATTATAATATAATTCACATGTCTGTTAAAAAATGTAATTATTAATATGTTGCAACTAATTTGCAATTTTACCAAGGAACTTGTATCTAGCTAGATAAGTTAAAATATAAAGCATAATTCAATCAGTTCGAAATTAATAAAGTTATGTCAATAGCATTTCAAAAATGTGTAGTTGTTATTTAATTATGGTTGATTAAAAAAATATTTCAAGGTATGGTATACTACTCTACCATGATACTTTTGCAATAGCTTAATGATTTAATGATGTATGTACTACAGTACTAATAACGATTCGTTTTTTAATAAACGTCTTTTGTTATATTTAGTAAACTATCGTTTACATGAAGCTTTTTTTTACCTCGAGCCATATTTATTTAAACGATTGAAAACATCTTTAAAAATATAAACTAACAGGAGGATTAATACGTTCGAATAATATATAGATATCATGTGTGGTGTTCTACTTCCAGTAAAGTAGCCCCATTCTTGTTTTAATATCTAGACTAAGTCAATAGACTTTAGTCGTTTGATGTCTTGCGAGTTGTCGAGGAGTAGTAAGGCAGTTGTATGCGTGTGAAGCTCCGTCCTTTGGTCTGGTGCAAACCGGGCAATTTCATCCTACACGGATGTTATTTTCAGATCGCGGTGGAAGATGTCGTTCTTTTCATACCGACATGCTGCAACAATGGTACGAAGAGCGATGTTCTGGCTACGTTGGATCATTTCGATAATAGACTTACTGGTAAAACCACACAGTTGAATACCATAGATTTAAATCGGTTTAATGATCAATACATGCGGGATACCTTTGCTGATTATGTCTATCTCGGAGTGTCGCTTAACTAACCAATGCAGTTTGTTCATTTTTTCTTTAATTTGTAACTTTTTCTGACGCACGTGATATTTCCAGTTACATCGCAAGCCAAGGTGAATTCCAAGATTTTTTCCTGAATCGTAAACGCTGTTCATTGTCACTTAGTTGATAGTGTTGTCGTGTCACCGGCAAGCATCATTGTGTCGTGATTAGTTGTAATATCAGCTGTACAGAGTGGGTACAAAATAGGTCCGAGAACACTACATTGAGGTACTCTTCTCACCCTGTTCACTGGGCTTCCAAGTGCCATATTTCTTTCAGATGGGTGGTAAATGATTGTGATGTCTTTTTAATCGCCTTATGAAAAACTCTTGTGTGATTTCTAAAGAGGTCCCAGTATGTGTATTTGTTTGTTAGAACAGTTTTATGATTTATTATTTTGCCACATTTGACACGAACAGGGTTTTTTGTGACAAAAGTTGTGGCTATGTAAGACAAATTGACAATTTTTACACTGTGGTGACTTTAATGTTGTGGTAGCAGAGACTGTCTGCGTCTTAGATATATCTTTATTATTCGCTTGCGAATCTAGGTCCACAAAAAACAAAGATGGTTCTATATACTTCCATTCGCTGTTTTTTAATTAGGGTTAAGTTGCTTTTTAATAGAGATATTTTAAAATCTCGATTGCTGAATAACCTAGGTTTGCTGAACTAGGTCCCTTTTGATCTCGAAAATATCAGTATCTGGATGTAAGCCCCGTAATACAACACGAATTTTTTTTCCGTTTTTAGTTAGCACTTAATTTTGTATCGTCTAAAATTTTTAATGTACGTCAGAATCGGTGTTTATCACAATTACCATTTTAACTCCTCCCACCTTCCCTCGCTAAAGATAAACAAACTATAAGGGGACGCATGATCGTTAATTAATTCGAATTAAATTGTATAAACTGAGTTTGTCTTCAGTTAAATGTATATCTAGTGCATTAAAAAGATGACCGTGTTACGTATACATAAGTGTCACAAGTGCCACACAGTTAACGAAGCAAATTCTATTAATCCTAAAGTGTCGATAGTGTTTAAGAAAAGTATTTATATAGCCACAATAGCAATAAAAGTTAATTGGACTTGAGGACAGAAAAACTGAAGAAATTAAGATAATACCGAGCTCACAAATCTAAAATAAAAATCAGTGCAAACTAATCACAAAAACAATGGCTGGATGATAAAATCCGATACTATATTTTAAACATTAAAAATATAAATAGGTATTAATAAAATACAATAATAATTGTATTGTTATTATTAATTAATATACTTTTTAAATTAAAAAAAAAATATATATGAGTACAATTTGTACCTAATGACAATGATGAGGTTCGTCATGAGATCACTTAATTATAAAAAAAATATGAAAAAAAAATTAAATTTCTTTATAGGCCCTATGAAATATATTGAGAGATAAAAGAATCACCCTCTATGAAATACGCATGTTTTTTTTTGTTTTATGACTGTTCACACTGTTAACTTTAAAGCCACTAGTCAAATTTATTTACATTGAATCATTTTCAAAAGGTGCGATTATTTACCTTTAGGCTCTAACCAAAACAGCAAAACAAAAAAACAAATTTAGAACACCCAAGTACAGAGTGTGGATAGGTTTATTTAAAAACTGTTAACGAAGTTATTTGCTACATTTATAGTTCACAAGTCTGTTAAGATTAAGAATTTTTATATGTTGCAACTAGTTAACATTTTTAGCAAAATAATTGTAACTAACTTTAAGTTATTAATTTAAATAATTATTCACAAGGTTCAAAATTAATTAAGTTTATGTCAACTATTGTATTTCCAAATTGTATAATTATTGTAAGTTCATATAATCATTTAAGGTAGGGTAACTTATTCTACCTTGTTAATTTCTTGTATATTTTCCTACTCTTTAATTATGCTTTTTGCAATTATTAAATTATTTAAAGAAACCTATACTATGATAGAGGCATTTTTTTATGTTTAATAAGCTACCATTTACATAAAGCGTTAACTATTAGGTGACACATGAGTGTTAAGTCAGTTACATTATACAAAATGGGTTGGTTTTCAATTGAGTCTACATCAAGTGCCTTAAAAAGACGACTGATGTTGGGTAAACGTACTAAATTATTTCCGTGTAAGACTCAAGTAGTTAGTACTACCTAGTAATTTACTAAGCTAATGATAAAGTAATATACATTTTCAACAAATGTTTGATTTCGAGTTGGTCGGTTTAAGATTTATCGTTTCGAGGTTAAACCAGTTTCGGGTCATATCGAAAACCCAGAATTTATTGCCGAAAGTCATTTCTGGACATATTAACCGTTAGCAAATTAGTATTTTGTTGGTTAATGAGAATGTTTGCTTGTACATTGTAACGAGTTTTCGTTGATTTTGATATAGGTAGCTCAGGTACGATTTTTCTTCAAGTGAACACCAAGGTATTTGACCCATCTTATAATGGAGAATTAGGTAGGTCATTTAGAAAAACACAGGAGACATTTTTAGAACTTAGAATAAAGGAAATGTGAGTGGTTCATATAAAGTCATTTAATTAAATATTTATAGTCTAAAACTTTTTTCAGATAAATTGTAATTTCATAGAAACGATTCGTTTTAAGTTTAATGTTATCACCCTGTATTATTTAAATAACGGACTTAGTTTAACTATTGTTGTTTCCTACATGCAAACTTAAAAAATATTAGGTTGATGGTATATAAAAAACTATTATAAAGTTTAAGACTTACAGCATAAAATATTTTTTCTGTACTATTCGTTTTTACATATTATAAAAATGGGTTCTAAACGATTAAATACCTAAAACTCTCTGCGTAGCATTGTTGTTTCCTACTTGAACAACTGAATAATCATAATAACAAAGGTGTTGCATACATTGGTTCGTTAGAATACATTTTGGCCATAACAAAATTCCTTATAGGAAATTTGCTATTAGTATTACACTAGAACTGCCCTAAGTAGGTATACTTAAGTACATTAATTACAGTTCTAAAAGGAAAATGCGAGAAAATATGTTGCCTTCAAACTTACCATTTTGGTTTGGTCTCACTACCGCAATGTTAATTATTTGTATGCTTGCACACAATGTCGAAATGCAAATGACCAAACTTCATATGGGCATTTTAGAAACCCGTCCTGAAAATTGTATTAAGGAAGAGATGCAACACGTCCAGCCGAGAGAAAGCTCACTTGAAATGGATGAAAAATTAATTCAACGACTCCAATGCAGCTATGCTTTATCTGCCTTAAATCACTTACAGTTAACAGAAAAATTTTTGTATGACCCTAAAAATGAGTTTCAGTACAGTACTAAATTCGGCTTCGTTTTGTTTAATAGCGAAACTGCTTTAATGTTAGCAACCGTTCTAGGTGTGCCTTTCCGTAGTCCCACATACGAAGATATTCAATGGACATTATACTTTTACACGGAAAAAGTACATAATTTCTTAGACGCATTCTCTAACCGTCAGGAAATCGATCCACAAAATATTCAGTTCATGTTCAAAATTCATCAATTCATCGTGCAGTCTCTACGACAGTTTGTGAAATCTAAAATGGGAGAATTTCAAGACGTACAAAAAAAACTGTATGTTATAAACATAGACAAAATAATATATACTGGTACAGACCTGACGGAAAATATTTCAACAAACAAAAAGACGCTAAGAAGTCAAATAAAGTTTAACGATAAGTGTGGGGTTCCAATTGATGGCCTAAAATATGTAACGTTTAAAAGTATAACAGCTTTTGACAAGATGGACAATATCAAAAGAATAACTGTCAAATATTTTGGTGAAGTATACTGGATCAATGCAAGAAAAGAATTGCGTAAAATGCATGATACCACGATGAATGTGAACATTACAATTAGCTATCGGATTTCATACCTATGGAA
This sequence comes from Adelges cooleyi, assembly GCF_023614345.1. Taxonomy (NCBI): domain Eukaryota; kingdom Metazoa; phylum Arthropoda; class Insecta; order Hemiptera; family Adelgidae; genus Adelges; species Adelges cooleyi. Next base: position 1,062,031 of record NW_026096061.1, read on the forward strand.
TATTAAGAACGGTATAATAATGATATTAAAACTTGTTATATTCAAATTTGTCGAGAGTTATTTAGAATTTACGTCAAAAATTCAAAATGTTAAGATACTGGACCAAATCATGGTTTTAAGATTATCGAAATTCTGCGAGATTGTTGGCCTATCGTCAGATAATAACCGATTAACACAAAAATTCAGGAATCGTTATTCTCATCAAGATTTCTACAATGCCGTCATGATAGATATTGATTTTGAAAAAAAAATGTACACTACTTCGACTGAAGGTACCCTAAATGTAAATATTTCCAATTACTATTTGTCATTAATTGATGAAAGTAGTATGAGAATATCCCCACTAACAAAAGAGTTCAAGAATATAGACAATTTTCTCAAAGAAGTTCAAGACTTATTTTCTGATGGCAACGTCATTGCAAAGTCATTTTATGCGTATCCTTTTAACGACAGATCATTTAAACAGTTAATGGAAATAGAACACCCAAGTACAAGGTAAGGTTAGGTTTATTTTAAAACTTTTAATGAAATTATTTGTTATATATATATATTTTTAATTTCTGTTAAAAAATGTAATTTTTAATATGTTGCAACCAGTTTACAATTTTATTAAGGAACTTGTACCTAGCTATAAATTACACTTCAAAGCATTATTCTATCAGTTCGAAATTAATAAAGTTTATATCAATAGAATTTCATAATTGTGTTGTTATTATGTATTTATGATTGGTTCATAAAATCTTCCAAGGTATGGTATACTACTCTACCATGTTGTTTAATGGTACTATATTTTACGATATGTATTTATGATTTTCGCTATAGTTTAATGATTTAATGTTATATGTATTACAGTTCTGATAAAGATTTTAAATAACGTCTTCTGTTATATTAAGTAAACAACCTTTTACAAAAAGTTTTTTTTTTGCATTTAGGCATACTTATTTAAACAATTTTAATAAATATAAACCAACAGAGTATTTTTTCATATGTTATACTACCAGTGAAGTAGTCTCATACTCAATCTAATTATAACTAAGTCGATATACTTCAGACGTTTGAGTCGTCTGATGTCGATAAGTTGTATGGCAGTTGTATTTGTGTGAAGCTCCATTCTTTTTGCACGTTTGCGAACAAACCGGGTAATTTCATCCCGCACGGATGTTATTTTCTGATCGCAGTGGACGATGTCGTTCTAATCATACCGATACGTGCAACAATGATACAAAGAGCGATGTTCTGGCTACGTCGGATGATTTCGATAATACGATGTGTCGTCGGCAAGTGTAACTATCTTTATGTCGTCATTAGTTGGAATATCAGCTGTACAGAGTAGGTACAAAAATAGGTCCGAGAACACTATCTTGAGGTACTCCAGCTAATATACTCTTCTAGTTAGTGATCCCTTTATTTTATCTAACGCAGAACCGTCAGTTATGATTTGAGAAATGCGACCACGTATGTGGGAGCTGCTCTTGCAGTTTTGGTTATAGACATTTGTGCCAAACCTTGTCAAAAGCTTGGGCCACATTAAGAAATATTCCACAGTGATAATTTTGCTCTTCCAACGCTTTACCGATCACGTTCGTTACGCGATAAACTTGGTCGTTGGACGAGTTTTTATGACGGAATCCAAACTGGTGATCTGGTATGAGTTATTTTGCCTTAATAAGTGTAAGAAGAGGGTAAGAACAGAAAAAATTATGAAAAATTAAAATCTCTTTGATAAAAACAAAATAAAAAAAAATTTCTAATTATGCCCTAAGAATTATTTTAAGTGATAAAAGAATCACCCTTTATTAAATACGTATGCTTTTTGTTTGTTTCATGAGTGTTCACACTATTAACTTTAAGGCCACTTGTCAAATTTATTTACATTGAATCATTTTCATAAGGTGCGATTATTTACCTTTAGGCTCTAACCGAAACAGCGAAAAAAAAACCAATTTATCGTTTACATATTTTACACCGGTTTACATTGTTTGCGACAACTACTTTATTATTTCATATTAATCAACTAAAATTGCGAGTAAATCGAAAAAAAAACTACCAACGACTTATCGACGAGGATAATATAAAAACAAAATTATTTATTATTTTAGGATTTAAGAACTGTTTATTAATTTGTTTATCAAAAAAATATCACAACCGTAAACGATACGTTTTAACAAAAAAAAAATCGTTATTTTAATTATTTAATACCAAAAACAAAAAATGTTCTTTACAAGATTTGTATCAAATATTATGTTTTAACTGTTTTGCTTGAACAATATTTTTTTCTAAGAAAAATTGTATTAGAGTAAAACCTTCGAGGCCACCGCGGTAATCAAGAGCGTGGCTCTCTGTTTTCAATGTTTCAAATGCTCCAACTAATGCCTTGTAAAAATTTAACACGTCACCAACGATGCTGAAGTCAGCAAAAAGGAATGATATCTCCAACAAAAACCTAACCGTAAAAAAGAGCCAAGTTCCAGACTCCCTCCCTAAAAAGTCAGCCTATCGAAGTAGGGATATCTACATTATGACCAAGTCTGCTATTCCTTTAGTTCATAACCTCTCTTCACTCCTACTTTCATGAGCAGCACTACTATTTTATTTGTATTGCTTAATACTTGGCTAGTTTCTGCGTGCAGTATAAAACATCATCATCAAATAGTTACGCGGGTGATAGGAAGGAGATAACTCAGGAGAAAAGATAAAAGGTTCAGATCCCCTCCCAAAAAAGTCAACCAATCAAAGTAGTAGTATCTAAATTGTGGCCAAGTCTGTTTTATGCCTCATTCAGAAACAGGCTATATCCAGAAATCATCCACGTAATGGTTCAATCCGTGAAAGCTTCAACTCATTCATAACTGCTTTTGTTTTCATGTTATCAAAAAGTGATTAATTTAGATATTACTAATTACAAAAAGAAATATTTCAGCCATTTTATTATTCGATCTTGTAATAATAAAACAGAGGAACATTTTTTATAAGTAACGCATCATTTTATCTATTTTTCATGATTACCATCTGTAATACTGTATGCAACTAGCACAAACAATAAATAATATGTATAACACTTATTAAAAGAGCTACTTTCAAGTATTTATAATAAATAGAATACTGCGTCTATCTGGCTTCCCAGTTGAGTTGAAATTTTCGATATTTATTGTTCTGTGACCGAAACCCAAAAACTCATTGAATGACCCTAACTCGTAAAAAACCAAATGTCTACTTGCCTTCTTGGGTTTCTTTTTAAGAAATTTATTCATCAAAGATACTCTGACTGGAGGCTCTATATGATTATATATTTAACATTTGGACTTATTAGGTTCTAATAATATGGGAAATATTTCAAATATTGAAAAAATATGTTGTACAACGCTAACAAGAATTTGTTTTTACTAGAGGTATATTTTACCGTATATGGTGTTTTTTTAAAAATATGGACGGTCTGTTAGTATACAAACAACATTACCATTTGCGTCATATCTTAATAAAACTGTATCTATGATGTTTAAATAATATTTGTTAAATATTGTATATTATATGTGTTCAGGCATCAAAATCGTGTCTATCAGCTTGTGAACAAGCGAGGGATTGAATGGCACTTTATCCCCCCTAGAGCTCCTCACTTAGGTGGACTATAGGAGGCTGCGGTTCGCAGCGTAAAAAAAACATTTATACCGTTGTGTGTCAAATGTTAAATCAACGTACGATGAATTTTACACACTACTAGACTTAACTGTTCTTACTCCTGCGCACTTTCTAAATGGGGACTCACGCGTTGCATTACCCGAGCCCGACGTATCAACCATTTCCGAAAACTTGTTATCCCGTTGGCAAAAAGTTCAGCAAATGGCCCAACAAATATGGAAGCGTTGAAGTATCGAGTACATTACTCAGCTCCAAGGGAGATACAAATGCGTGAACTCAGGCGATCATCAAATACAAATTGGGTCAATGGTTCTTAACAAAGACTCCAATTTACCTCCACTCCAATGGTGTTTGGGCAGAATTGTTGAGGTCTTTCTTGAGGAATTGACGGAGAGACACGAGTAGTCACGGTCCGAACAACGAAAGGAATTTAAAAAAAATGGCTTTGCGATATCTATGTCCGCTACCCATTGTAAAATAAAATTTAAAAAAATTAAATCTGTTTATTATTTATTATTAATTTGTTAATTTGGTGCTAATTTTGAATTTATATTACCGTTGTTTTAAATTTACATGTTTATAGTGTAAGTGTGGTTATTGTATAAACTATATACTATGTTTATTGTTTATGTTGATTTAAAATGTACTATGCATTTAGGTATATCTGTTTTACAATTTTATATTAGTTAAACACAATGTGATTTTTTTTTATATTGAAAATATTCCATAATACTATTTGTTTTTATACGTGTTGAACCTGAGGGTTGAAAGAGGCCCCCATGTTCAGGCACAATCAGCTGATTGATGGTAGTGTGGTGGAGGGGTCGGTTCGCGACCAGTGACCGCTCGATGGTCAAGCAAAATAGGCGCGTTGCCGGCGAAAATATTAATATTATAAGTGATTCTTTTCGTAATTGTGTTAATGAACAATAAATTGGTTATTTTTTAATTAGATAAGAATTATGTGTTATTATTATTAAAAATAATAAAAAATGTAACCAAAGAGTTTTCCGATTTATACAGTTCACTTGTTTTACACGCTAGTCGATTGCGTGGCGCAAACAATATGCATTTAAACTTTATTCGACACATATTAGTTTCTATACTATTTAATTGTAAATATTTTAAAAAAGTAAAAAGAAATATTACAATTATATGAAAACAAATTTTACTATCCTTAATGAATGATCTGTTTAAGTTCAAAAAAAAATATGTTTCAAATATTTTTACTATTGATATGTATATTTCCACCCTTACTGCACAGAAAATTGTCCATAATTGGTCCTACTTAAAATATGGGAAAATATAGGGACACAATACATTTTTAGTGGGTAAAACTAAATAATGAATATGCCCAACAAAACAATTAAAGGAACAAATGTGAATTTAGTTATTTCAACTACAAATGTATTAAAACCCTTTAATAACCAGACTTATAGTTGGACCAACTTTGTATTTTAGGAGTTACTTATTTACTTAGATTTATAACTCTCATAAGGTACACCTTTTGCCTAATATATTTTGTATTGAAACGGGTTTCTTTTTTAAGAAACTTAATCACCAATGATACTCTGACTCGAGGCTCTATATGATTATATATCTAGCATTTTGACTTATTAGGTTCTAATAATATGGGAAATATTTCAAATATTGAATAGTTATTCTATACAATGCTAACAAAAATTGTTTTTTACTAGAGGTATGTTTTACCCATTTCTGGTGTTTTTTGAAAATATGAACGGTCTGTTATAATACAAATAACATTGCCATTTGCGTCATATCTTAATAAAACTGTTTATATGAAGTTTGAATAATATTTATTAAATATTGTATATTATATGCATTTAAATGTTATTCGACACATATTAGTTTCCAAACTAATTAACTGTAAATGTTTAAAATAAGAAAAAAGATATATTACAGTTATTTAAAAACAAAATGTTATTATCCTTATTAATTAATGATCTGTTCAAAATAGAATATATTTCATTTATTTTAACTATTTATATGTACACCTCCTCCTTACTACACAGCACATTTTTCATAATTGGTACTAATATGGGATATTATAGGGACACGATAAATTTCTAGTGGGATGAACTAATGTGAATTGAGTTATTTGACTATTAGTTGAACCAACTTTGTATTTTATCAAGAGTTCCTTTTTTACTTAAACTTTTAGGTCTAACAAGGTAGATCTTTTGCCTAATTAATTTTGTTAAGTGAACCGGTTTCTTTTTAAGAAACTTATTCATCAATAATATTCTGACTTGAGGCTCTATATAAGTATATACTTAACATTTTGACTTTTTGGGTGCTAATAATATGGGAAATATTTCAAATACTGTACTAATATTTTGTACAACGCTAACAAAAATTGTTTTTTCCTAGAGATATATTTACCCATCTCTGGTGTTTTATAAAAATATGAACGGTCTGTTATTATACAAATAACATTGCCATTTGCGTAATATCTTAATAAAACTATTTATATGAAGTTTAAATAATATTGAAATAATCCAACGTAGCCAGAACATCGATCTTCGTATCATTGTGGCAGCATGTTGGTATGATAAGAACATCTTCCACCGTGATCTGTAAATAACATCCATGTAGGATGAAATTACCCGGTTTGCCCAAGGCCAAGAGACTGGAGCTTCACACACATACAACTGCCTTACTACTCTTCGACAACTCGCAAGATATCAGACGACTAAAACGACTGAAGCCTATTGACTTTGTCTAATTATTAAAATAAAAATGGGGCTACTTTACGTGAATTAGAACCCCACACATAATATCTATATATTATTCAAATGTATGTGATAATACTCCTGTTGATTTATATTTTTAAAGATGTCTTTAATAGTTTAAATAATTATGCCTTAAGGCAAAAAAAAAGCTTTATGTAAAAGAAATTTTACTTAATATAATAAAAGACGTTTATCAAAAACGAATCGTTATTAGTACAGTAGTACGTATAACATTGAATCATTAAGCTATTGCAAACATTTTATTTTAATGAAAGTAAAATATATTACCAGTAAACATCATGGTAGAGTTGTATATCATACTTTGAAAGATTTTATGAATCAATCATAATTAAATAACAACTACACATTTTTGAAATGCTATTGACGTTAATTTATTAATTTCAAACTGATTGAATAATACTTTATAATTTAATTTATAGCTAGATACAAGTTCCTTGGTAAAATTGCAAATTAGTTGCAACATATTAAAAATTATATTTTTTAACAGACATGTGAAATATATTATAATAAATAATTTCGTTAAAATGTTTTAAATAAATCTAACCTTACCCTGTACTTGGGTGTTCTATTGCCTTCATTTTGTCAAATGATTTGTCGAGAAAAGGATACCCATAAAATGACTTCGCAATTGTCAGGTTGTCGTCAATAAATACATTTTGAACTTCTTCGAGAAACGGGTCTATATTCTGCCAATTTTTTGTGAGTGGGGATATAATCATAACACTTTCATCAGTTACTGTTATAAAGTACTGGGAAATATATACATTTAGGGGACCATCAGTAAGATCATTGAAAAATTGTTTTTCTTTATGAATATCTTTTATGACGGCATCGTTAAAATCATTATGAGAAGAACGATTCATGAAATTTTGTGTTAAGCGGTCAGTATCTGTCCTTAGACCAAAAATCTGGCAGAATTTCGTAAAACTTTTAACCATGGTTTCGTCCAGTTCTGCGATTTCATGAACATTTTGAATTGTAGACGTGAATTTTAAATAACTCTCGACAAATTTGAATAATACCTGTTTTATTATCATAATTATACCATTCTTAATATCCCATAGGTAAGTTATCCGATAGGTAATCGTAGTATTCACATTCTTCGTTTTTTTTTGCATAGTTTGCATTGCTGCATTTGCATTGGTCCAGTATGTTAAACCAAAATACATGACAATAATTTTTTTGAATTTGTCCATCTTGTCTATATCTGATATACTTTTAAACGTTATATGTTTTACGCCATCGACGGAAAGCCCCCCATACATATGGTTAAAATTAATTTGCTTTCTTAGCAACTCTTTGTTTTCTGAAATAGGTTCTGTCAGGTCTTTACCATTATAGTTTTCTTTCTCTGCGTTTATATCTTGCAGTTTTTTTTCCACGTCTGGAAATCCTCCCATTTTAGATCTCACAAACTCTTGTAAGGAATCCTCCATGAGTTCATGAACGTTAAACATGAACCGAGTATAGATCGAATAAATTGTTCCTTTACGTTCAGAGCATGTGTCCAATAATCTATGTACATTGTCCCAGTAAAACAATATTGTCCATTGAATAGTTTCGTATTCGAGACCGCGGAAGAGCACAATGGTTGCTAACATTAATTTTGCTTCAGTTTTAAACAAAAGGCAGTTGAAATCAAAACTGTACCTAAAATCATTGTTTTGACTCATTTGCTTATATAATAATCTTTTGGTTAACTGTAAGTGTCGCAAGGCAGATAAAGCATAGCTGCATTGGAGTCGTTGAACAATTTCTTCATCGTTTTCATGTGAGCTTTCTCCCGGTTGGACTTGTGCCATCTCTGCCCTAATATAATCTTCATGACGGGGTTCCAAAATACCCATATGAAGTTTGGTCATTTGCATTTCGACATTGTGTGCAAGCATACAAATAATTAACATTGCGGTAGTAAAACCAAACCAAAATGGTAAGTTTGCAGCTAACATATTTTCTCGCATTTTCCTTCTAGAACTGTAAATGTACTCAAGTATACCTTCTAAGTGGACTTCTATTGTAATACTTATAGAATATTTCCTATAAGGCATCTTGTTACGGCCAAATTGTGTTAACCGCAGCAATGTACACAATACATTTGTTAGTATGATTAATCAGTTGTTCAAGTTGGAAACAACAATGCTACGAACAGAGTTTGAGTATTTTACCGTTTACAAACCAAAAAAATAATATGCAAACCAAATAATATAGAAAACATATTTTATTTCGTAAGAATTTAGTATGGTTTTTTTTTAGCATAATAACCAATAATTTTCAAGATTTCATGTAGAAAAAAACAATAGTTATGGTGCACACATTATTTGAATAATACAGGGTGATAACAATTTACTTAATAGTAATCGTTTCTATGAAATTACTGTAAAACTGAAAAAAATTTACTAAATATACATAAATATGTATATATTAAGTTAAATGACTATCTAAAAACCACTCACATTACCTTCATTCTCTGTTTTAAAAATGCCTCTAACTAATTTGGTGACTTGGGCTACTTCTCCAGAGATTAAATCATATCCGGGTGATTTTTTTTATGCAAGTGTATTACAATATTTGATGCTTCATGTGTTTAACGAAGCCAAATTAAATAATAGTTTAATAAGAGGTTTGCAAGTCCCTCCAGTAATTTAATTTCTCGCTGTTCTACGTTTTTATAGGATGCCCCGCTGAAGTCTATTTTAGATTCTATTGTAATGAATTTTAGATACTTCGACTATAGTACGGAGATATAGGTCTCTGTGGATCGTTTCCATAGCAAAAAACAATATTAATAAGCGTTATACAAAATAATTGTCTTTTTTTCTCTGTAGGAGGGTAGTATACATATCAAAAGTAAAAACATATTTTATTTTGAACTTTAACTGATTATTCATTAAGGATATTAAATTGTTTTTTTTAAATTAACGTAATTTTAGGTTTTCTTTTAATTAGTTTGGAAATTATTATGTGTCGAATAACATTTGAATGGATATAATGTACAATATTTAACAAATATTATTCAAACTTCATATAAACAATTTTATTAAAATATGACGCAAATGGCAATGTTATTTGTATTATAACAGACCGTTCATATTTAAAAAACACACCATATACCTACGATAAAATATATCTCTTGTAAAAACAATTTTTGTTAGCGGTGTACAAAATATTTGTTCAATATTTGAAATATTATTAGAACCTTATAAGTCAAAATGTTAAATATATAATCATACAGAGCCTCAAATTAGAGTATCATTAATGAATAAGTTTCTTAAAAAGAAACCGATTCACTTAACAAAATTAAATAAACAAAAGATGTACCTTGTGAGAGCTAAAAGTTTAAGTGAATAAGTAACTACTTCTAAAATGTAAAGTTAGTCCAACTAAAAGTCTGGTTATTAAAGGGTCGCAATAAATATGTAGTTGAAATAACTAAATTCACATTTTTTCCATAATCATTTGGTTGGGCCAAATATTTATTTAGTTCTTCCTACTAGAAATTTATCGTGTCCCCATATTATCCCATATTTTAAGTAGGACCAATTATTGTGAATAATTTTCTGTAAGGAACAAGTATAAATAACAAAAATAAAAACAAAGAAATATTTTTTATTTTCAACTTAAACAGATTATTCAGGATAATAAGTTTTGAATTTTTGAACATTTTGACTTATTAGGTTCTTTTTATATTGGAAATATTTCAAATATTGAACAAATATTTTGTACAACGCTATCAAAAATTGTTTTTTACTGGAGACAGATTTTACCCGTCTCTGGTGTTTTTTAAAAATATGAACGATCTGTCATTATACAAATAACATTGCCATTTGAGTCAAATCTTAATAAAACTGTTTATATGAAGTTTGAATAATATTTTTTAATATTGTATATTATATTCATTTAAATGTTTTTCGACACATAATAGTTTCCAAACTAATCAACTGTAAATGTTTTTAAAAAAAAAAAAGATATAGTACAATTAATTTAAAAAAAAATGTATTTTACGTATAACATTATGCTCATAATATTTCAAATATTTCAAATACTGAACTAATATTTAGTACCAAGTGGGGCCAAGTCTGTTTTGTGCCTCATTCAGAAACAGGCTATATCCAAATCATCCACGTTATGTTTCAATCCGTGAAAGCTTCAACTCATTCATAACTGCTTTTGTTTTCATGTTATCAAAAAGTGATTAATTTAGATATAACTAATTACAAAAAGAAATATTTCAGCCACTTTATTATTCGACCTTGTAATAATAAAACAGAGGAACATTTTTTTCAAGTAACACATCATTTTATCTATTTTTCATGATTACCTTCAATAATACTGTTTGCAACAAGCACAAACAATAAATTATATGTATAATACTTATTAAAAGAGCTACTTTCAAACTCCTTTATTAAACATACTGCTTCTCTCTCAACTAAAAACAGGTCATTATGGAGAACAAAAAAAAGTATTCCATGTTTCCATCCAACATTAACCCCTCTTAAGAAAAACGATGGAATCTATGACCACGAAAATGACGAAATTTTTCATGGACATCTCTCTAAAGTTTTCCAACCCCATCACAATATCCCAATTCCTCCATCTCTAAAAAATATTAAACAATCTTTAATAACTCCTCAACCCATGACTTTATCTTAGGAGGTTTCTTTTCACCTGTAGAAGTTTGATACGGTATAAATACATTTGAATTAAAAAAAATCACCCGGATATGATTTAATCACTGCAGAAATAAACCGTCGATTGCCAAAAAAAGCAATAATTGTTCTATCATTTATAATAAATAGAATACTGCGTCTATCTGGCTTCCTAGTTGAGTTGAAATTTTCGATATTTATTGTTTTGTGACCGAAACCCAAAAACTCATTGAATGACCCTACCCCGTAAAAATCCAAATTTTTACTTGCCTTCTTCTCAAAAGTATGCGAAAAACTCTATTTAAAGCGTATCATTCCAATCATAAAGGAATATATCTTTTAGTTTTGAAAATAAACTTTACATTACAACAGTTTTCTTAGATATTTATCTGGCTTTTGATAGGGTTTGATATCGAGGTGTCCTAATCAAACTTCACCATATCCTACCACCCTCTTACTTTCCACTTTTTAAATCATATCTCATCCAATACAATTTTTTGACCAAATTGGGCACTGATATATCTCAATTGTGAGAAGTACAAGCATCCGAAGCGTCTAACAAAGAGCTAATCTCCTCCAAACTTATTTTCAATTTATTCACCTCAGATCAACCAACCGCACCAACACTAAAATAGCCGATTCTGCAGACGACAAAACAATTATTTCCATCCACGAAAATCCCAATTTAGCCGTTGAAAACATACAAAAGCATCTTAACGAATTGCGAATTAAATATAATGAGAGTAAATCTGCCCATGTAACTATTACGATACGCAAAAAAACCCCTCCAATTATAATTAACAACACCCAAATGCCAATTGACAACAACACAATTATCAGAAACTAATTATAGATAATGGTCTAACATGTTCACTACACTTAAACGTGAAAAAAAGAGTTCTAAATCCTACCTAAGGCTTTTCAGCCATTACTAAACAATAAATTACAAATTAATTAAAACATAAAACTAATGCTAAAATAAATGTTACTTAAACCAGTATGGTCATATGGTATTAAACTTTGGGGTTCAGCGAAAATTCCCAATACAAACAGAATCCAAGTGTTCCAATGCCGAGTCCTTCGCACTATTCTTGCCGCACCTCCTTATTATTCCAATGATTTCCTTATGACTTATATTTGGATCAATTTTTTACTAAGTCAGACTAACAAAAAATGTTTTCTACCCTTCTATTAATCTAAGTTTTAGTTGGACCTACTTTGTAATTTAGGAGGAGTAACTTATTTACTTAAATTTTTTAGCTATCACAAGGTACATCTTTTGCCTAATATATTTTGTTATTTGAACGGGTTTCTTTTTAAGAAATTTAGCCATCAATGATACTCTGAATTGAGGAACGGTATAAAAATATATTTAACATTTTGACTTATTAGGTTCTAATAATATTAGAAATATTTCAAATATTGAACAAATATTTTGTACAACGGTATCAAAAATTGTTTTTTAC